>NC_054467.1:224729924-225036767 GCF_017639515.1 Carcharodon carcharias | reverse complement strand
TTAAACTGAAATCTCCACCGCTCTCTGTGCTCTTTTTGAACTGAAATCTCCACCGCTCTATGTGTCCTTTTTAAACTGAATACTCCACCACTCTCTGTGCCCTTTTTAAACTGGAATCTCCACCAACTTTCTGTGTTCTTTTTAAACTGAAATCTCCACCACTCTCTGAGCCCTTTTTAAACTAAAATCTCGCTGCTCTCTGTGCCCTTTTTAAGCTGAAATCTCCACCGCTCTCTGTGCCCTTTTTAAACTCAAATCTCCACTGCTCTCTGTGCCCTTTTTAAATTCAAATCTCCACCGCTCTGTGTCCATTTTAAACTGACATCTCCACCGCTCACTATGCCCTTTTTAAACTGAAATCTCCACCGCTCTCTGTGTCCAGTTTAAACTGAAATCTCCACTGCTCTCTGTGCCCTTTTTAAACTGAAATCTCCACCGCTCTCTGTGTCCTTTTTAAACTGAAATCTCCTCCACTCTCTGTGTCCATTTTAAACTGAAATCACTGCGCTCTCTGTGTCATTTTTAATTTGAAATCACCACCAGTCTCTGTGCCATTTTAAGTTCAAATCTCCACCAATCCCTATGCCCTTTTTAAATTTAAATCTCCACCGCTCTCTGTTCCAATTATAAATTGAAATCTCCACCGCTCACTGTGCCCATTTTAAATAGAAATCTCCACTGCTCTCTGTGCCCGTTTTAAACTGAAATTTCTGCTGCTCTCTGTGTCCTTTTTAAACTGAATTCTCCACCGCTCTCTGTGCCCGTTTTAAACTGAAATCTCCACTTCTCTCTGTGCTTTTTAATAATCAAATCTCCACCGCTCTCTGTGCACTATTTAAACTGAGATGTCCATCGCTCTCTGTTCCAATTTTAAATTGAGATCTCCACCACTCACTGTGCCCTTTTTAAATTGAAATCTCTGCCACTCTCTTTGTCCTTTTTAAACTGAAATCTCCACCACTCACTGTGCCCTTTTTAAACTCAAATCTCCAACACACTCCGTGTCCTTTTAAACTGAAACCTCCACCACTCTCTGTGCTCTTTTTGAACTGAAATCTCCACTGCTCTATGTATCCTTTTTAAACTGAATACTCCACCACTCTCTGTGCCCTTTTTAAACTGGAATCTCCACCAACTTTCTGTGTTTTTTTTAAACTGAAATCTCCACCACTCTCTGTGCCCTTTTTAAACTCAAATCTCCACTGCTCTCTGTGTCCTTTTTAAACTGAAATCTCGACCGCTCTCTGTGCCCTTTTTAAACTAAAATCTCGACCACTCTCTGTGCATTTTTTAAACTGAAATCTCCACCGCTCTCTGTGACATGTTAATTTCAAATCTCCACTGCTCACTGTGCCCCCTTTAAACTGAAATCTCCACCTCTCTCTGTGACTTTTTAATATTCAAATCCCCACTGATCTCTGTGTCATACTTAAAATGAGATGTCCACTGCTCTCTGTTCCAATTTTAAATTGAAATCTCCACAGCTCACTGTGCCCATTTTAAACTGAAATCTCCACAGCTCTCTATGTCCATTTTAAATTGAAATCTCCACTGCTCTCTGTGTCCATTTTAAACTGAAATCTCCACCACTCACACTGCCCTTTTTAAACTAAAATCTCCTCCCTCTCTGTGCTCATTTTAAATTGAAATTTCCCATGCTCATTGTGCCCTTTTTAAACATGAAATCTCCAGCGCTCTCTGTGCCCTTTTTAAACTAAAATCTCCACCGCTCTCTGTGTCCATTTTAAACTTAAATCTCCACCGGTCTCTGTGCCATTTTAAAACTGAAATCTCCACCGCTCTCTGTGTCCTTATCAAACTGAAATCTCCACCGCTCTTTGTGTCCTTTTTAAACTGTGGAGTGTTGAATTTAAAAAGGACACAGAGAGATTTCAGTTTAAAATGGGCACAATGAGTGGTGGAGATCTCAATTTAAAATTGGAACAGAGAGCGGTGGACATTTCAGTTTAAATAGGACACAGAGAGCAGTGGGGATTTGAATATTAAAAAGTCACAGAGAGAGGTGGAGATTTCAGTTTAAAACGGGCACAGTGAGCAGTGGAGATTTGAAATTAACATGTCACAGAGAGCGGTGGAGATTTCAGTTTAAAAAATGCACAGAGAGTGGTCGAGATTTTAGTTTAAAAAGGGCACAGAGAGCGGTCGAGATTTCAGTTTAAAAAGGACACAGAGAGCAGTGGAGATTTCAGTTTAACAGGGGCACAGAGAGCGGTGGAGATTTGATTTTAAAAAGGACACAGAGAGCGGTGGAGATTTCAGTTTAAAATGGACACAGAGAGCGGTGGAGATTTCAGTTTAAAAAGGGCACAGAGAGCGGTGGAGATTTCAGTTTAAAAAGGACACAGAGAGCAGTGGAGATTTCAGTATAAAAAGGGGAAAGTGAGGAGTGTGTTTTAGTTTGAAAAGTCAACAGAGAGCAGTGGAGATTTCAGTTGAAAATGGACACAGAGATCGGTGGAGATTTCATTTAAAAGGCGCACAGAGAGACGTGGAGAGTTGAATTTAAAAAGGGCACAGAGAGCGGTGGAGATTTCAGTTTTCAAAGGGCACAGAGAGCAGTGGAGAGTTCAACTTAAAAAGGGAACAGAGAGCAATGGAAATTTCTGTTTAAAAAGGACACAGAGCGGTGGAGATTTGAATTCAAAAAGGGCACAGAGAGCGCTGGTGATATCAGTATAAAAAGGGCATAGAGAGCGGTGGAGGTTTCAGTTTAAAAGGGACACAGAGCGTGTTGGAGATTTGAGTTTGAAAAGGGCACAGACAGCGCAGGAGGTTTCAGATTGAAAATGCACAAATAGAGCTGGAGCTTTCAGTTCAAAAAGGGCACAGAGAGCGGTGGAGATTTCAGTTTAAGATGGGCACAATGAGCATTGGAGATTTCAATTTAAAATGAGCACAGAGAGCGGAGGAGATTTCAGTTTAAATAGGGCACAGAGAGCGCTGGGTGATTCAGTTTGAAAAGTGCACAGAAAGGGCTACAGATTTCAGTTCAAAAAGGGCACAGAGAGCAGTGGAGATTTCAGTTTAAAAAATGGACAGAGAGCAGTGGAGATTTCAGTTTAAGATGGGCACAATGAGCATTGGAGATTTCAATTTAAAATGAGCACAGAGAGCGGAGGAGATTACAGTTTAAAAAGGGCACTACGAGCGGTGGAGATTTCAGTTTAAAATGGACACAGAGAGCAGTGGAGATTTCAATTTAAAATGGACACAGAGAGCTGTGGAGATTTCAGTTTAAAATGGGCACAGTGAGCGGTGGAGATTTCAATTTAAAATTGGAACAGAGAGTGGTGGACATCTCATTTTAAATAGGACACAGAGAGCGGTGGAGATTTGAATATTAAAAAGTCACAGAGAGAGGTGGAGATTTCACTTTAAAGGGGGCATAGCGAGAAGTGGAGATTTGAACTTAACATGTCACAGAGAGCGGTGGAGATTTCAGTTTGAAAAGTGCACGGATAGAGCTGGAGATTTCAGTTCAAAAAGGGCACAGAGAGCAGTGGAGATTTCAGTTTAAAAAATGCACAAAGAGCGGTCGAGATTTTAGTTTAAAAAGGGCACAGAGAGCAGTGGAGATTTCAGTTTAACAGGGGCACAGAGAGCGGTGGAGATTTGATCTTAAAAAGGATACAGAGAGCGGTGGAGATTTCAGTTTAAAAAGGACACAGAGAGCGGTGGACATTTCAGTTTAAAAAGGGCACAGAGAGTAGTGGAGATTTCAGTTTAAAAAGGGGAAAGTGAGGTGGGTGTTTCAGTTTGAAAACTGAACAGAGAGCAGTGGAGATTTCAGTTGAAAAAGGAAACAGAGAGCGGTGGAGATTTCATTTAAAAGGCGCACAGAGAGACGTGGAGAGTTGAATTTAAAAAGGGCACAGAGAGCGGTGGAGATTTGAGTTTGAAAAAGGCACAGAGATCGGTGGAGATTTCAGTTTAAAAGGGGCACAGAGAGCGGTGGAGATTTCACTTTAAAAAAGGCACAGAGATCGGTGGAGATTTCAGTTTAAAAGGGGCACAGAGAGCGGTGGAGATTTGAATTTAAAAAGGGCACAGAGAGCTGTTGAGATTTCAGCTTAAAAAGAACACAGAGAACGGTGGAGATTTCAGTTTGAAAAAGGCACAGAGATCAGTGGAGATTTGAATTTAAAAAGGGCGCAGAGAGCGGTGGAGATCTCAGTTTAACAGGGGCATAGAAGGCGGAGGAGATTTCCGTTTAAAAGGGTACACAGAGAGCGGTCGAGATTTCAATTTAAAATGGACACAGAGAGTGGTGGAGATATGAATTTAAAAAGGGCACAGAGAGCGGTGGAGATTTCAGTTTACAGAGGGCACAGAGAGCAGTGGAGAGTTCAATTTAAAAAGGGAACAGAGAGCAGTGGAAATTTCTGTTTAAAAAGGACACCGAGAGCGGAGGAGACTTCAGCTTCGAAAGGGCACAGAGAGTGGTGGAGATTTGAATTCAAAAAGGGCACAGAGAACGCTGGAGATATCAGTATAAAAAGGGCACAGAGAGCGGTGGAGGCTTCAGTTTAAAAGGGACACAGAGCGTGTTGGAGATTTGAGTTTGAAAAGGGCACAGACAGCGCAGGGGGTTTCAGATTGAAAATTCACAAATAGAGCTGGAGATTTCAGTTCAAAAAGGGCACAGAGAACGGTGGAGATTTCAGTTTAAGATGGGCACAATGAGCACTGGAGATTTCAATTTAAAATGAGCACAGAGAGCGGAGGAGATTTCAGTTTAAAAAGGGCACTGTGAGCGGTGGAGATTTCAGTTTAAAATGGACACAGAGAGCAGTGGAGATTTCAATTTAAAATGGACAGAGAGATCTGTGGAGATTTCAGTTTAAAATGGGCACAGTGAGCGGTGGAGATTTCAATTTAAAATTGGAACAGAGAGCGGTGGACATTTCATTTTAAATATGACACAGAGAGCGGTGGAGATTTGAATATTAAAAAGTCACAGAGAGAGGTGGAGATTTCAGTTTAAAGGGGACATAGTGAGCAGTGGAGATTTGAACTTAACATGTCACAGACAGCGGTGGAGATTTCAGTTTGAAAAGGACACAGAGACCAGTGGAGATTTCAGTTTAACAGGGGCATAGAGAGCGGTGGAGATTTGATTTTAAAAAGGACACAGAGAGCGGTGGAGATTTCAGTTTAAAAAGGGCACAGAGAGCGGTGGAGATTTCAGTTTAAAAAGGGCACAGAGAGTGGTGGAGATTTCAGTTTAAAAAATGGCACAGAGAGCGGTGGAGATTTCAGTTTAAGAAGGACACTGAGAGCGGTGGAATTTTCAATTTAAAAGGGCACAGAGACCGGCGGAGGATTCAGTTTATAAAGGACACGGAGAGTGTCGGAGATTTCAGTTTAAAAAGGGCACAGAGAGTGGTGGAGGTTTGAGTTTTAAAAGGACACAGCACGGTGGAGATTTCAATATAAAAAGGGCACAGTGAGTGGTGGAGATTTCAGTTTAAAATGGACACCGAGAGCGGTGCAGATTCCAGTTTAAAAAGGGCACAGAGAGCGGTGTAGATTTCAGTTCAAAAAGGGCACTGGGAATGGTGGACATTTCAGTTAAAAAGGGCACAGAGTGTGTTGGAGATTTGAGTTTAAATAGGGCACAGAGAGCACTGGGAGTTTCAGTTTGAAAAGTGCACAGAAAGGGCTGCAGATTTCAGTTCAAAAAGGGCACAGAGAGCAGTGGAGATTTCAGTATAAAAAATGGACATAGAGCGGTGGAGATTTCAGTTTAAAAAGGGCACAGAGAGCGGTGGAAATTTCATTTTGAAAAGAGCACAGTGAGCGATGCAGACGTCAGTTTCAAAAGTGCACAGAGAGCAGCAGTGATTTCAATTTAAAATGGGCGCTGTGAGCGAAAGAGAGTTCTGTTTAAGATGAGCACAGTGAGCTGTGGAGATTTCAGATTAAGATGGGCACAGTGAGCGGTGGATATTTCAGTTTAAAAAGGCCACTATGAGCGCTGGAGATTTGAGTTTATAAATGGCACTGAGACCAGTGAGTGTTTCAGTTTTAACAGTGCACAGAGAGAGCTAGAAATTTCAGTTCAAAAAGGATACTGAGAGCGGTGGAGATTTTAGTTTAAAATGGCACAGAGAGCGGTGGAGATTTCAGTTTAAAAAGGGCACAGAGTATGGTGGATATTTCAGTGTAAAAAGGACAAAGAGTGCGCTGGAGATTTCAGTTTAAAAAGGACAAAGAGTGCGCTGGAGATTTCAGTTTAAAAACGGCACAGAGAACGGTGGCGATTTTAGTTCAAAAAGGGCACAGAGATCGGTGGAGATTTCAGTTTAACAGGGGCACAGAGAACGGTGGAGATTTCAATTTAAAAAGCGCACAGAGATTGGTGGAGGTTTCAGTTTAAAAAGGAAACAGAGCGCGTTGGAGATTTGAGTTTAAAAAGGGCACAGAGAGCGCTGGGGGTTTCAGTTTGAAAAGTTCTCAGATAGAGCGGAGATTTCAGTTCAAAAAGGGCACAAAGAGCGGTTGAGATTTCAGTTTAGAAAATGCACAGAGAGTGGTCGAAATTTCAGTTTAAAAAATGTACAGAGAGCGGTGGAGATTTCAGTTTAAAAAGGGCACAGAGAGCGGTGGAGATTTGAATTTAAAAAGGGCACAGTGAGCGGTCGAGATTTCAGTTTAAAAAATGCACAGAGAGTGGTCGAATATCAATTTAAAAAATGTACAGAGAGCAGTCAAAATTTCAGTTTAAAAAGGGCACAGAGAGTGGTGGAGAGTTCTGTTTAAGATGGGCACAATGAGCATTGGAGATTTCAATATAAAAATGACACACAGAGCTACAGAGATTTCAGTTTAAAATGGACACAGAGAGCCGTGGAGATTTCATTTTAAAAAGGGCACAGTGAGCGATGCAGACATCAGTTTCAAAAGGGCACAGAGAGCGGCAGAGATTTCAATTTAAAATGGGATCTGCGAGCGAAAGAAAGTTCTGTTTAAGATGAGCACAGTGAGCTGTGGAGATTCCAGATTAAGATGAGCACATTGAGCGGTGGATATTTCAGTTTAAAAAGGCCACTATGAGCGCTGGAGATTTGAGTTTATAAATGGCACTGAGAGCAGTGAGGGTTTCAGTTTTAACAGTGCACAGAGAGAGCTAGAGATTTCAGTTCAAAAAGGGCACAGAGATTGGTGGAGATTTCAGCTTAAAAAGGACACAGAGAGCTACAGAGATTTCAGTTTAAAATGGACACAGAGAGCTGCAGAGATTTCAGTTTAAAAAGGGCACAGAGAGAGGTGGAGATTTGAGTTTAAAAAGGGACAGGGAGCGGTCGAGATTTCAGTTTGAAGATGGCACAAAGTGCATTCGAGATTTCAGTTTAAAAAATGTACAGAGAGTGGTCGAGATTTCAGTTTAAAAAGGGCACAGAGAGAGGCGGAGATTTGAGTTTAAAAAGGGAAAGAGAGCGGTCGAGATTTCAGTTTGAAAATGGCACAGAGAGCTGCAGAGATTTCAGTTTAAAAGGGCACAGAGAGTGGTGGAGAGTTCTGTTTAAGATGGGCACAATGAGCATTGGAGATTTCAATATAAAAAGGTCACGAAGAGCTGTAAAGATTTCAGTTTAAAATGGACACAGAGAGCGGTGGAGATTTCAGTTTAAAAAGGGCACAGAGAGCCGCGGCGATTTCAGTTTAAAATGGACACAGAGCCGTGTAGATTTCAGATTAAAAAGGGCACAGAGAGCGGTGGAGCTTTCAGTTCAAAAAGGGCACTGGTATTGGTGGAGATTTCAGCTAAAAAGGGCACAGAGAGCGGTGGAGCTTTCAGTTTAAAAAGGAAACAGAGCTTGTTGGAGATTTGAGTTTAAAAAGGGCACAGAGAGCGCTGGGGGTTTCAGTTTGAAAAGTGCACAGATAGAGCGGAGATTTCAGTTCAAAAAGGGCACGGAGAGCAGTGGAGGTTCCAGTTTAAAAATGGCTCAGAGAGCAGTCAAGTTTTCAGTTCAAAATATGCACAGAGAGCGGTTGAGATTTCTGTTTAAAAAATGTACAGAGTGCGTTCAAGATTTCAGTTTAAAAAATGCACAGAGGGTGGTTGAGATTTCAGTTTAAAAAATGTACAGAGAGTGGTCGAGATTTCAGTTTAAAAAGGGCACAGAGAGCTGCAGAGATTTCAGTTTAAAAAGTGCACAGAGAGCGGTGAAGATTTGAGTTTAAAAAGGGACAGGGAGTGGTTGAGATTTCAGTTTGAAAATGGCACAGAGAGCGGTGGAGATTTCAGCTTAAAAAGGACACAGAGAGGAGTGGAGTTTTCAGTTTAAAAAATGCACAGAGATCGGTGGAGATTTCAGTTTAAAAGGGGCACAGAGAACGGTGGAGATTTGAATTTAAAAAGTGCACAGAGAGTGGTGGAGATTTCAGTTTAAAAAGGGCAGAGAGATTGGTGGAGATTTAAGTTTAACAGTGGCACAGAGAGCAGAGGAGATTTCAGTTTAAAAAGGGACACAGAAAGCAGTGGAGATTTCAGTTTAAAAAGGGCACAGAAAGCGGTGGAGGTTTCAGTTTAAAAAGGGCACTGGGAGTGGTGGAGATTTCAGTTAAAAAGGGCACAGAGAGTGTTGGAGATTTCAGTTTAAAAAGGGCACAGAAAGCGGTGGAGGTTTCAGTTTAAAAAGGGCACAGAGAGCGGTGAAGATTTGAGTTTAAAAAGGGACAGGGAGTGGTTGAGATTTCAGTTTGAAAATGGCACAGAGAGCGGTGGAGATTTCAGCTTAAAAAGGACACAGAGAGGGGTGGAGTTTTCAGTTTAAAAAGGAAACAGAGCGTGTTGGAGATTTGAGTTTACAAAGGGCACAGAGAGCGCTGGGGGTTTCAGTTTGAAAAGTGCACAGATAGAGTGGAGATTTCAGTTCAAAAAGGGCACAGAGAGCAGTGGAGGTTCCAGTTTAAAAATGACACAGAGAGCGGTCGAGATTTCAGTTTAAAATATGCACAGAGAGCAGTTGAGATTTCAGTTTAAAAAATGCGCAGAGTGCGTTCGAGATTTCAGTTTAAAAAATGCACAGAGGGTGGTTGAGATTTCAGTTTAAAAAATGTACAGAGTGGTCGAGATTTCAGTTTAAAAAGGGCACAGAGAGCTGCAGAGATTTCAGTTTAAAAAGTGCACAGAGAGAGGCGGAGATTTGAGTTTAAAAAGGGACAGGGAGCGGTTGAGATTTCAGTTTGAAAATGGCACAGAGAGTGGTGGAGATTTCAGCTTAAAAAGGACACAGAGAGCTACAGAGATTTCAGTTTAAAAAGGGCACAGAGAGAGGTGGAGATTTGAATTTAAAAAGGGACAGGGAGCGGTCAAGATTTCAGTTTGAAAGTGGCACAGTGTGCGGTGGAGATTTCAATTTAAAATTGGAACAGCGAGCGATGGAAATTTCAGTTTAAAGAGGACACAGAGAGCTGTGGAGATTTTAGTTTCAGAAGGGCACAGAGAGCGGTGGAGATTTCATTTTAAAAAGGGCACAGAGAGCCGTGGCGATTTCAGTTTAAAATGGACACAGAGCCGTGTAGATTTCAGATTAAAAAGGGCACTGAGAGCGGTGTAGGTTTTAGTTGAAAAAGGGCACTGGGAGTGGTGGAGATTTCAGTTAAAAAGGGCACAGAAAGTGGTGGAGGTTTCAGTTTAAAAAGGAAACAGAGCATGTTGGAGATTTGAGTTTAAAAAGGGCACAGAGAGCCCTGGGGGTTTCAGTTTGAAAAGTGCACAGATAGAGTGGAGATTTCAGTTCAAAAAGGGTACAGAGAGCAGTCGAGATTTCAGTTTAAAAAGGGCACTGAGAGCGGTGGAGATTTTAGTTTAAAATGGCACAGAGAGCAGTGGAGATTTTAGTTTGAAAAAGGCACAGACAGCGGTGGAGATTTTAGTTTAAAAAGGGCACAGAGTATGGTGGATATTTCAGTGTAAAAAGCACACAGACTGCGCTGGAGATTTCAGTTTAAAAAGTGCACAGAGTGCAGTGGAGATTTCAATTTAAAAAGGGCACAGAGAGCGGTGGAGATTTGAGTTTAAAAAGGGCACAGAAAGTGGTGGAGGTTTCAGTTGGAAAAGTGCTCAGATAGAGCGGAGATTTCAGTTCAAAAAGGGTACAGAGAGCAGTCGAGATTTCAGTTTAAAAAATGCACAGAGAGTGGTTGTGATTTCAGTTTAACAAATGCACAGAGAGTGGTCGAAATTTCAGTTTAAAAAATGTGCAGAGAGCGGTCGAAATTTCAGTTTAAAAAGGGCACAGAGAGTGGTGGGTAATTCTGTTTAAGATGGGCACAATGAGCATTGGAGATTTCAATATAAAAATGACACAAAGAGCTGCTGAGATTTCAGTTTAAAATGGACACAGAGAGCGGTGGAGATTTCAGTTTAAAAAGGGCACAGAGAGCCGTGGCGATTTCAGTTTAAAATGGACACAGAGCCGTGTAGATGTCAGATTAAAAAGGGCACAGAGAGCGCTGGGGGTTTCAGTTTGAAAAGCGCACAGATAGAGCGGAGATTTCAGTTCAAAAAGGGCACGGAGAGCAGTGGAGGTTCCAATTTAAAAATGACTCAGAGAGCGGTCAAGATTTCAGTTTAAAATATGCACAGAGAACAGTTGAGATTTCAGTTTAAAAAATGCACAGAGTGCGTTCGAGATTTCAGTTTAAAAAACGCACAGAGGGTGGTTGAGATTTCAGTTTAAAAAATGCACAGAGAGCGGTGGAGATTTCAGTTTAAAAAATGTACAGAGAGTGGACGAGATTTCAGTTTAAAAAATGCACAGAGAGCGGTGGAGATTTCAGTTTAAAAAATTTACAGAGAGTGGTCGAGATTTCAGTTTAAAAAGGGCACAGAGAGCTGCAGAGATTTCAGTTTAAAAAGGGCACAGAAAGAGGTGGAGATTTGAGTTTAAAAAGGGACAGGGAGCGGTTGAGATTTCAGTTTGAAAATGGCACAGAGAGTGGTGGAGATTTCAACTTAAAAAGGACACAGAGAGCGGTGGAATTTTCAGTTTAAAGAAGGCACAGAGATCGGTGGAGAATTCAGTTTAAAAGGGGCATAGAGAGTGGTGGAGATTTGAATTTAATAAGGGCACAGAGAGCGGTGGAGATTTCAGTTTAAAAAGGGCAGAGAGATCGGTGGAGATTTCAGTTTAACAGTGGCACAGAGAGCGGAGGAGATTTCAGTTTAAAATATGCACAGAGGTTGAGATTTCAGTTTAAAAAATGTACAGAGTGCGTTCGAGATTTCAGTTTAAAAAATGCGCAGAGAGTGGTCGAGAATTCAGTTTTAAAAGGGCACAGAGCTCTGCAGAGATTTCAGTTTAAAAAGGGCACAGAGAGAGGTGGAGATTTGAGTTTAAAAAGGGACAGGGAGCGGTCGAGATTTCAGTTTGAAAATGGCACAGAGACCAATGGAGATTTCAGCTTAAAAAGGACACAGAGAGCAGTGGAGTTTTCAGTTTAAAAAAGGCACAGAGATCGGTGGAGATTTCAGCTTAAAAAGGACACAGAGAGCGGTGGAGATTTCAGTTTGAAAAAGGCACAGAGATCGGTGGAGATTTCAGTTTAAAAAGGGCACAGAGAGCGGTGGAGATTTGAATTTAAAAAGGGCACAGAGAGCGGTGGAGATTTGAGTTTAAAAAGGGCACAGAGAGCGGTGGAGATTTGAGTTTAAAAAGGACGCAGAGAACGATGGAGATTTCAGTTTAACAGGGGCACAGAATCCGGAGGAGATTTCAGTTTAAAAGGGGACACTGAGAGCGGTGGAGATTTCAATTTAAAATGGACACAGAGAGCGGTGGTGATTTGAATTTAAAAATGACACAGAGAGCGGTGGAGATTTCAATTTAAAACTGACACCGAGAGCGGTGGAGATTTCAGTTTAAAAAGGGCACAGAAAGTGGTGGAGGTTTCAGTTTAAAAAGGAAACAGAGCGTGTTGGACATTTGAATTTAAAAAGGGCACAGAGAGTGCTGGGGGTTTCGGTTTGAAATATGCACAGATAGAGTGGAGATTTCAGTTCAAAATGGGCACAGAGAGTGGTCGAGATTTCAGTTTAAAAAATGCACAGAGAGTGGTTGAAATTTCAGTTTGAAAAAGGCACTGACAGCGGTGGAGATTTCTGTTTAAAAAGTGCACAGTGAGCGGTGGAGATTTCAGTTTAAAATGGACACAGAGAGCGGTGGAGATTTCAGTTTCAAAAGGACACAGAGAGCGGTGCACATTTCAGTTTCAAAAGGACTCTGAGAGCGATGGAGATTTGAATTTAAAAACTGCACAGAGTCTTGTGGAGATTTCAGTTTAAAAAGGACACAGAGCGCTGGAGATTTCAGTTTTAAAAGGTCAAAGAGAGTGGTTGAGATTTCAGTTTGAAAAGGGCAAAGAGAGCGGCAGAGATTTCAATTTAAAAAGGGCACAGTGAGTGGTGGAGATTTCAATTTAAATTGGTCTCAGAGAGCTGTGGAGATTTCAGTTTAAAATGGGCACAATGGGCGGTGGATATTTCAGTTTAAAAATGGCCCAAAGAGTGGTGGAACTTTCAGTCTAAAATTGAGACCAAGAGTGGTGGAGATTTGAGTTTAAGGAGTGCACAATGAGCGGTGGAGATTTCAGTTGAAATCAGGCACAGAGAGAGGTGGAGATCTGAGTTTAAAAAGGGACAGGGAGTGGTGGAGATTTCAGTTTGAAAATGGCACAGAGAGCGGTGGAGATTTCAGCTTAAAAAGGACACAGAGAGCGGTGGAGATTTCAGTTTAAAAAAGGCACAGAGATCGGTGGAGATTTCAATTTAAAAGGGGCACAGAGAGCGGTGGAGATTTGAATTTAAAAAGGGCACAGAGAGCTGTTGAGATTTCAGCTTAAAAAGAACACAGAGAACGGTGGAGATTTCAGTTTGAGAAAGGCACAGAGATCAGTGGAGATTTGAATTTAAAAAGGGCGCAGAGAGCGGTGGAGATTTCTGTTTAAAATGGACACAGAGAGTGGTGGAGATTTGAATTTAAAAAGGGCACAGAGAGCCGTGGAGATTTCAGTTTAAAAGTGACACATTGAGTGGTGGAGATTTCAGTTTTAAAAGGTCACAGAGAGTGGTGGAGATTTCAGTTTGAAAAGGGCACAGTGAGTGGTGGAGATTTCAATTTAAAATGAGCACAGTGAGTGGTGTGGAGGTTTCAATTTAAAATGAGCACAGTGAGTCGTGGAGGTTTCAATTTAAAATAGGCTCAGAGAGCTGTGGAGATTTAAGTTTAAAATGGGCACAATAGGCGGTGGATATTTCAGTTTAAAAATGGCCCATAGAGTGGTGGAGGTTTCAGTTTAAAAAGGAGACCAAGAGTGGTGGAGATTTGAGGTTAAAGAGAGCACAATGAGCGGTGGAGATTTCATTTTAAATCAGGCACAGAGAGAGGTGGAGATTTGAGTTTAAAAAGGGGCAGGGAGCAGTGGAGATTTCAGTTTGCAAAGGGCACAGAGAGCGGTGGAGATGTCAGTTTGAAAAAGCCACAGAGAGCGATGGAGATTTCAGTTCAAAAAGGGCACAGAGAGCAGTGGAGATTTTTATTTAAATAGGACTCAGAGAGTGCTGGAATTTCAGATTATAAAGGACACAAAGAGCAGCGGAGATTTGAGTTCAAAAATGGCACAGAGAGCAGTGGGGTTTTCAGTTTAAAAAGCACACAGAGAGAGCTGGAGATTTCAGGTCAAAAAGGGCATAGAGAGTGGTGGAGATTTCTGTTTAAAAAGGACACTGAGAGCGGTGGAGATTTGAATTTAAAATAGGCACAGAGAGCAGTGGAGATTTTAATTTAAAAAGGGCACAGTGAGGGCTGGAGATTTCAGTTTAAAATGGGCACAGCGTGCATTGGATATTTTAGTTTAAAAATGGCGCAGAGAGTGGTGGAGGGTTCAGTTTAAAAAGGGCACAGGGAGCGGTGGAGATTTCAGTTCGAAAAGGGCACAGAGAGCAGTGGAGATTTCAGTTTAAAAAGGGCTCAGTGAGTGGTGCAGATTTCAATTTAAAATGGACAGAGAGCTGTGAAGATTTCAGTTTAAAAAGGGCACAATGGGCGGTGGATATTTCAGTTTAAAAACAGCGCAGAGAGTGGTGGAGGTTTCAGTTTAAAAAGGACACAGAGAGTGGTGGAGATTTCAGTTTAAAAAGGTCACAGAGACCAGAGGTGACTTGAGTTTAAAAACGGCACAGAGAGTGGTGGGGTTTTCAGTTTAAACATCGCACAGGGAGAGCTGGAGATTTCAGTTCAAAATGGGCACAGAGAACGGTGGAGATGTCTGTTCAAAAAGGACACAGTGAGCGGTGGAGATTTCAATTTAAAAAGGGCACTGAGAGCGATGGAGATTTCTGTTTAAGATGGGCACAGTGATCTGTGGATATTTCAGTTTAAAAAGGCGGAGCGGTGGAGATTTGAGTTTAAAAAGGGCACAGAGAGCGCTGGAGATTTCAGTTTAAAAAGGACACAGAGAGCGGTGGAGATGGCCGTTTAAATAGGACACAGAGAGCGGTGGGGATCTCAGTTTAAAAGGGCCCAGAGAGCGGTGGTGTTTTTAGTTTAAAAGGACACAGAGAGCGATGGAGTTTTCAGTTTTAAAAGGGCACAGAGAGTGGTGGAGATTTTAGTTTAAAATGGGTACAGAGCGGTGGAGATTTCAGTTTGAAAAGCGCACAGGGAGCGGTGGAGATTTCAATTTAAAATGAGCACAGTGAGTGGTGGAGGTTTCAATTTAAAATAGGCTCAGAGAGCTGTGGAGATTTAAGTTTAAAATGGGCACAATGTGCGGTGGATATTTCAGTTTAAAAATGGCCCATAGAATGGTGGAGGTTTCAGTTTAAAAAGGAGACCAAGAGTGGTGGAGATTTGAGTTTAAAAAGGGCACAATGAGTGGTGGAGATTTCATTTTAAATCAGGCACAGGGAGAGGTGGAGATTTGAGTTTAAAAAGGGACAGGGAGTGGTGGAGATTTCAGTTTGCAAAGGGCACAGAGAGCGGTGGAGATTTCAGTTCAAAAAGGACACAGAGAGCAGTGGCATTTTTATTTAAATAGGACACAGAGAGTGCTGGAATTTCAGATTATAAAGGACAAAAAGAGCAGCGGAGATTTGAGTTCAAAAATGGCACAGAGAGCAGTGGGGTTTTCAGTTTAAAAAGCACACAGAGAGAGCTGGAGATTTATGGTCAAAAAGGGCATAGAGAGTGGTAGAGATTTCTGTTTAAAAAGGACACTGAGAGCAGTGGAGATTTGAACTTAAAATGGGCACAAAGAGAGATGGAGATAATTTAAAAAGGGCACAGAGAGGGCTGGAGGTTTCAGTTTAAAATGGGCACAGTGTGCATTGGATATTTTCGTTTAAAAACGGCGCAAAGAGCGGTGGAGATTTCAGTTTGAAAAGTGCACAGAGAACAGTGGAGATTTATGTTAGATGGGCACGGAGTGTGATAGATAATTGAATTTAAAAACGGCACAGAGAGCGGTGGAGATTTCAGTTTGAAAAGCGCACAGAGAGCGGTGGAGATTTCAATTTAAAATGAGCACAGAGAGCAGTGGAGATATGAATTTAAAAAGGGCACATAGAGTGGTGGAGATTTCAGTTTAATAAGGGCACCGAGAGCTGCAGAGATTTCGATTTAAAAAGGGCACTGCAAGCGATGGAGAGTTCTGTTTAAGATGGGCAGAGTGAGTGGTGGTGATTTCAATTTAAAATGGACACAGAGCAGTGAAGATTTCAGTTTCAAAAGTGCACAGAGAGCGGTGGAGAGTTCAGTTTAAAAAGGACACAGTGAACGGTGGAGATTTCAGTTTAAAAATGGCACAGTGAGCGGTGGATATTTCAGTTTAAAAAGGCCACTAGGATGCGTTGGAGATTTGAGTTTAAAAAGGGCACAGAGAGCGCTGGAGATTTCAGTTTAAAAAGGGCACAGAGAGCGGTGGAGATTGCAGTTTAAAAAGGACACAGAGAGCGGTGGGGATCTCAGGTTAAAAAGGACACAGAGAGCGATGGAGTTTTCAGTTTTAAAAGGGCACAGAGAGTGGTGGAGATTTTAGTTTAAAATGGGTACAGAGCGGTGGAGATTTCAGTTTGAAAAGTGCCAATGAGAACGGTGGAGATTTATGTTAGATGGGCACAGAGTGTGTTGGAGAATTGAGTTTAAAAAGGGCACAGACAGCGGTGGAGATTTCAGTTTGAAAAGCGCACAGGGAGCGGTGGAGATTTCAATTTAAAATGAGTACAGTGAGTGGTGGAGGTTTCAATTTAAAATAGGCTCAGAGAGCTGTGGAGATTTAAGTTTAAAATGGGCACAATGTGCGGTGGATATTTCAGTTTAAAAATGGCCCATAGAGTGGTGGAGGTTTCAGTTTAAAAAGGAGACCAAGAGTGGTGGAGATTTGAGTTTAAAGAGGGCACAATGAGCGGTGGAGATTTCATTTTAAATCGGGCACAGAGAGAGGTGGAGATTTGAGTTTAAAAAGGGACAGGGAGTGGTGGAGATTTCAGTTTGCAAAGGGCACAGAGAGCGGTGGAGATTTCAGTTTGAAAAGGCCACAGAGAGCGGTGGAGATTTCAGTTCAGAAAGGGCACAGAGAGCAGTGGCATTTTTATTTAAATAGGACACAGAGAGTGCTGGAATTTCAGATTATAAAGGACACAAAGAGCAGCAGAGATTTGAGTTCAAAAATGGCACAGGGAGGAGTGGGGTTTTCAGTTTAAAAAGCACACAGAGAGAGCTGGAGATTTCTAGTCAAAAAGGGCATAGAGAGTGGTAGAGATTTCAGTTTGAAAAGCGCACAGAGAGCGGTGGAGATTTCAATTTAAAATGAGCACAGAGAGCGGTGGAGATATGAATTTAAAAAGGGCACATAGAGTGGTGGAGACTTCAGTTCAATAAGGGCACCGAGAGCTGCAGAGATTTCAATTTAAAAAGGGCACTGCAAGCGATGGAGAGTTCTGTTTAAGATGGGCACAGTGAGTGGTGGAGATTTCAATTTAAAATGGACACAGAGCAGTGAAGATTTCCGTTTCAAAAGGGCACAGAGTGCAGTGGAGAGTTCCGTTTAAAAAGGACACAGTGAACGGTGGAGATTTCAGTTTAAAAATGGCACAGTGAGCAGTGGAGATTTCAGTTTAAAATGGACACCCAGAGCGGTGGAGATTTCAGTTCAAAAAGGGCACAGAGAGGGGTGGAGATTTCAGTTCGAAAAGGGCACTGAGAGCGGTGGAGATATGAATTTAAAAAGGGCACAGAGAGCCGTGGAGATTTCAGTTTAAAATAGGCACAGTGAGCGGTGGAGATTTCAATTTAAAATGGACACAGAGCTGTGAAGATTTCAGTTTAATAAGGACACTGAGAGCAGTGGAGATTTCTGTTTGAAAAGGGCACAGAGAGCGGTGGATATTTCAGTTTAAAAAGGGCACAGAGAGCAGTGGAGAGTTCAGTTTAAAAAGGGCACAGTGAGCGGTGGAGATTTCAGTTTAAAAAGGGCACAGTGAGCGGTGGAGATTTCAGTTTAAAAAGGACACTGAGAGCGGTGGAGATTTGAATTTAAAAAGGGCACAGTGAGGGCTGGAGGTTTCAGTTTAAAATGGGCACAGTGTGCATTGGATATTTTAGTTTAAAGACGGCGCAGAAAGCGGTGGAGATTTCAGTTTGAAAAGTGCACAGAGAACGGTGGAGATTTATGTTAGATGGGCACAGAGTGTGTTGGATAATTGAATTTAAAAAGGGCACCGAGAGCGGTGGAGATTTCAGTTTGAAAAGCGCACAGAGAGCGATGGCAATTTCAAATTAAAATGAGCGCAGACAGCGGTGGTGATATGAATTTAAAAAGGGCACATAGAGTTGTGGAGATTTCAGTTTAATAAGGGCACCGAGAGCTGCAGAGATTTCGATTTAAAAAAGGCACTGCAAGCGATGGAGAGTTCTGTTTAAGATGGGCAGAGTGAGTGGTGGTGATTTCAATTTAAAATGGACACAGAGCAGTGAAGATTTCTGTTTCAAAAGGGCACTGAGCGCAGTGGAGAGTTCAGTTTAAAAAGGACACAGTGAACGGTGGAGATTTCAGTTTAAAATGGACACCGAGAGGGGTGGAGATTTCCGTTCGAAAAGGGCACTGAGAGCGGTGGAGATTTGAATTTAAAAAGGGCACAGAGAGCGGTGGAGATTTCAGTTTCAAAAGGGCACAGAGGGCAGTGGATATTTAAGTTTAAAAAGGACACAGTGAGCGGTGGAGGTTTCAGTTTAAAATGGACACCCAGAGCGGTGGAGATTTCAGTTCAAAAAGGGCACAGAGAGGGGTGGAGATTTCAGTTCGAAAAGGGCACAGAGAGCCGTGGAGATTTCAGTTTAAAATAGGCACAGTGAGCGGTGGAGAATTCAATTTAAAATGGACACAGAGCTGTGAAGATTTCAGTTTAAAAAGGGCACAGAGAGCAGTGGAGATTTCAGTTTAAAAAGGCCACAGAGAACGGTGGAGATTTATGTTAGATGGGCACAAAGTGTGTTGGATAATTGAATTTAAAAAGGACACAGTGAGCAGTGGAGATTTCAATTTAAAATGGACATAGAGAGTGGTGGAGATTTCAGTTCAAAAAGGGCACAGAGAGCGGTGGAGATTTCAGTTCAAAAAGGGCACAGCGAGTGGAGGAGATTTCAGTTCAAAAAGTGCATTGAGAGTGGTGAAGATTTCTGTTTAAAAAGGGCACAGAGAATGGTGGAAATTTCAGTTTAATAAGGACACTGAGAGTGGAGGAGATTTCAGTTTAAAAAGGGCACAGAAAGCGGTGGAGAATTCAATTTAAATTGGGCACAAAAAGCGGTGGAGATTTCAGTTTGAAAAGTGCACAGAGAGCGGTGGAGATGTATGTTCAAAAAGAACATAGAGTTTGGTGGAGCGTTCAGTTTAAAAATCGCGAAGAGATCGGTGGAAATTTCAGTTTAAGAGGATAAAGAGCAGTGGAGATTTCAGTTTAAAAAGGGCACAGAGAGCAGTGGGGAGTTCAGTTTAAAAAGGACACAGTGAGCAGTGGAGGTTTCAGTTTAAAATGGACACAGAGAACGGTGGAGATTTCAGTTCAAAAAGGGCACAGAGAGGGGTGGAGATTTCAGTTCAAAAAGAGCACAGAGAATGGTGGAAATTTCAGTTTCATAAGGACACCGGGAGCAGTGGAGATTTCAGTTTCAAAAGGGCAGAGAGAGCGGCAGAGATTTCAATTTAAAATGGGCACTGCAAGTGATAGAGAGTTCTGTTTAAGATGGGCACAGTGACCTGTAGAGATTTCAGTTTAAAATGGGCACAGTGATCGGTGGATATTTCAGTTTAAAAATGCCAACATGAGCGGTAGAGATTTGAGTTTAAAATGGCACAGAGAGCAGTCGGGGTTTCAGTTTAAACAGCGCACAAAGAGACCTGGAGATTCCAGTTCAAACAGGGCAGAGAGAGCGGTGGAGATTTCAGTTTGAAAAAGGCACTGAGAGCGGTTGAGATTTCAGTTTCAAAAGGGCACAGAGGGCAGTGGGTATTTAAGTCTAAAAGGGATGCAGAGAGCGCTGGAGATTTCAGTTTAAAAGGGGCACAGAGAGCGGTGGAGATTTCAGTTGAAAAAGGGCACAGTGAGTGGTGGAGATTTCAGTTTAAAATGGGCACACAGAGCGGTGGAGATTTCAGTTTGAAAAGCGCACAGAGAGCGGTGGAGATGTATGTTCAAAAAGAGCATAGAGTGTGGTGGAGAGTTCAGTTTAAAAAGCGCGCAGAGATCGGTGGAAATTTCAGTTTAAAAATGACACTGAGAGCAATGGAGATTTCTGTTTGAAAAGGGCACAGAGAGCAGTGGAGATTGAATTTAAAAAGGGCACAGTGAACGGTGGGGATTTCAGTTTAAAATGGACACAGAGAGCTGTGGAGATTTCAGTTCAAAAAGGGCACAGAGAGCAGTGGAGATTTCAGTTCAAAAAGGGCACAGAGAGCAGTGGAGATTTCAGTTCAAAAAGGGCACAGAGAGCAGTGGCATTTTTATTTAAATAGGACACAGAGAGTGCTGGTATTTCAGATTATAAAGGACACAAAGAGCAGCAGAGATTTGAGTTCAAAAATGGCACAGAGAGGAGTGGGGTTTTCAGTGTAAAAAGCACACAGAGAGAGCTGGAGATTTCTGGTCAAAAAGGGCATAGAGAGTGGTAGAGATTTCCGTTTAAAAAGGACACTGAGAGCGGTGGAGATTTGAATTTAAAAAGGGCACAGTGAGGGCTGGAGGTTTCAGTTTAAAATGGGCACAGTGTGCATTGGATATTTTAGTTTAAAGACGGCGCAGAAAGCGGTGGAGATTTCAGTTTGAAAAGTGCACAGAGAATGGTGGAGATTTATGTTAGATGGGCACAGAGTGTGTTGGATAATTGAATTTAAAAAGGGCACCGAGAGCGGTGGAGATTTCAGTTTGAAAAGCGCACAGAGAGCGATGGCAATTTCAAATTAAAATGAGCGCAGACAGCGGTGGTGATATGAATTTAAAAAGGGCACATAGAGTGGTGGAGATTTCAGTTTAATAAGGGCACCGAGAGCTGCAGAGATTTCGATTTAAAAAGGGCACTGCAAGCGATGGAGAGTTCTGTTTAAGATGGGCAGAGTGAGTGGTGGTGATTTCAATTTAAAATGGACACAGAGCAGTGAAGATTTCTGTTTCAAAAGGGCACTGAGCGCAGTGGAGAGTTCAGTTTAAAAAGGACACTGAACGGTGGAGATTTCAGTTTAAAATGGACACCGAGAGCGGTGGAGATTTCAGTTCAAAAAGGGCACAGAGAGGAGTGGAGATTTCCATTCGAAAAGGGCACTGAGAGTGGTGGAGATTTGAATTTAAAAAGGGCACAGAGAGCGGTGGAGATTTCAGTTTCAAAAGGGCACAGAGGGCAGTGGATATTTAAGTTTAAAAAGGACACAGTGAGCAGTGGAGGTTTCAGTTTAAAATGGACACAGAGAACGGTGGAGATTTCAGTTCAAAAAGGGCACAGTGAGTGGAGGAGATTTCAGTTCAAAAAGTGCATTGAGAGTGGTGAAGATTTCTGTTTAAAAAGGGCACAGAGAATGGTGGAAATTTCAGTTTAATAAGGACACCGGGAGCGGTGGAGATTTCAGTTTCAAAAGGGCAGAGAGAGCGGCAGAGATTTCAATTTAAAAAGGGCACTGAAAGTGATAGAGAGTTCTGTTTAAGATGGGCACAATGAGCTGTAGAGAGTTCAGTTTAAAATGGGCACAGAGGGCAGGGGATATTTAAGTTTAAAAGGGGCACAGAGAGCGGTGGAGATTTCAGTTGAAAAAGGGCACAGTGAGCGGTGGAGATTTCAGTTTAAAATGGGCACAGAGAGCAGTGGAGATTTCAGTTTGAACAGGGCAGAGAGAGCGGTGGAGATGTATGTTCAAAAAGTGCGTAGAGTGTGGTGGAGAGTTCAGTTTAAAAAGCGTGCAGAGATCGGTGGAAATTTCAGTTTAAAAAGGACCCTGAGAGGGCAATAGAGATTTCTGTTTGAAAAGGGCACAGAGAGCAGTGGAGATTGAATTTAAAAAGGGCACATAGAGTGGTGGAGGATTTAGTTTAATAAGGCACAGAGTGTGGTGGAGATTTCAGTTTAAAAAAGACACAGAGAGCGGTGGAAATTTCAATTTAAATAGGGCACTGCAAGTGGTGGAGAGTTCTGTTTAAGATGGGCACAGTGAGCAGAGGAGATTTCAATTTAAAATGGACACAGAGCTGTGAAGATCTCAGTTTAAAAAGGGCACAGAGAGCGGTGGAGATTTCAGTTTAAAAAGGACACAGAGAACGGTGGAGATTTCAGTTTAAAATGGACACAGAGCGGTTGAGATTTCAGTTTGAAAAGCGCACAGAAAGCGGTGGAGATTTCAGTTCAAAAAGAGCATAGAGTGTGGTGGAGAGTTTATTTTAAAAAGCGCGCAGAGATCGGTAGAAATTTCAGTTTAAATAGGACACTGAGAGCAGTGGAGATTTCATTTTAAAATGAGCACAGTGAGCGGTTGAGAGTTGAATTTAAAAAGGTCACATAGAGCGGTGGAGGATTTAGTTTAATAAGGCACAGAGATCGGTGGAGATTTCAGTTTGAAAAGGGCACAGAGAGCGGTGGAGATTTCAGTTTAAAATGGACACAGAAAGCGGAGGAGATTTCAATTTAAAAAGGGCACAGAGAGTGGCAGAGATTTCAATTTAAAAGGGCACTGCAAGCGGTGGAGATTTCAAATTAAAATGGAAAAAGCTGTGAAGATTTCAGTTTAAAAAGGGCACAGAGAGCAGTGGAGAGTTCAGTTTAAAACTGACACAGAGAGCGGTTGAGATTTCAGTTCAAAAAGAGCAATGAGTGTGGTGGAGAGTTCCGTTTAAAAAGCGTGCAGAGATCGGTGGAAATTCCAGTTTAAAAAGGACACTGAGAACGGTGGAGATTTCAACTTAAAATGAGCACAGAGAGCGGTTGAGATTTGAATTTAAAAAGGTCACACAGAGCGGTGGAGGATTTAGTTTAATAAGGCACAGAGAGCGGTGGAGATTTCAGTTTGAAAAGGGCACAGAGAGCGGTGGAGATTTTAGTTTAATAGGACACAGAGAGTGGTGGAGATTTAAGTTTGAAGAGGGCACAGAGAGTGGTGGAGACTTATGTTCAAAAAGGGCATAGAATGTGGTGGAGAGTACAGTTTATAAAGCGCGTAGAGATCGATGGAGAGTTCAGTTTAAAAAGGACACAGACAGCGGTGGAGATTTCTGTTTAAGATGGGCACACTGAGCGCTGGAGATTTCAGTTGATAAAGGGCACTTTGAGCGGCATAGAATTGTGTTTAAAAATGGCACAGAGAGCGGTGGGGGTTTCAGTTCAAAAAGGGCACAGAGAGCGGTGGAGATTTCAGTTTGAAAAGGGCACAGAGAGCGCTGGAGATTTCAGTTTGAAAAGGGCACCGAGAGTGGTGGAGATTTATGTTCAAAAAGGGCATAGAATGTGGTGGAGAGTTCAGTTTATAAAGCGCGTAGAGATCGGTGGAGAGTTCAGTTTAAAAAGGACACTGACAGCGATGGAGATTTCTGTTTAAGATGGGCACACTGAGTGCTGGAGATTTCAGTTGATAAAGAGCACTTTGAGCGGCGTAGAATTGTGTTTAAAAATGGCACAGAGAGCGGTGGGTGTTTCAGTTTAAAAAGCGCACAGAGAGAGCTGGAGATTTCAGTTCAAAAAGGGCACAGAGAGTGGTGGAGATTTCAGTTTAAAATGGACACAGAGATGGGTGGAGATTTCAGTTTAAAAAGGGCACAGAGAGTGTTGGAGAATTGAGTTTAAAGAGGGCATTGAGGGTGGTGGAGATTTCAGTTTAAAATGGCATAGAGAGCGGTGGGGGTTTCAGTTTAAACAATGCACAGAGAGAGCTGGAGATTTCAGTTCAAAAAGGCACTGAGAGTGGTGGAGATTGCAGTTTAAAAAGGGCACAATTAGCCGTGGAGATTTGAGTTTAAAAATGGCACAGAGAGCGGTGGGGGTTTCGGTTTAAACAGCGCACAGAGAGAGCTGGTGATTTCAGTTCAAAAAACGCACTGAGTGCGGTGGAGATTTCAGTTCAAAAAGGGCACAGAGAGTGGTGGAGATTGCAGTTTAAAAAGAGCACAGAGAGTGGTGGAGATTTCAGTTCAAAAAGGGCATAGTGTGTGGTGGAGAGTACAGTTTAAAAAGTGCACAAAGATCGTTGGAAATTTCAGTTTAAAAAGGACACTGAGAGCAGTGGAGATTTCTGTTTAAGATGGGCAGAGTGAGCAGTGGAGTTTTCAAATTAAAATGAGCACATAGAGCGGTGGAGATTTGAATTTAAAAAGGGCACGTAGAGTGGTGGAGGATTTAGTTTAATAAGGCACAGAGAGCGGTGCAGATTTCAGTTTGAAAAAGGCACAGAGAGTGGTGGAGATCTCAGTTTAAAATGGACATAGACAGCAGTGGAGATTTCAGTTTAAAAAGGGCATGGAGAGCAGTGGAGATTTTAGTTTAATAGGACACAGAGAGTGGTGGAGATTTAAGTTTGAAAAGGGCACAGAGAGCGGTGGAGATTTCAGTTTAAAAAGGACACAGAGAGCGCTGGATATTTCAGTTTGAAAAGGACACAGAGAGTCGTGGAGATTTCAGTTTGAGAAGGGCTCAGAGAGTGGTGGAGATCTCAGTTTCAAAAGGGCACAGAGATCGCTGGAATTTCAGTTCAAAAGGGCACAGACAGCGGTGGAGATTTGAATTTAAAAAGGGCACAGTGATCACTGGAATTTCAGTTCAAAAAGTGCACAGAGATTGGTGGAGATTGCAGTCTAAAAAGGGCACAAAGAGTGGAGGAAATTTCAGTTTTAAAAGGACACTGAGAGCAGTGGAGATTTCAGTTAAAATGGTCACAGTGAGCGGAGGAGATTTATGTTCAAAAAGAGCATAGAGTGTGGTGGAGAGTACAGTTTAAAAAGCGCACAGAGATCGGTGGAAATTTCAGTTTAAAAAGGACACTGAGAGCGGTGGAGATTTGAGTTTAAAAATGGCACAGAGAGCAGTGGGGCTTTCAGTTTAAACAGCGCACAGAGAGAGCTGGAGATTTCTGTTCAAAAAGGGCACAGAGAGTGGTGGAGATTTTAGTTTCAAAGGGCACAGAGAGCAGTGGAGATTTCAGTTTGAAAAGCGCACAGAGAGTGGTGGAGATTTATGTTCAAAAAGGGCATAGAGTGTGGTGGAGAGTTCAATTTAAAAAGCGCGCAGAGATCAGTGGAAATTTCAGTTTAAAAAGGACACTGAGAGCAGTGGAGATTTCTGTTTAGGATGAGCAGAGTGAGCAGTGGAGTTTTCAAATTAAAATGAGTACAGAGAGCGGTGGAGATTTGAATTTAAAAAGGGCACAGAGAGTGGTGGAGGATTTAGTTTAATAAGGCACAGAGAGCGGTGGAGATTTCAGTTTGAAAAGGGCACAGAGAGCGGTGGAGATTTTAGTTTGAAAAGGGCACAGAGAGTGGTGGAGATTTCAGTTTGAAAAGGGCACAGAGAGTTGTGGAGATTTCAGTTTGAGAAGGGCTCAGAGAGTGATGGAGATCTCAGTTTCAAAAGGGCACAGAGAGCGGTGGAGATTTGAATTTAAAAAGGGCACAGTGATCACTGGAATTTCAGTTCAAAAAGTGCACAGTGATAGGTGGAGATTTGAGTTTAAAAAGGGCACAGTGAGCGCTGGAGATTTCAGTTTAAAAAGGACACAGAGAGCGGTGGATATTTCAATTTAAAAAGGACACAGAGAGCGGTGGAGATTTCAGTTTAAGAAGGACACTGAGAGCGGTGGAGATTTCTGTTTCAAAAGGGCACAGAAAACGGCAGAGATTTCAATTTAAAAAAGGCATTGCGAGTGATGGAGAGTTCTGTTTAAGATGGCCACAATGAGCGATCGATATTTCAGTTTAAAAAGGCCACTATGAGCACTGGAGATTTGAGTTTAAAACTGACACAGAGACTGGTAGAGATTTCTGTTTAAAAAGGGCACAGAAAACACTGGAGATTTTAGTTTAAAAAGGGCACAAAGAGCGGTGGAGATTTCAGTTTTAAAAGGGCATAGAGAATGGTGGAGAGTTCAGTTTAGAAAGGGCACAGAGAGCGGTGGGGATTTCAGGTTCAAAAGGACACAGAGATCGGTGGAAATTTCAGTTTAAAAAGGGCACAGAGAGCAGTGGAGATTTCAGTTTAAAAAGGGCACAGAGAGCGGTGGAGATTTCAGTTTAAAAAGGTCCCAGTGAGCGGTGGAAATTTCAATTTAGAAAGGGCACAGAGAGCGGTGGAGATTTCAGTTTAAAAAGGGCACAGAGAGCGGTGGAGATTTGAATTTAAAAAGGGCACAGAGAGCGCTGGAATTTCAGTTCAAAAAGTGCACAGAGATTGGTGGAGATTTGAGTTTAAAAAGGACACAGAGAACGCTGTAGATTTCAGTTTAAAAAGGACACAGGGACCGGTGGATATTTCAATTTAAAAAGGACACAGAGACTGGTGGATATTTCAATTTAAAAAGGACACAGAGACCGGTGGATATATCAATTTAAAAAGGACACAGAGAGCGGTGGAGATTTCTGTTTCAAAAGGTCACAGAGAACGGCAGAGATTTCAATTTAAAAAAGGCACTGCCAGTGATGGAGAGTTCTGTTTAAAATGGGCACAATGAGCGGTCGATATTTCAGTTTAAAAAGGCCATTATGAGCGCTGGAGATTTGAGTTTAAAAATGACACAGAGACCGGTAGAGATTTCAGTTTAAAAAGGGCACAGAGAGCGCTGGAGATTTGAGTTTAAAAATGGCACAGAGAGCAGTGGGGCTTTCAGTTTAAACAGCGCACAGAGAGAGCTGGAGATTTCTGTTCAAAAAGGGCACAGAGAGTGGTGGAGATTTTAGTTTCAAAGGGCACAGAGAGCAGTGGAGATTTCAGTTTGAAAAGCGCACAGAGAGTGGTGGAGATTTATGTTCAAAAAGGGCATAGAGTGTGGTGGAGAGTTCAATTTAAAAAGCGCGCAGAGATCGGTGGAAATTTCAGTTTAAAAAGGACACTGAGAGCAGTGGAGATTTCTGTTTAGGATGGGCAGAGTGAGCAGTGGAGTTTTCAAATTAAAATGAGTGCAGAGAGCGGTGGAGATTTGAATTTAAAAAGGGCACAGAGAGTGGTGGAGGATTTAGTTTAATAAGGCACAGAGAGCGGTGGAGATTTCAGTTTGAAAAGGGCACAGAGAGCGCTGGAGATTTCAGTTTGAAAAGGGCACAGAGAGCGCTGGAGATTGCAGTTTGAAAAGGGCACAGAGAGTTGTGGAGATTTCAGTTTGAGAAGGGCTCAGAGAGTGATGGAGATCTCAGTTTCAAAAGGGCACAGAAAGCGGTGGAGATTTGAATTTAAAAAGGGCACAGTGATCGCTGGAATTTCAGTTCAAAAAGTGCACAGAGATTGGTGGAGATTTGAGTTTAAAAAGGGCACAGTGAGCGCTGGAGATTTCAGTTTAAAAAAGGCACAGAAAACGGCAGAGATTTCAATTTAAAAAAGGCATTGCGAGTGATGGAGAGTTCTGTTTAAGATGGCCACAATGAGCGATCGATATTTCAGTTTAAAAAGGCCACTATGAGCACTGGAGATTTGAGTTTAAAACTGACACAGAGACTGGTAGAGATTTCTGTTTAAAAAGGGCACAGAAAACACTGGAGATTTTAGTTTAAAAAGGGCACAAAGAGCAGTGGAGATTTCAGTTTTAAAAGGGCACAGAGAGCGGTGGAGATTTTTGTTTAAAAGGGCACAGAGAGTGATGGAGATTTCAGTTTGAAAAGGGCAAAGAGAATGTTGGATAATTGAGTTTAAAAAGGGCACAGAGAGCGGTGTAGTTTTCAGTTCAAAAAGGGCATAGAGAATGGTGGAGAGTTCAGTTTAGAAAGGGCACAGAGATCGGTGGAAATTTTAGTTTAAAAAGGACACTGAGAGCAGTGGAGATTTCTGTTTAAGACGGGCATAGTGAGCGGTGGAGATTTTAGTTTAAAAGGGCACAGAGAGCGGTGGGGATTTCAGGTTCAAAAGGACACAGAGATCGGTGGAAATTTCAGTTTAAAAAGGGCACAGAGAGCAGTGGAGATTTCAGTTTAAAAAGGTCCCAGTGAGCGGTGGAAATTTCAATTTAAAAAGGGCACAGAGAGCGGTGGAGATTTTAGTTTAAAAAGGGCACAGAGAGCGGTGGAGATTTGAATTTAAAAAGGGCACAGAGAGTGCTGGAATTTCAGTTCAAAAAGTGCACAGAGATTGGTGGAGATTTGAGTTTAAAAAGGGCACAGAGAACGCTGTAGATTTCAGTTTAAAAAGGACACAGGGACCGGTGGATATTTCAATTTAAAAAGGACACAGAGACTGGTGGATATTTCAATTTAAAAAGGACACAGAGACCGGTGGATATATCAGTTTAAAAAGGACACAGAGAGCGGTGGAGATTTCTGTTTCAAAAGGTCACAGAGAACGGCAGAGATTTCAATTTAAAAAAGGCACTGCCAGTGATGGAGAGTTCTGTTTAAAATGGGCACAATGAGCGGTCGATATTTCAGTTTAAAAAGGCCATTATGAGCGCTGGAGATTTGAGTTTAAAAATGACACAGAGACCGGTAGAGATTTCAGTTTAAAAAGGGCACAGAGAGCGCTGGAGATTTGAGTTTAAAAATGGCACAGAGAGCAGTGGGGCTTTCAGTTTAAACAGCGCACAGAGAGAGCTGGAGATTTCTGTTCAAAAAGGGCACAGAGAGTGATGGAGATTTTAGTTTCAAAGGGCACAGAGAGCAGTGGAGATTTCAGTTTGAAAAGCGCACAGAGAGTGATGGAGATTTATGTTCAAAAAGGGCATAGAGTGTGGTGGAGAGTTCAATTTAAAAAGCGCGCAGAGATCGGTGGAAATTTCAGTTTAAAAAGGACACTGAGAGCAGTGGAGATTTCTGTTTAGGATGGGCAGAGTGAGCAGTGGAGTTTTCAAATTAAAATGAGTGCAGAGAGCGGTGGAGATTTGAATTTAAAAAGGGCACAGAGAGTGGTGGAGGATTTAGTTTTATAAGGCACAGAGAGCGGTGGAGATTTCAGTTTGAAAAGGGCACAGAGAGCGGTGGAGATTTTAGTTTAATAGGACACAGAGAGTGGTGGAGATTTAAGTTTGAAAAGGGCACAGAGAGCGCTGGAGATTTCAGTTTGAAAAGGGCACAGAGAGTTGTGGAGATTTCAGTTTGAAAAGGGCACAGAGAGTTGTGGAGATTTCAGTTTGAAAAGGGCGCAGAGAGTTGTGGAGATTTAAGTTTGAGAAGGGCTCAGAGAGTGATGGAGATCTCAGTTTCAAAAGGGCACAGAAAGCGGTGGAGATTTCAGTTTGAAAAGGGCACAGAGAGCGGTGGAGATTTTAGTTTGAAAAGGGCACAGAGAGCGCTGGAGATTTCAGTTTGAAAAGGGCACAAAGAGTTGTGGAGATTTCAGTTTGAGAAGGGCTCAGAGAGTGATGGAGATCTCAGTTTCAAAAGGGCACAGAAAGCGGTGGAGATTTGAATTTAAAAAGGGCAAAGTGATCGCTGGAATTTCAGTTCAAAAAGTGCACAGAGATTGGTGGAGATTTGAGTTTAAAAAGGGCACAGTGAGCGCTGGAGATTTCAGTTTAAAAAAGGCACAGAAAACGGCAGAGATTTCAATTTAAAAAAGGCATTGCGAGTGATGGAGAGTTCTGTTTAAGATGGCCACAATGAGCGATCGATATTTCAGTTTAAAAAGGCCACTATGAGCACTGGAGATTTGAGTTTAAAACTGACACAGAGACTGGTAGAGATTTCTGTTTAAAAAGGACACAGAAAACACTGGAGATTTTAGTTTAAAAAGGGCACAAAGAGCAGTGGAGATTTCAGTTTTAAAAGGGCACAGAGAGTGATGGAGATTTCAGTTTGAAAAGGGCGAAGAGAATGTTGGATAATTGAGTTTAAAAAGGGCACAGAGAGCAGTGTAGTTTTCAGTTCAAAAAGGGCATAGAGAATGGTGGAGAGTTCAGTTTAGAAAGGGCACAGAGATCGGTGGAAATTTTAGTTTAAAAAGGACACTGAGAGCAGTGGAGATTTCTGTTTAAGACGGGCATAGTGAGCGGTGGAGATTTTAGTTTAAAAGGGCACAGAGAGCGGTGGGGATTTCAGGTTCAAAAGGACACAGAGATCGGTGGAAATTTCAGTTTAAAAAGGGCACAGAGAGCAGTGGAGATTTCAGTTTAAAAAGGTCCCAGTGAGCGGTGGAAATTTCAATTTAAAAAGGGCACAGAGAGCGGTGGAGATTTCAGTTTAAAAAGGGCACAGAGAGCGGTGGAGATTTGAATTTAAAAAGGGCACAGAGAGCGCTGGAATTTCAGTTCAAAAAGTGCACAGAGATTGGTGGAGATTTGAGTTTAAAAAGGGCACAGAGAACGCTGTAGATTTCAGTTTAAAAAGGACACAGGGACCGGTGGATATTTCAATTTAAAAAGGACACAGAGACCGGTAGATATTTCAATTTAAAAAGGACACAGAGACCGGTGGATATATCAATTTAAAAAGGACACAGAGAGCGGTGGAGATTTCTGTTTCAAAAGGTCACAGAGAACGGCAGAGATTTCAATTTAAAAAAGGCACTGCCAGTGATGGAGAGTTCTGTTTAAAATGGGCACAATGAGCGGTCGATATTTCAGTTTAAAAAGGCCATTATGAGCGCTGGAGATTTGAGTTTAAAAATGACACAGAGACCGGTAGAGATTTCATTTTAAAAAGGGCACAGAGAGCGCTGGAGATTTTAGTTTAAAAAGGGCACAGAGAGCGGTGGAGATTTTAGTTTCAAAAGGGCACAGAGAGCAGTGGAGATTTCAGTTTAAAAAGGACACTGAGAGCAGTGGAGATTTCTGTTTAAAGGGGCACAGAGAGCGGTGGAGATTTCAGTTTCAAAAGGGCACAGTAAGCAGTGGAGATTTCAGTTTGAAAAGGACAGAGAGCGGTGGAGATTTTAGTTCAAAAAGAGCACAGAGATCAGTTGAAATTAAAAAGGCCACTATGAGCGCTGGAGATTTGAGTTTAAAAATGACACAGAGGCCGGTAGAGATTTCAGTTTAAAAAGGGCACAGAGAGCCCTGGAGATTTTAGTTTAAAAAGGGCACGGAGAGCGGTGGAGATTTCAGTTTTAAAAGGGCACAGAGAGCGGTGGAGATTTTTGTTCAAAAGTGCACAGAGAGTGATGGAGATTTCAGTTCCAAAAGGGCATAATGTTGGAGAATTGAGTTTAAAAAGGGCACAGAGAGCGGTGGAGATTTCAGTTCAAAAAGGACAAAGAGATTGTTGTGGAATTGAGTTTAAAAAGGGCACTGAGAGTGGTGGAGTTTTCAGTTTAAAAATGGCACAGAGAGCGGTGGGGGTTTTGGTTTAAACAGCGCACAGAGAGAGCTGGAGATTTCTGTTCAAAAAGGGCACTGACAGCGGTGGAGATTTCACTTTAAAAAGGGCACAGAGAGCAGTGAAAATGTCAGTTTAAAAAGGGTACAGAGAGTGGTGGTAATTTCAGTTTAAAAAGTACACAGAGACCCGTGAATATTTCAGTTCAAAAAGGACATAGACAGCGGTGGAGATTTCAGTTCAAAAAGGGCACAGAGAGTGGTAGAGAATTCAGTTTAAATGGGCACAGTGAGCGGTGGAGATTTCTGTTTAAAAAGGACACTGAAAGTGGTGGAGATTCCAGTTTAAAAAGTGCACAGAGAGCGGCAGAGATTTCAATTTAAAAAGAGCACTGCGAGCGGTGGAGATTTCAATTTAAAATGAGAGCAGTGAGCTGTGGAGATTTCAGTTTAAAATGGGCACATTGAGCGGTGGATATTTTAGCCTAAAAGGGCACTAACAGGGGTAGAGATTTCAGTTTGAAACGGACACAAAGAGTGGTTGAGAATTCAGTTTAAAATGGACACAGAGCGCTGGAGATTTGAAATTAAAATGGGCACAAAGAGCGGTGGAGATTTCAATTTAAAAAGGGCACAGAGAATGGTGGAGATTTCAGCTTGAAAAGGGCACTAGGAGCGATGGAGATTTTAGTTTCAAAAGGGTACAGAGAGCGCTGGAATTTCAGTTTAAAAAAGGGAAAAAGAGCAGTGGAGACTTATGTTTAAAAACGGCATAGAGACTGGTGGGAGTTTCAGTTTAAACAGTGCACTGAAAGCGTTGGAGATTTCAGTTCAAAAAGGGCACAGAGAGTGGTCGGGATTTCAGTTTAAAAGGGGCACAGAGATCGGTGGAGATTTCAGGTTGACAAGGGCACAGAGATCATTGGAGATTTCAGTTCAAAAAGGATATAGACAGCGGTGGAGATTTCAGTTCAAAAAGGGTACAGAGAGCGGTGGAGATTTTAGTTTAAAAGGGCACAGAGAGCGGTGGAGATTTCATTTTAAAAAGGGCACAGAGAGTGGTGGAGATTTCATTTTATAAAGTGCATAGAGAGTGGTGGAGATTTCAGTTTCAAAAGGGCACAGAGAGTGGCAGAGATTTCAATTTAAAAAGGGCACTGCGAGCGATGGAGAGTTCTGTTTAAGATGGGCACAGTGAGCTGTGGAGATTTCAATTTAAAATGGGCACAGTGTTCAGTGGATATTTCAATCTAAAAAGGCCACTATGAACGATGGAGATTTGAGTTTAAAAATGGCACAGAGAGCGGTGGGGGTTTGGGTTTAAACAGCGCACAGAGAGAGCTGGAGATTTCTGTTCAAAAAGGGCACTGAGAGTGGTGGAGATTTCAGTTCAAAAATGGCATAGAGTGTGGTGGAGATTTGAGTTTAAAAATGGCACAGAGAGCGGTGGGGGTTTGGGTTTAAACAGTTCACAGAGAGAGCTGAAGATTTCTGTTCAAAAAGGGCACTGAGAGTGGTGGAGATTTCAGTTCAAAAATGGCATAGAGTGTGGTGGAGATTTCAGTTTAAAAAGGGCACAGAGAGTGGTGAACATTTCAGTTTAAAAAGGACACAGAGACCTGTAAAGATTTCAGTTTAAAAAGGGTACAGAGAGCGGTGGAGATTTTAGTTTAAAAAGGGCACAGAGATCGGTTGAGATTTCAGGTTGAAAAGGGTACAGAGAGTGGTGGAGATTTCGGTTTAAAAAGGGCACAGACAGCGGTGGAGATTTCAATTTAAAAAGGTCACAGAGACCGGTGGAGATTTCAGTTTGAAAAGGGCACAGAGAGTGGTAGAGAATTCAGTTTAATATGGGCACAGTGAGCGGTGGAGATTTCTGTTTAAAAAGGGCACTGCGAACGGTGGAGATTTCAGTTTAAAACGGGCAGAGAGAGTGGTGGAGATTTCAGTTCAAAAAGGGCACAGAGAGTGGTAGAGAATTCAGTTTAAATGGGCACAGTGAGCGGTGGAGATTTCTGTTTAAAAAGGACACTGAAAGTGGTGGAGATTCCAGTTTAAAAAGTGCACAGAGAGCGGCAGAGATTTCAATTTAAAAAGAGCACTGCGAGCGGTGGAGATTTCAATTTAAAATGAGAGCAGTGAGCTGTGGAGATTTCAGTTTAAAATGGGCACATTGAGCGGTGGATATTTTAGCCTAAAAGGGCACTAACAGGGGTAGAGATTTCAGTTTGAAAAGGACACAGAGAGTGGTTGAGAATTCAGTTTAAAATGGGCACAGAGAGCTGGAGATTTGAAAATAAACTGGGCACAGAGAGCGGTGGAGATTTCAATTTAAAAAGGGCACAGAGAATGGTGGAGATTTCAGCTTGGAAAGGGCACTAGGAGCGATGAAGATTTTAGTTTCAAAAGGGTACAGAGAGCAGTGGAGATTTCAGTTCAAAAAGTGCACAGAGAGTGGCAGAGATTTCAATTTAAAAAGGGCACTGCAAGCGATGGAGGGTTCTGTTTAAGATGGGCACAGTGAGCTGTGGAGATTTCAATTTAAAATGGGCACGGTGTTCAGTGGATATTTCAGTTTAAAAAGGCCACTATGAACGGTGGAGATTTGAGTTTATAAATGGCACAGAGAGCGGTAGGTGTTTGGGTTTAAACAGCGCACAGAGAGAGCTGGAGATTTCTGTTCAAAAAGAGTACTGAGAGCGGTGGAGGTTTCAGTTCAAAAATGGCATAGAATGTGGTGGAGATTTCAGTTTAAAAAGGGCACAGAGAGCGGTGAAAATTTCAGTTTAAAAAAGACACAGAGACCTGTGAAGATTTCAGTTTAAAAAGGGTACAGAGAGCGATGGAGATTTTAGTTTAAAAAGGGCACAGAGATCGGTTGAGATTTCAGTTTAAAAAGGGTACAGAGACTTGGGGTAATTTCAGTTTAAAAAGGACACAGAGACCAGTGAAGATTTCAGTTTAAAAAGGGTACAGAGACTTGGGGTAATTTCAGTTTAAAAAGTACACAGAGACCAGTGAAAATTTCAGGTCAAAAAGGACATAGACAGTGGTGGAGATTTCAGTTTAAAAAGGGTACAGAGAGCGGTGGAGATTTCACTTAGAAAAGGGCACAGAGAGCGGTGGAGATTTTAGTTTGAAAAAGGTACAGAGAGAGGTGGAGCTTTCAGTTTAAAATTGCACAGAGAGCAGTGGAGATTTCAGTTTAAAAAGGGCACAGAGATCGGTGGAGATTTCAGGTTGAAAAGGGCACAGAGTGTGGTGGTAATTTCAGTTTAAAAAGGACACAGAGACCAGTGAAGATTTCAGTTTAAAAAGGGTACAGAGAGCGGTGGTAATTTCAGTTTAAAAAGTATACAGAGACCCGTGAAGATTTCAGTTTAAAAAGGGTACAGAGAGCGGTGGAGATTTTAGTTTAAAAAGCGCACAGAGATCGCTTGAGATTTTAGGTTGAAAAAGGCACAGAGTGTGATGGTAATTTCAGTTTAAAAAGGACACAGAGACCAGGAAAGATTTCAGTTTAAAAAGGGTACAGAGAGTGGTGGTAATTTCAGTTTAAATGGGCACAGAGAGTGGTAGCGATTTCAGTTTAAAAAGGGTACAGAGAGTGGTGGAGATTTCACTTTGAAAAGGGTACAGAGTGCGGTGGAGATTTCAGTTTGAAAAGGGCACAGAGACCGGTGGAAATTTCGGTTTAAAATGGGCACAGAGAGTGGTGGAGATTTCAATTTGAAAAGGGCACAGAGAGTGGTAGAGATTGCAGTTTAAAAAGGGCACGGAGAGCGGTGGAGATTTCGGTTTAAAAAGGGCACAGACAGCGGTGGAGATTTCAGTTTGAAAAGGGCACAGAGAGCGGTGGAGATTTCAGTTCAAAAAGGGCATAGAGAGTGGTAGAGAATTCAGTTTAATATGGACACAGTGAGCGGTGGAGATTTCTGTTTAAAAAGGGCACTGCGAACGGTGGAGATTTCAATTTAAAATGCGAACAGTGAGCGGTAGAGATTTCAGTTTAAAATGGGCCCAGTGAGCGGTGCATATTTTAGTCTAAAAGGGCACTGACAGTGGCAGAGATTTCAGTTTGAAAAGGGCACAGAGAGCGCTGAAGATTTGAAATTAAAATGGGCATAGAGAGCGGTGGAGATTTCAATTTAAAAAGGGGCACAGTGAGTGTTGGAGATTTCAATATAAAATGGGCACATTGAGCGGTGGAAATTTCAATTTAAAAAGAGCACAGAGAGCGGTGTAGATTTCAGTTTGAAAATGGAACAAGGAACGGTGGTGATTTTAGTTTAAAAAGTGCACAGAGAGCGGTGGAGATTTCAGGTTTAAAAAGGGCACAGAGAGCGGTGGAGATTTTAGTTTAAAATGGCACAGAGAGCGGTGGAGATTTTAGTTTAAAAAGGGCACAGAGAGCGATGGAGATTTCAGTTTCAAAAGGGCACAGGGAGCAGTGGAGATTTGAATTTAAAAAGGGCACAGAGAGCGCTCGAATTTCAGTTTAGAAAAGGGAAAAGGAGCAGTGGAGACTTGAGTTCAAAAACGGCATAGAGAGTGGTGGGGGTTTCAGTTTAAACAGTGCACTGAGAGCGTTGGAGATTTCAGTTTAAAAATGGCACAGAGAGCGGTGGAGATTTCAGGTTTAAAAAGGGCACAGAGAGCGGTGGAGATTTTAGTTTAAAATGGCACAGAGAGCGGTGGAGATTTCAGTTTAAAAAGGCATAGAGAGCGGTTGAGATTTCAGCTTAAAAAGGAGACAGAGAGCGGTGGAGATTTCAGTTTAAAAAGGGCACAGAGAGCGCTCGAATTTCAGTTTAGAAAAGGGAAAAGGAGCAGTGGAGACTTGAGTTCAAAAACGGCATAGAGAGTGGTGGGGGTTTCAGTTTAAACAGTGCACTGAGAGCGTTGGAGATTTCAGTTTAAAAATGGCACAGAGAGCGGTGGAGATTTCAGGTTTAAAAAGGGCACAGAGAGCGGTGGAGATTTTAGTTTAAAATGGCACAGAGAGCGGTGGAGATTTCAGTTTAAAAAGGCATAGAGAGCGGTTGAGATTTCAGCTTAAAAAGGAGACAGAGAGCGGTGGAGATTTCAGTTTAAAAAGGGCACAGAGAGCGGTCGAGATTTCAGGTTAAAAAGGGCACAGAGAGCCTTGGAGATTTGAGTTTAAAAAAGGCACAGAGAGCAGTGGAGATTTCAGTTTAAGCAGGTAGAAGACACTTATAGCATTCCAAATGTGCTAAATAATCTAGTGGCAGAATTGGGGGAGAAAATAAATACAGTTACTATCAGCAGAGAAAAAGCACCAGGGAAACTAATGGGGCTAAAGGCCGATAAGTCACCTGGACCTCATGGGTTGCATCCTGGGATATTAGGGTCATCCCTGGCGGTCATCCTCTGGCCAGCAGATGCCCTCTGGGAGGGTGCGTCCAGCGTCATGGCTAGGCACTCCTGCCTTTGCAGCCTCCTCAGATGCCATGGTCACTGGCAGAGGTGCGGAGGAGCTGCTGCCATTGTCTGGAGCACCCTGAGAGGAGTCCACAGAGATGACAAGCAGCTTGCCTACCAGAGTCAGGTCGGTTTGCCAATGGTGGATGGCACCTAGTAGAGAGACTATCCATCTCTCACACTGGTGGTGTCATCCTGAGGTCATTGCCAGTGTGAGGGCTTGCAGGTCCAAATGCAGCCCAGACACCCCTGATTCTGTTCCTGGAGCTGCCTCTTCACGACAGTTGCCACTCTCTCAATGGATTAGGCTGTGTGCCCAGCTCTCATGGCCAATGCAGTGCTCATGCTCCACATGGATTCCTCCATGACAGACATCATGGCACACAGACCCTCAGGGATCTCCACTAGATCTTCCCGCGCATCCCGCTGAACATCCAGCCTCTACCACCTGATTGGCGACTCTAGAGGCTCATCATTTGCCTCAGACTCAGAATGGACCTGGTCTCCATCAGTCGTCTGACTCTCTGCCTCTGCCAGCTTCTCATGTGAGTGTGCAGTGCCCTCCCCACAGTGCACCACCATCAAAGCGAATGAACTAATGCCCACCGACGTGCTTGTATCTGCTGTGCTGGTGCCCAGTTCCAAGAGAGGATGTGATGTCGGTGGATCTGGTTGGGGGTCCTCCTCTGGTGGTAAAGAGGGGTCCTTGGGGTCTCAACAGCCTCTTTGAGAGTGGCTCTTCTGAGGGAGGAAGACAATATGTCAGTATATTCAATCATCGCATAGTCTATGTGTATGCCAGACAGGCTGTTGACACCATGGACAAATGCCTCATGGAAGCATTGTGATTGGATGATCAATTGCGACTCTTCCTTAGAAATTCGCATTTGAGATGAGACAACCCTATATTTATTGCATTCTCCGCCAGTCTTGCACCTGTGGACTGAGCTCTTATCTTCCTCTGAGACCCATGCCTCTCCACAATCTGTGAATCTTGCTCTGTGATTTCACTTGAGCTCCAGGACATCCATCTCATACTCGGTCATTATGAGGAGGTTGGAAACCCCACCATCCGTTCGTGTTCAGTCAACAGCGTTGTGGCTTCTCTTCTCCTGAGAGGACAGAAGAGAAATCATTAGTCTACATTAGTCCAACCTTTGCCTGCAACACCATTCTCTCCTGGGCCTGCTGATCGTGTGCACCCAACAGGCTCAAAATTCATGCCAATAATTCGGGACCAAATTAATAGTCACCTGGACAAATTTGGATTAACTAAGGAAAGCCAGCATGAATTTCTTAAGGGAAAATCATGTTTGACTAACTCGCTGGAGTTTTTTGAGGAAGTAATAGAGAGTGTTGATGTGGGCAATACTGTTGATGTGGTGTACATCGACTTCCAAAAGGCATTAGATACATTGCCACACGATAGACTTGTGAGCAATGTTATAGCTATGGAAAAAAGGGACAGTAGCAACATTGCTGCAGATTTGGCTGTGCGACTGGAAAGAGAGCGTAGTGGTTAATGGGCACTATTCATGCTGGAGGAAGGTTTGTAGTGGAGTTCCCCAGGCGTCACTGTTGGGACCCTGGCCTATCCTGATACATATTATTGACCTAGGCCTTGATGTACAGGACACAATTTCAAAGTATGAACATGATACAAAACTTGGAAACATTGTGAACTGTGAGGAGAATAGTGTAAAATTTCAAAGGGACTTGGACAAATTGGAGGAATGGGCAGACAGGTGTGAGGTGATTCATTTCGGTAGAAAAAGCATGAAATAAAGGGTGCAACTCTAAAGGGGGTGGAGAAGCAGAATCATTGAAGGTGGCAGGATGGGTGAGAGAGCAGTTGAAAACACATACAGTACCCTGGGCTTTATTAATAGGGGCAAAACATGAGGTTATGTTAAATTTGTATAAGTCACCAGTTCAGCCTCAGCTGACGTATTGTGTCCAGTTCTGGGCGATAGACCTTAGGAAGAATGTGAAAGTATTAGAGAAGGTGCAGAAAAGATTCACAAAAATGGTTCCAGGGATGAGGAACTTCAGTTATGAAGATTGATTGGAGGAGTTAGGATTGTTTTCCATAGGGCAAGGAAGGTTGAGAGGAGATTTGATAACAGGATTCAAAATCATGATGGGTCTGGATAGAGCAGTTAGGGAGGAACTGTTCCCGCTCATGAAAGATACGAGAACAAGAGGGCACAGATTTAAAGCAATTAGTAAAAGAAGAGAAGTGATACAAGGAGAAACTTTTCTGCACAGCAAGTGGTTAGTGTTTGGATGTACTACCTGAGAGTGTGGTGGACGCATGTTCAATTGAAGCATTCAAAAGGGAACTAGACTGTTATCTGAAAAGGAAGAATGTGCAGGGTTACAGGAAGCAGGCGGGGAATGGCACTAGATGAGTTGCTCATTTGGAGAGCTGGTGCAGACATGATGGGCCAAATGGCCTTCTTCTACACCGTAACAATTCTGTGATTCTGTATTTGGATTCAGGGTTGTTGCAGTTTCCACGCACAAAGTGAGACAGCCCTCATAATAAACATTTGTATTTCATAGAACTGTTGGCTTGTTAGCCTTTGCTTTTCTCTTTGTGTGGAGAAGTACCTGTTAAACTTTGTTTCTTCTCATTACTCATTATTTACGCTGAACAGAAAAGGCAGTTTCTGCAGGCAACTCTATGCTACCAATGAACTTCACCGTAACAATGAAATATATTGGATAATGTGCTTTAGGGTTATTGCTGGAGTATGCAGCAGGAAAAGTACAACTACTTAGTGTGCCCTTCAATTCTCTCCAAATATTCACGTGACACAAACAATGCCAGACCTATAGTTCGGGTTGAAAAGTACTAAGAATTTATTGTAATAAGGTTGAAAGAGTAATTCAGCAGCTGGATACAATAATACAGCTATCCACAGTATTTTGCTTTTATATTACAGTAATACAGTGCTGACTTGTTACTGATGGAGCACCACCTACATGATGTATGTTAGCTGCGTGTGTCTTTGTTTCGGCGAAGCTGACCAGATTATTAGAAGATAGCTTTCTACAGTTGTTGCCAGGTCCCTGTGCCAGGGTATGTGGATGTGGTTAGTTACATCCTAAGCAGTTGTGGCCAATCAGGGTATGAAGGCTGTTCATCAGCCTGGCATCTCTTCTTGTGGCTGGGGCACTTCTGAAGAACCAGTATTTACATACCAAAGTTATGTCATCAGGACTCCTGTCACAGCCCCCACTTGAAAATTGAAGCCTCCACATATACTCTGCCACAACTTCTAGGTAGATGTGTAATAATTCACTGCTCATTCACTGAGCAAAGGAGGAACCAGGAGCCAGTCTTTTCTTAACATAGGTTTATCCACATAACCCAGAGAACACAGGCACAGCCTCCCTTTTCCTCCCACCAATTGGTGGAAACCAGTTCTTATTTATAATTAAAAGAGTAATGCCCTAACCTTTCCCCAGTTAGTAACAGCTGCTCTCACTTACAACTAGAGCATGCACTTCACAGTGACAGGATTGGAACACTAACAAATGTGGATACGAGGGTACTGATGGATGGGCAGAACACCACTGCCGCTAACTGACATGCCTGGCATGGTTACAGGAGTTCAGAAAGACTGATCAGACTGGGGCTCTTTTTTCCAGAAAAGAGAAGGCAGAGAGGTTACTTAATGGATGTGTTTAACATTATGAGGACTTCTGATCAGGTGGACTTAGAGAAGATGCTCCCACTTGGCAGTGGCAGTGACACAGTAGCAGCAGTATGTACCATCTATAAAATGTACTACAGGAACTCACCAAGATTTCTCAGACAGTGCCTTCAAAACCCACAACAGCTACTATCTAGTAGGACAAGGGCAGCAGATAGATGGGAACACCACCACCTGCAAGTTCCCCTCCAAGTCGCTCACCATCCTGACTTGCAAATATATTGTTGTTCCTTCACTGTGGCTGGGTCAAAATCCTGGCACTCCCTCCCTAACCACACTGTGGGTGTACCTACACCACATGGACTGCTGTGGTTAAGAATGTAGCTCACCACCACCTCCTCAATTTGGGATGAGCAATAAATGCTGGCCTAGCTAGTACATCCCATGAATGAACATATAAACAAACTTGTGGGGAGTCCAACCTATAGTTCATGTGTATACAATAGTCACAATAAATCCAGAAAAGAATTTGGGAGAAACTTCTTTGCTCTGAGAATGTGGAACTTGCTACCACATTGAGTAATTGAGGCAAATAGCATAAAAGAATTTAAGAGAAGCATGGTAAGCACATGAGGGGGAAAGGAATAGAAGGAATTGCTCATAGGGTTAGATGGACTAGGATGGAAGGAGACTGGTGTGGAGCGTAAATGCTGGCATAAACTGGTCTTTCTCTATCGTAAAATTTATGTAATTCTACATAATTAAGCTCAGTTCTAGTGTTATGAACGATGTATAATTTTAGTCTGAATTTATATATATATATTTGTGTGTTAAGGATAAAAATTGTTTCAGTTTTGTTTATGAACCTTGGTGCCTGGGAGTCTGGATAGGGAGATGGGTTAAAAGTGGTTGAAAGTTCAGTGATTCTGAAAAAAAGTGAACAGAGTAGAAAAGCTTTTCTGTTGCCTAGTGACAGTTACCCAGGGACACAGACACAGAAGAGAGAAGAGTTGAGCGAGGGGGTTCAGAGCGTGGGTTAGAGAGAGAAGACAGGGATTGTGAGCTTTCTGAGGAGGAAAACTGCAAGGCTAGTGGGACAGTAGTTAACTGAATAATCAGTTATGGGACTCAGTAAAGTGATCAGTTTAGCGGAGGTGCTGCTGGAAGGCTGAGTTTAGGGAACTTGTTTATTTGCTCCACTGTGGAAGAAACAGTGAGTTAAGGATACGGTTTTGGGTGTCACAGGGAAAGTTAAAAGTTGGGTGAGAAGCATCGAGTGAATGCTCAGGAATTCACCAGAAGAAAACCATTTGCAACTGTGTCAGTCCCAAGCGAGAGGCCTTAGTATTAAGCTAGTGGTACTCTTCACTGGTTTATGTATCTTGCTGGGGTAAAGGAATGATGGGGATTTGAATTGTGCTTATATTGAGATTTTTCCAAACTTTTTGTCTCGTGTAATATAGTTCACTTTTCTTGTTTTAATAAATATTTTATTCTTTGTATTAAAAGTTCATCAGCAGACCACTCTGAATTTGTCAAGAAACTTTCCTTCACAGTTTCTAAAAAAGTTAGGATCTATCAAGCAGGGTTTTGCTCTGGGATCTGATTTGTCCAGTATTAACAGCAGCTGGGATCATAACACTAGGGCAGTCCATTGGTGTTATTAAAGTGCTTCAGACATGACTTCCTATCCAGTTTGGTTTTGTCTTTAAAATGTGTGTTATGTAAAATTGGTGGAGATCTGCCATAGTGCATCACTACTTAACCATTCAATCAGGTTTGTACAGTTACTTTCTTGTAAACCAGACAAGCTTGGTCAGTCAGTCTATGCTATAGAGACGCAAGGAACTGAGCAACATGAACTAATTAACCAGCAAAACTTTATCAGATTTATCACAGTTTTAGGCAGCCTCTGACAACAGAACTGTCAATCGAGATCAATTTCACAGATAGAAGGCTGGCTTCTCAGGTCAAGCAGTTCAGACAGCTTCAAGACAAAACAAAACTGCAAGAATCTAGCTAATGATGGGACAGCCAATGCAAGTAACAGCTTGATAATTTCCAAACATACTATTGGGACCGTAAGACTCCAGATACATATGTGTATTTAGCAAAAGAATTCCAGATGGTGGGAATCTGATGCAAAACCTGCCGATGGTAGAAACACCCAGTAGATCAGGCAGCGTCTGTAGAGAGAAATAGATGTGTTAATATTTCTGGTGTTTACCTTTTGTCAAAATGAGTTTTGTTGGAGAATTTATGTTACCCCTTTCCACAAAAGCTGCCTGACCAGCTGACTGTTTTCAGCAATTTCTGTTTATATCTGTACTTAACCTTTCAGAACGACTGCAAAAATAATAGACTGTTGAGTGGAAGCAATTGACAACCCAGTGAACCATGTTCATGATTTCTAACTTGGATGGGCTTTCCATCTTCTAACACTTGCAAGGCAATAGAAAAAAACATGGTCCTAAATGACCACATGCATTTGATAGGAAATTACAAATTGAGCCATCCATTGATCCATAACGTATCCATAACAGTCACTGGGGCATTCAACAGTTTTCATAGCCTGGAGCAATTAGAGAATCACTGGCACAAACACATGTAGGGATGCAGTAGATTACCATATTCTTGAGAGCAGCCATCAAGTAAGACACTAGTTGAGTGGCAACAGGACAGGAGCATGACTCATGTGTCCAAAGGATGATTCATTTTCCATCAAAATCATTGAGTCCCATGTTGAACAATGTCATTCATTTGGTTAGAGGCATACTTGAAAACCATTTTATTTAGTTAACACTTGATGTGATGATGTAGCTTGTTTTAAAAATGCTTGGGGGCTCTGAGGACAACTGTGATGTCCCCAACGTTACTATTGCTGTATCAGAGGCAGAGAGAAAACAAAAGTCGAGGATAAACCGAGCCAGCAGCTCATCCAAAACTCAATCGCCTATGGTATCCTGTCCTGTTTGCAGCAGATTGCAGATCCTGGGCACAGATTAGCCTTAGTCACCTACGTACCCACCAGAAGCCGACCAAACATCCCAGTTGATGAACATGGTCACCTTCACCTTGAAGGGCGAACAAGATGAGAAGATTGCTTTCTCTGTGCACTAGCTTTAAAAATCCAATGTGCTTTTAAAATCTAACAGCTACAAATAATTATCACTAATTTAAATATCTGCTGACATTTTTGATCATTGTTTAAATGGTTAGTGTCAATTACTGTACCTGGGGACCTCCAGAGAAGGAAACACTGTGTCTGATCGAATTACTGTGACACAGCTCAATAATATCTATCGGTATAAGCATTAACATCAGATAATTAGTTCAACTAGGTAATCCAGTTCAACCATGCATATGCCTATATGAGACTCAGAAACTGGTCTCTAAAAACACCTTCAGGGAGATCATCAAAATGGCTGTTTTTAATATGAGTATTAAAAACCAATATGAAGCAGCCAGAAACTAAAAATGATGTTTAAATTAGTCACCATTTTTCATTCTGTTTTTTTCCAGCACATGAATGATAAATACAGCAGCTAGATCACTACTGTTGGTGATGTTTGTAGACATTTGACTCACTCATTCTGAAAGAAAGAACTTGCATTTATATAGCACCTTTCATTATCTCAGCGTATTCCAAAGAGCTTCATGGTCAATTAAGAACTTCTGAAGTACTGTTGCAATGTAGGCAAGTATGGCTTTGTCCGCTATTTAGGGGAGGTGGAAATCCATTTTAAATGCTATGGATAAAACACAATTTTTACATCGTAAGATGTTGTGCCAGAGTCTGTAGATTGTGCATTGGTCTTCAGCCATCTCTGAACCCATCAAACTGGACTGGAAGCAATTCACCTGCAATCCCGAGGGACTGCCTAAGAAGAAAGAATTAATTGAACGGGCCGTCTCTCTTCCCTGTTTTCCTTAAAGCAGCCTCAACCAATTCCTGCATCTGCCTGTTGGCCCCACTGTGTTACTGATTGCCATTTGAACTCAAAACAAGCATAGATGGTGTTGAACTGGAAAACATCGCTTGCTGTGATCTCAGTTTATGGCACGAGCGAGAGGAGGGAAGTTTACTCGTCCGTCGGTTATGATACATCTGACTTAGGGCTAACAAATACTAATGCCGGGAGAAAAATGTGCTCTCTTCTCTGCAGCTGATATGAGTCATGTTTGAAAGCATAAAACTCAGCCCTTACCCCACCCCCTCCACCCCCACCCAAAGGACCCCTCCACTGTCCTGTGGTTAAATCACCGAGAGTGTGGTTGGGCTACTTCCATCCCATTTGTGATTTTAGATCAAGATACAGTATGACTCAGCCTTCATTCAATGCCAATATTTCAGTATAAGCGCAACAGAAAGCTGACATGCTACTTCAGAAACAGGGTATAATACTGACATCTCTTCAGTGTAATTTTTCTGTCTGGATTTTTCCCTCTCTGCACTATAGGAAAACTGTTTATACAGAGTATCTAGGGCAAGTAAATTGAAAATCCATTTGTTGAACAAATACCTTTCAGTTAAAAAAATTGAGGCACAATAATATGACACAGACGCTAATGATGTATTTTACCAGTGTCATCCATCTTCAAAGAGGTCAGTGAAAAATGGCACCAATATCACCTCAGGTGATGGGGAAGGAAGGGAAAAAAATGGCCTCTCTTTCTGAATGACATGGAACGCCTGTGACATCATATGAATGCCATAATTGGGAAGCTCTAAATCGAGCGACTCCTTTGATGTGTCAATAAACAAGTTCAAGGTGACATGTCGGATCAATACAGCACGACAAGAATCACCCGACAAATTTACTGCAAAGTAATTGGGTGCAAAATGACTCAACTCAACCTTCACGCTGCAGAAAATCAAACAAACAGTGTCCTGGAGGCACTAGTTTGTACATGTCGTGCATTCCTTAAGGTAGCTGCCACACTTCTAATAGCAGTCTAGGTTTTTTTCTCTCTCCTATTTTTGCTGTAATATATAGTTACAATCTATTCTGGTTCAAAGAAATTGACAAGACTTCTTTTATTTCTACTAACAACCCCACATAACTAAGTTTTTCAACAAAGAAATGCTCACAATTGAGAATAATTAATGGGAGCAGTTATATATTTTAAAAAGTCTCAATGAGGGGTTTTGCATGACTTCATTCATGACAACAGAGAACCTTGTACTGTTCATTGTCAACTGAACTCTGAGAGGAGATTATTTACAATGCAATAAATCTATTAATGGGGTTTGATCTGCAGTAGATTACTGGGAAATAACACCACTCTAAATCGACAAAGTTTAGACCTAAGTTTCTCCCAAGTTACTTTGCTGTTCCCTCACCGTCACTCGGACTATATCCTGGAACTCCCGAGCTTTGTGAGCCCTCTTTCACCACATGAACTGCAATAGTTCGAAAAGAAGGCCCACCAACACATTCGCAAGGGCAATTAAGAATGCCAAATAAATGATGACCTTGCTCACATCCTGAGAATACATAAAATAAAACGCTGACAAGCCTGACCTGGAAGATTCAAACATCTTGCAGGGTCCCTGTCCATAACGTCCACCATTTTTTGATCAGCCGTGCTGACTGCCATTCTTTCATAAGGCATTCATTGCTCCATTGTCCATACTTTTGGGCCATCCAGTGTTGTCCACTCATTGAAAGTGAGTTTTAAAGACCAGCAGCATCTTTAAATGCGTGGAACAGATCTCGTAAAGATACAGCAGCATTTCTTAAATAGCTGTTTTTAAAATGGGCCGGCTTTTCAAGGGATTCCCAAACCACAGATTTTCCAGCTTGAAGATAACAACTGCCCAAAGGTACGTCCGAAAGACCATCTGACACAAGAACCAGAATGCCCGCACCAGCTGATGTGGAACAAGTGGATCATCAGAATCCAGCACATCCACCAAAGAGGGAGAGCTGCCTCCACTGGGACCATGTGGCCCAGCATCCTGTGTAAGGGCATCTACAACCAACCTTTGCAATGGGGCAAGCCACCATCTCCTTCAACATTTATGTGCCTCCCCCTCTTTCCAGGCTGACCTGGATCCCTGCCTACCTGAAATTGCGATTAAGACTGTCCAAATTCTTATTACCTACAGATAATAGAAAGAGGAGACTTTGAATGAGAAGTTTGACTTACACTCAAAACGGGCAGCATGTCAGTGAAAAGAATGCTTTAAAACCCAGTCTCTGCAGCTGGAGACTCGATTGACATTGAGCCTCAAGCTTTGTTTGCTGAACTGCAGACAATTACCTGATACAGTTCATGGGTCAAGAACTGACCAACTCCAGGCCAGTACCAATGTCAAGCTAGGGTAGGTAGGTCCTCGGAGAAAGAGGAGGAGGAGGTGGACTCCAGGCAACAGTGACCTGCAGGATTTTTGTGCCGCCTGATGGAGCACTGCTGCTCCTCCTGGCTCTACAGAAATTGAAGTATTAAGAACTTATATGACTTTTTAAGAATGGTTTCCAACTGTCTATTTAGCATTGTTTCAGGCCACTCAAGATCAGTAACAATAAGGCGGAGCATGTGCAGTGCACATTCTGCCAATTTGTAGACAAATTTCAATCAGAGTCCTGAAACTGACATTAGGGCCCTGATTTTGTTTTTATTCATTCATGGGATGTGGGCTTTGCTGGCTGGGCCAGCATTTATTGCCCACCCCTAGTTGCTCTTGAGAAGGTGGTGCTGAGCTGCCTTCTTGAACTGCTGCAGTCCACCACAGTGCTGTTGGGAAGGGAGTTCCAGGATTTTGATCCAGCAACAGTGAAGGAACGGCGATATATTTCCAAGTCAGGATGGTGAGTGGCTTGGAGGGGAACTTCCAGGCGGCTGTGTTCCCATGTGTCTGCTGCCCTTGTCCTTCTAGATGGGAGTGATCATGGGTTTGGGAGGTGCTGTCGAAGGAGTCTTGGTGAATTTGCATATTCTGTTTACCTAACCCTGTTTCAGGTGGGCAATCCCCACAACTAACACTTGTTGACTTAAATTTGAAGGCTGGTGGACATGTGGGGGAAGGTTGGGCCTGAGAGATCACATGCTGAAATTTATCCCCCCCATCCTTCATTTTTTACCCCTTAGTTTATGTTCCAATGACCTGATAGCAACCTGCGTGCCCTGGATATGAGGGAATCCAACTACTGTTGCAGATCTCTGAGATCTGTCCCATTGATCGCTGATCTCAATGGGAAAGGAGACGTTCTGGCACCACCAGTCCATTGGTGATCTTCATAGTGTAGGTTTGTACTATAGGTTGTATACCCAGCTGGTATCTCTGTAATAGCCTGAAAGGAGCCAGTGGTGAAGAAGTTAAGCTTTAATAAACTCAGTGAATGGTGGAAATGCTCAGTTGGTCAGAAAGCATCTGCAAAGAGAGAAATTAAGTTAATGTTTCAAGTCAATGACCTTTCATTGAACTGATCTGTGCTATTGTCGCTACCTGTGATATGTGCAGCTTGGACACCATGAAGCAGTCTTGTTGAAGTTATAGAGTCTTTATTAACTGTACTGAACTATGTACATATTTAGAAGGTAAAGATATGGAGAGGACCCCGTATTAGGTCCTTACACATTGCGACCTTTCTCCAGGCTGGCCTTAGCTCTAGGTCATGTGCCTTCTTACATCACCGTGTGGGTGGTACTGTACTCAGTCTCATGTTAATCGTTTAGGTGCCTTCTACTACAAGAATCTAATTAGGAGTTAAAAACAAAAAACTGCGGATGCTGCAAATCCAAAACAAAAACAGAATTACCTGGAAAAACTCAGCAGGTCTGGCAGCATTGGCGGAGAAGAAAAAAGTTAATGTTTCGAGTCCTCATGACCCTTCAACAGAACATTGTTTGACTTTGAGGGCCACTTGCATGGCATGATTCTGTTGCAGGAGGCTGGAACAGCCTGCTTGGAGTGCCTCCTGCTTTACTATTCCTCTGATCAATATAAGAAAGGGACCCTGAGGGCATGTTTTTGAGGCCCCAATATGATCAGGGATGGAGGCAGGTGCAGTCCAAAAATACCAGATATAGCTGCCGCCCTGGTTTCCTCACCCCATTCATGGTGCCAGCTGTTTTGGTTGAGACGGGTTTGGGGCCTGCAGGACTACCCAACCTCATGAGCTGGGCAGCCACTTAGTCTCATAAAGACCCTTGATAAAGTCAAGTTAAGGAGGCCCACTGGGATTTGCTAGTCAGCCTCCAGTTTTCTGATGAAATGGGATTTGCGGGTGTGGGGTGGGGGGGTGTGTGGTGGGGGGTGGGGGGTGGGGTGGGGATCGGTGCAGGTGGTGCACCTGGAGGCAGGCACCCAGTGGCAAGCTGAGGTGCCAGTAATCCTGGTAGGCCTACAATCCCTCCCTGCCTGCCTGGATAGGAGTGTAGCTAGAGGCTGTCCTGGAGGAATTCTCCCAACCCCCTCCACAGTGGTAACCCTATCACCTTCTCCATTTTAATTGAATCTTTGAAGAATTGGTTGACAGGACACCTCCATGTTAAAGTTACCCTCTCAGTTACTTACTTTGCACTATAGCTGGGTATTCTTCTGAAGCTGGATGGCCTCATTCACCCTCCAGCTTCAAAAGCACCTGCCACCCTTAACTGGACAGAGGATCCATCTCCATGCCAATTAATGGGATGCTTTACGCAAAATTCCAATGAGTGACTGTTTCCGCCCATTGCTGGAACTGAGTTTGGACATGGAAGTAGTGCTGGCTCCTGTTTCCCACCCTGAAGCAAAAATTCAACTGTTGGCTTGTACACCTGGTGTGCTGGGCATGACCCCTTCCAGTCAGTCTGCCAACCTGCTGCCTTCTGGGAAGTCTGCCTGCTATTGGTTGTGCGCCTCATCCTGCAGGTGTTCATCCATCTAGGAGCCCCCGTGCTAACAAAAGAAAATCTTACGGAGGGGGATAGGTCACAAAAAATGTGTTTTTGTGTGTATTTAAGACCGAGATAGATAGGTTCTTGATTGGTAAGGGGATCAAAGGTTACTGGGAGAAGGCGGGAGAATGGGGATAAGAAACTTATCAGCCATGATTGAATGGTGGAGCAGACTCGATGGCCTAATTTCTGCTCCTATGTCTTATGGTCTTATCTTATAAAAATAGTGGGAAAGAAGCAATCTGGAACTCGGAAACTATTTTGGTGAACCAGGCAGGAGAGAAATTCCATGATCCAATAAGTTCCAGCTCACCGCCCCTTAAAATACAACTTCAGAGCCTCTGAGAGACTAACTGCTTCAGGTTTTGCTCACAGGTCTGGCATTAACTGGAATGACATGATTTTGAGTTAAATCGTGTTGAGTTTTTAACTGCATCATCGGACCCCAATTTAAATATATTCCTGAGGCATATATTCTGGAATGTGAAGTCTCTTTTTATTCATTTATGAGATGTGGGCATCACTGGCTAGGCCAACATTTATTGCCCATCCCTAATTGTCCTTGAGGAGGTGGTGGTGAGCTGCCTTCCTGAACCGCTGCAGTCCCTGATGTTAAAATGGAGATGGGTGGGAATGATTCAACAATGGGAGCTGACAAGTATCTGAATGTGATTTTAATTCTCTTCCTGCACCGTTACTTGCAAACAGGATTAAAATCTAACCTTTGTTTGATACTCAATAGCCATTTCAATAGGGCCTAAAATTCTATTTGTCATCCCTATAAGGTACTTAACATGGCCCATGCAATCTTAACCTCATCTTGATGAATAGCTTCGAAGGGGTACCCGGCATGGGATTAAAATCACCAGGAATTTCTCCAATCCATATGCATTACACCGCACTTGTCTACATGTTACAACCCATGGACTCAATTCGCCAATTTATCTAAGTTGGCCTGCGAGCTATTAATTTGATCTAAATTGCTCGCCCTTGTGCCCATTTTGTCATCAGCAAAGGTACAAATGGTTTCATTAATGTTATACCTGAATCAGTCATGAGAAAGATATTCAGCAATGATCTCAAAACAAAGCTTATGGAGCTTCGTTTGTTATCAGGCACCATTCAGATGCACTCACATTAATGATAATTGTTAGTCTACCGGATTTGCAGTCAGTTACCTATGTAGCAGAATATTTGTCATATAATCTCATATAATATAATCTCTACCAAGAGCCTTCCATAAAGGACTTTATTAAAGGCTATTCTGGGAAATCTAGATATAAACATCAACAGGACTGCCATCATCCACTATTCTGGTCATTTCCTCAAAGAACGCAATCAGTTTAATGAGGCAGGACCACAGTTTCCTGAAGTCATGCTGGGAATCCCTAATAACTGCTGAACTCGCTTAAGTGATCATAAATAACACTCAGCAAATTCCCTGCTACCGCTGTCAAACTCACTGTCCTATAATTCCCCTGTTCCAATTTTGTTCCTTTCTTAATTAATGGAACAACATGAACCTCCTTCCAAGCCGCAGAAACCTACCCAGACCTCAATGAGCTATTGAATATTTGAGCCAATGGCTGACCTGCTGCCTTGTCCATTTCCTTAAGCACTCTAGAATAAATGCGGGTCCAGCAGGATGATCAGTTTTATGTGCCGTAATCCTAGCTGAGACCATCTGCCTTATCCTTATCCTTATACCTAACCTTCTCCAATAAATCTCTCAGTTTGACATGGATGATGTTGTGTACAGGTTCACTGTTAATTATATTTAGAATGTTAAAGTAATTGAAAAGAACCTTTCTCATTGCTGCTCCTCTTTTCAAAAGCCCTTTTAGCATTTACAGTAATAGGCTCGGTTATTTGTGGCTGGGTTTTTTTCACACTTGCTTTTATTGTCCTGACTATTATTCATTTTGGACCAGGACTTCCATAGATGCTACAATAAAGGGAGGGCGAATAGGGTGTAGGAGAGAGAAATTCCATCTGCTGTTTTGCCCTATGGTGACACTCATCCTGAGTCCTGGGGATGGGGTCACTTAAACCTTTGGAGTTTGGCCCTGCTTCTGGGGGAAAGGAGGACTGGACACAGGGTTTAAAGTGCACCCACCCGCTGGATCCAGTGTGCCTGCCTGAATAAGCCCCTTGTGATTGGACAACCCCACCACCCCCAAATCCTTACAATCTCCCCCCAGACTCCTGATCACACCCTGCTGTTCTCAGCTTTCCACCAGCCAAGACCACTGATTCCACCTACCCCTCTCAACATCCCCCTAATATGAGACCTCCAACCTGTCCACCCCGCAAACCCCCACCCCCCCACCGCCCCCCTCATGAAGCTTCCAATCCCCACTCCCCCACTCCTGGTCTCCAAAACCCCTTCACCATACCCTAAGACCTTCAAGTGAAGAAACCTTCTTCCTGCCAGCTCACACACCACCCCATCACCCCCCCAAAATAGACTACCTGGATAAATCCCTCACCTCCTCCAAAGGGCACGGACTAACTTGATTGTGTGGCCTCCTCTCTGGACTACTTCCAATCTGACTAGAAGCCAAGCCTGTCAATCGGTTTGGCATCCGGGCGGGGAAACTCCTGAAGTTAAAACTCCACAACATGTGCGGTAACCTTAACTTCCAGGTTCTCCACATTCTACTGAGCTCCCCATGACTCCTCACCCTGCTCCTGCCAGGTCAGGTATGTTCAAATCCAACCCATTCGAATCACAGAACCTCAGTCCATCAAATCTGCATTGGCATTTTCCCATTGTGAGCCACCTAATTTAATCCCACCACTCTATATAATCCTCTTTGCCAAACCAATATCTAATTGCCTCTTAACAGAAATTGTAGATGGTTTGAAGCAGAGAATTCCACCATCCTGACCAAATGCCTCTTTACAACCTTCTATCCTAATCTCAAGCACCATGTCCAAAGAGTTCATGGCTTCTTTTTACTCAAAATCAAGGCCATCCATGCAGCTGCCTCCATTGTTTCATCTCCATTTCCCTGCTGCATACCCATTACCTACCAGTCAACTACAAGTTATAATACTCGTCAATAACCAGTAATCAACTAACTACTACCTATAAACAATAAGTAGGAGGAGAAAGATCATTCAAAATACGTGTAAAAATATTTCTATCTTCTCTGAGGGTGTGGTGTTAAAAACGAGAGAGCCATTTTCCATTTCACATGCTCAGAAGTATGGAACAGGTCAATGGGGCAAGAAAATTAGGCTGAAATGACTCTCACTGTATTTCCAACCATGACTTGGTGTGAGTTAGGACACAAGCAGCAAAGTTTTGGATGACCCCAAGTTTAGGAAGGGAAGAAAGTGGGAGGCTGGCAAAGAGGGCATTGGAAAATCAAGTCTAGAGGTAACAAACTAATGAATGAGGGTTTCAGCAGCAGATGTGTTGACATTGGGGTGGTGTGGGGCAATATTATGGAGGTGGAAATGGTCTTACTGATGGTGAGGCTATATGATTGTAAGCTCAACTTGGGATCTGATTTTTTAAAATTCATTTATGGGATGTGGGCTTTGCTGGCTTGGCCAGCATTTATTGCCCATCTATAGTTGCCCTTGAGAAGGTGGTGGTGAGCTGCCTTCTTGAACTGCTGCAGTCCATGTGGTGTATGTACACCCACAGTGCTGTTAGGAATGGAGTTCCAGGATATTTACCCAGCAACAGTGAAGGAACGGCGATATATTTCCAAGCCAGGATGGTGAGTGACTTGGAGGGGAACTTCCAGGTGGTGGTGTTCCCATCAATCTTCTGCCCTTGTCCTTCTAGATGGTAGTGGTCGTGGATTTGGAAGATGCTGTTGAAGGAGCCTTGGTGAATTCCTGCAGTGCATCTTGTAGATGGTACCCACTGCTGCCACTGTGCAAGGTGGTGGAGGGAGTGAATGTTTGTAGATATGGTGCCAATCAAGCGGGCTGCTTTGTCCTGAATGGTGTCAAGGCTCTTGAGTGTTGTGGGAGCTGCACTCATCCAGGCAAGTGGGAAGTATTCCATCACACTCCTGATTTGTGCCTTGTAGATGATGGACAGACTTTGAGGAGTCAGGAGGTGAGTTACTCATCACACGATTCCTAGCCTCTGACCTGTCTTTATAGCCACAGTATTTATATAGCTAGTCCAGTTCAGTTCAGTTTCTGGTCAATGGTAACCCCGAGGCTGTTGATAATGGGGGATTCAGTGATGGTAATGCCATTGAATGTCAAGGGATGATGGTTGAATTCTCTCTTGTTGGAGATGGTCATTGCCTGACACTTGTGTGGCGCGAATGTTACTTGCCACTTGTCAGCGCAAGCCTGGATACTGTCCAGGTTTTGCTGCATTTGGACATGGACTGCTTCAGTATCTGAGGAGTAGAGAATGATGCTGAATATTGTGCAATCTCAGCGAACTTCCCCACTTCTGATCTTATGATGGGAGGAAAGTAATTGATGAAACAGCTGAAGATGGTTGGGTCTAGGACACTACCCTGAGGAACTCCTGCAGTGAAGTCCTGGAGCTGAGATGACTGACCTCCAACAACCGCAGCCATCTTCTTTTGTGCTAGGTTTGACTCCAACCAGGGGACAGCTTTCCCCCGATCCCCATTGACTCCATTTTTGCTAAGACTCCTTGATTCCACACTCTCTCAAATGCGACCTTGATGTCAAGGGCAGTCACTCTCACCTTACCTCTGGAGTTCAGCTCTTTTGTCCATGTTTGAACCAAGGCTTTAATGAGGTCAGAGCTGAATGACCCAAACTGGGTGTCAGTGAGCAGATTATTGTCAAGCAAGTGCCACTTGATAGCACTGTTGATGACCCCTTTACTGATGATCAAGAGTAGACTGATGGGGCGGTAATTGGCCGGGTTGGATTTGTCCTGCTTTTCGTGTACAGGACATACCTGGGCAATTTTCCACATTGCCGGGTAGCTGCCAGTGTTGTAGCTGTACTGGAGCAGCTTGGCTAGGGGCATGGCAAGTTCTGGAGCACAAGTCTTCAGTACAATTGTCAGAATATTGTCAGGGCCCATGGCCTTTGCAGTATCCAGTGCCTTCAGCCATTTCTTGATATCATGAGGAGTGAATTGAGTTGGCTGAATGCTGGCATCTATGATGCTGGGGAACTTTGGAGGAGGCCAAAATGGATCATCCACTCGGCGCTTCTGGCTGAAGATTGTAGCAAATGCTTCAGCCTTATTTTTTGCATTGATGTGCAGGGCTCCCCCATCATTGAGGATGGGGATATTTATGGAGCCTCCTCCTCCAGTGAGTTGTTGAATTGTCCACCACCATTCACGACTGGATGTGGCAGAACTGCAGAGCTTAGATATGATCTGTTGGTTGTGGGATCGATTAGCTCCGTCTATCACTTGCTGCTTATGTTGTTTGGCACACAAGTAGTCCTGTGCTATAGGTTCACCAAGCTGACACCACACTTTAAGGTATGCCTGGTGCTGCTCCTGGCATGCCCAACCTGAACCAGGTTGATCCCCTGGCTTGATGGTAATGGTAGAATGGGGGATATGCTGGGCTATGAGGTTGCAGATTGTGTTTGAGTACATTTCTGCTGCTGCTGATGGCCCACACAACCTCATGGATGTCCAGGCTTGAGTTGCTAGGTATGATCGAAATCTATCCCAATTAGCACAGTGGTAGTGCCACACAACACCATGGAGAGTATCCTCAATGTGACGGCAGACTTCATAGAATCATAGAGGTCTACAGCACAGAAGAAGGCCCTTTGGCCCATCGTGTCTGCGCTGGTCAAACAAGTACCTAACTATTCTAATCCCATTTTCCAGCACTAGGCCCATAGCCTTGTATGCCATGGCATCTTAAGTGCACATCCAAATACTTCTTAAATGTTCTGAGGGTTTCTGCCTCTACTACCTTTTCAGGCAGTGAATTCCAGATTCCCACCACCCTCTGGGTGAAAAAATTCGTCCTCACATCCCCTCTAAACCTCCTGCCCCTTACCTTAAATCTATGCCCCCGGTTATTGATCCCTCCACTAAGGGAGTAAGTTCTTCCCTGTCTACCCTGTCTATGCCCCTCATAATTTTATACACCTCAATCATGTCCCCCCTCAATCTCCTCCGCTCCAAGGAAAATAACCCATCTATCCAATCTCTCCTGATAATTAAAACTCTCCAGCCCAGGCAACATCCTGGTAAATCTCCTCTGCACTCTCTCTAGTGCAATCATATCCTTCTTATAATGCGATTCCAGAACTGCACGCAATATTCTAGCTGTGGCCTAACCAGCATTTTATACAATTCCAGCATAACTTCTCTGCTCTTATATTGTATGCCTCGGCTAATAAAGGCAAGTACATGCCTTCTTAACCACCTTATCTATCTGTCCCGCTACCTTAAGGGACCTGTGGACACACAAACTAAGGTCCTCAGTACTTTCCAGGGTCCTACCATTTGTCGTGTGTTCCCGCGCCTCGCTTGTCCTGCCCAAGTGCATCATCTCACACTTATCCGGGTTAAATTCCATTTGCCACTGATCAGCCCATCTGACCAGCCAGTCTATATCCTCCTGTAATCTAAGGCTATCCTCCTCACCATTTACTACCCCACCAATTTTCATGTCATCCGCAAACTTACTGATCAACCCTCTTACATTCAAGTCTAAATCATTTATACATACCACAAACAGCAAGGCTCCCAACACCAATCCCTGTGGAACCCCACTAGACACAGGCATCCAGTCACAAAAACACCCCTCGACCATCACCCTTTGCTTCCTGCCACTCAGCCGATTTTGGATCCAATTTGCCAAATTGCCTTGGATCCCATGGGTTCTTACCTACGTTATCAGTCTCCCATGTGGGACCTTATCAAAAGCCTTGCTGAAATCCAGGTAGGCAATGTCAAATGCATTGCCCTCATCTACACACCTCATCACCTCTTCGAAAAATTCAATCAAATTGGTCAGACATGGCCTCCCATTAACAAAACCATGCTGGCTGCCCTTGATTAATCCCTGCCTCTCTAAGTGTAGGTTAATTCTGTCCCTCAGAGTTGCTTCCAATAGTTTCCCCGCCACTGAGGTTAGACTGACTGTCCTGTAGTTCACTGGTTTATCCCTTTGTCCCTTCTTGAATAATGTTACCACATTGGCTGCCCTCCAGTCCGTTAGCACCTCTCCTGTGGCTAGAAAGGTATTGAAAATTATTGCCAGCTCCCCTGCTATCTCCTCCCTTGCCTCACTCAACAGCCTGGGATACATTTCATCCAGGCCTGGAGACTTATCTACTTTTAAGCCTGCCAAACCACTTAGAACTTCCTCCCTTGCTATGCTAATTTCTTTAATTATATCACAGTTATTCTGCCTGATTTCCACACCCACGTCGTCCCTCTCACTTGTGAACATCAACACAAAGCATTCATTTAGAACCCTACCTATGTCTTCCGGCTCCACACACAAATTACCACTATGGTCCTTAATGGGCCCTACTCTTTCCCTAGTTATTCTCTTACTCTTAATGCGCTTGTAAAATAACTTTGGATTTTCCTTTATTTTAACTGCCAATGCTTTTTCATGCCCCCTTTTTGCTCTGCTAATTTCCTTTTTAAGCTCCCCCCTACACATTCTATACTCCTCTAGGGCTTCCGTTGTTTTGAGCCTTCGGTATCTGCTATAAGCATCCCTTGTACTCTTTATTCAATCCTGTATATCCTTCGACATCCAGGGTTCCCTGAATTTGTTGGTCCCATCCTTTATCTTTACTGGAATATGTTGGCCCTGTACTCTCCCTATTTCCTTCTTGAATGAGTCCCACTGCTCTGACGTAGATTTACCTAAAAGTAGCTGCTCCTAGTCCACTCCGGCCAAATCATATCTGATCTTAGTAAAATTGGCCTTCCCCCAATTTAGAACTGATTTCTGGCTCATCCTTGTCTTTTTCCATTACAACCTTGAATCTAATGGAGTTATGATCATTATCTGCAAAATGCTCCTCCACTGATACCTCTACCACTTGCCCGGCTTCATTCCATAAAATTAAGTCTAGCACCTTTTGTAGGACCTTCTACATATGGCTTAAAAAGCTCTCCTGGATACTTTTTAAGAGTTCCCTCCCTCTAAACCTATCACACTATGACTAACCCAGTTAATGTTGGGGAAGTTGAAATCCCCCACTATTCCTACCCTATTATTTTTACACATATCTGAACTTTGCCTACACACCTGCTCTCCTATTTCTCTCTGTACACTCCCAGCAATGTAATTGCTCATTTTCTGTTTTTCAGTTCTACCCATATGGCTTCATTTGGGGAGCCTTCTAAGATGTCATCCCTCCTTACTGCTGTAATTGATTCCTTGATCAATATTGCGATACCCCCTTCTCTTTTACCTCTTTTCCTGTCTTGCCTGAAGACCCTATATCCTGGAATATTAAGCTGCCAATCCTGCCCCTCTATCAACCATGTATCTGTGACAGCAATGACATCATACTTCCATGTGTTAATTTGTGCCCTCAACTCATCTGTCTTATTTGTCAGACTCCTTGCATTAAAATATATACCATGCAACCTTGCCAAACTCCCTTGTGCCTTAACTGGCCTCTAATTTCTATGCCTTCCAGACTCACCTGCTCTCTCTTCTAATTTTGGCTGTGCATCTCCCTCTGCTGAACCTCATCTCAGGATCTCACCCACCTGCCAAGTTAGTTTAAATCCTCCCCAACAGCACTAGCAAATCTCCCCGCAAGGATGTTGGTCCCATTCCGGTTCAGGTGCAACCCGTCCGCCTTGTACAGGTCCCACTGCCTCCAGGAATGGTCCCAATGTCCCAGAAATCTAAAGCCCTCCCTCCTGCACCATCTCTCCAGCCACGCATTCATGGGGACTAACCTCCTACTTCTATACTCACTGGCATATGGCACTGGAAGTAATCCAAAGATTACTAGCTTTGAGGTCCTGTTTTTTTAATCGACTTCCTAGCTCCCTAAATTCTGCTTGCAGGACTTCATCCCTCTTTCTACCTATGTCGCTGGTACCAAAGTGTACCATTATCTCTGTCTGTTTGCCCTCCCCCTTTAGAATGCCCTGCAGCCATTCAGTGACATCCTTGACCCTGGCACCAGGGAGGCAACTTACCATTCTGTCTTTGGCCGCAGAAACGTCTGTCTGTTCCCCTTACTATTGGGTCTCTTACCACTATTGTTCTTCCCCTCTTTTTCCTCCTCCCCTGTGCAGCTGAGCCACTCACAGTGCCATAAGCGTGTCTGTAGTCCCCAGAGGAAACATCACTCTCACCGTTTTCCAATGCAGAAAAGCGGTTCTTGAGCGAAATGCACCCTGGGGATTTCCTGACTACCTGCCTGACAACTTTATTCTGACTGATGGTCACTCATTCCCTCTTGGTCTACACTTCCGTAAGCTGTGGGGTGATGACGTCTAACAATGTGCTATCCAGGAAACTCTCAGCCTCACGGATGCACCTCAGTGCCTCCAGCTGTCGCTCAAGCTCTGAAACTCAGAGCTCAAGTAGCTGCAGCTTGTGGCACTTACTGCACACAAAGTCAGTCAGAATGCAAGAAACATCTAGGACTTCCCACATTTTGCAGGCAGTACATAACACGTGACTGAGCTGCCCTGCCATGCCTCTAGTTGAAAAAAACCCCTTGCTTTAAGTTAAATACAGTAAAAAAAAGTTAAATTATTTGTGTACTTTAAATCAAAACTAGAACTCTTACCTTTGTGTAGCTTAATGACATAGCTTCATCTCCACAAGGATCGTGCAGTGGTCACTCCTCCCGATACTGTCATGGGCAGGTGCATCTATGGCAGGCAGGTCGGTGAGGATGAGGTCAAGTAAGTTTTTCCCTCTAATTTGTTCCCTCACCTCCTGCCGCAGACCCAGTCTAGCAGCTATATCATTTAGGACTCTGCCAGCTCGGTCAGTAGTTGTTCTACCGAGCCACTCTTGGTGATGGACATTGAAGTCCCCCACCCAGAGTACATTCTGTGCCCTTGCCACCCTCAGTGCTTCCTCCAAGTAGTGTTCAACATGGAAGTTGAGCAGGGGTCAGCTTCCCCACTGCCCCTGCCCGCCCCCGCCGAGCCTGCACGCCAAGGGCAAAATTCTGCCCTATAATTCTAAATAGGAACATAGGAACAGGAGTCGGCCATTCAGCTGCTCGATCTTGTTTTGCCTTTCAATTCGATCATGGCTAGTCTGTGTTAGCAATGTCATGACTTTATGAAAAAAAAACGCTGATCAGACCACAACAACTGGTCCACCCAATTTTGCTCACCAGGATACAAGGGAGCTGGGGGCAGTGCAGGGCCAAGCCAAAAGGCTAATCTAATATGAGATATGAGGAAACAATGAAGAAGCTTGGATTTCCACCTTGAAAGGAAATGGTAAAAGAGGCTGTCTTTTTAATGTATAAAATAGTAAACAATAGAGGAAAAGTAAACTCTGACAATTGACAGCAGTTGAAACTTGGTGTGAGCATTCACATAGTGTAATTCTAGATAGGATAATGTAGTATAAGGGTCTGGCAAATATAGGGTTAATGTGGGACTGAGTACAGTACCTATCACACAGTGATAAGAGAACACATGACCTGTACCTAGGAGTTGGTCTAGTGTTGGCCAGAGCTGGGTGTACAAGCAAGCATGGAGACAGCTCCTAGCTTGAAGCCTTTACTGTATATATGTATATAGTTCTTATAGTTAATAAATGCATACAGTTAACCTACTTAAGACCACAAAGACTTCATTAAAACCTACCGGACAGTATGCAAAGGCCTTGGAATTAAATAAGTGATAGTTGGGTGTTTAGACTGGGAGGCTCTAGACTTTCCCAAAGAGATTAGCTGAGACGGTATAAATGGGTTTTCTTGTCTATACCTACCTAGGAATCCTGAAAATACAACAAGGACAGGAATGGAGGTGGGTGAGGTTGGAAACGAATTAGGGTTTCAATTCCTGTTTGCTCACCAGTTAGCCCTGATTGAAAGTGAAATTGTGCAGACTTTGGGTAAGGACAGCTGTGATACCCTATGGTGGAATAGGCTACTGACACCCACATGAAGAATAGTCATTTGGTCAAGGAGCTGGAGGGTAACAGCACCGTGGAACTGTGCGCTAGCGCAGGTGAACACTTTTAGGAGGGAAGGCAAAAGTTAAAACAGGAGCAAGTACCTTGGAGGAAGAAGAAAGTTTACCCAGTTCTAGCAAGTTTTTAATAAATGTTCCACCAGTGTAAATTTATTCCAGTGAAAGATTAATAATCTAGTGATTTCTGCCTTTATAAAACATATCCACCTTAAAAGAACTGCTAGGATTCCAGAAGGCACCTCTTTCCTGAAGACTATCATCACAGCGATGCAGTTGGGTGTGAAATTTGACAGAGCAGTGTGCTGTTCAATTTGTTGGATGTACCTTACAGGTGTACTGCAGGTAAACATCCTCTCATCCCATGATGAATGAGCTCCTCTGAAGCTGATGACTTTGATGAACCTCAGCACCCAGACCCAATCATTCTTTTCCAAATGGCTTACCCAGCTAAGTACAACTCCTCTGATATAAATTTGTCTTATTGAAAGGAGATGGGGTTCAGTAATACATTTCATTCTCAACAGCCCTGCTAATAATTTTACTTTATTCTCTGTACCATGACGCAATAACTAATGGATTTTTTTTTTAACTGACCAGATCGCTTCAGGTTCTGATGCATTTGTTTTGTCAAATTAAACTTCCATGTCGTAGCCTTCATTTCACTGTAACTTATTAATTTTAGCTCATTCTGAATCTAAACTTGGGACAGTAGGCGCTTCATTCAAATCGATTCCAAATTAAAACACCCTTTTCTCTTGTCTCACTGCTAACAACTGATGATTTATTACTGACCTACTTTATAGTTTATTCTTTATGTTGCTAACTGAATCAGCCAATGCTGTAGCCCAGTTCTCCTTGATGGCCCATTTGATAAAGGCACTCCTCAATGTGCTAATGAACACTACAGATCGGGAAGACCCACACTTTGATTCACATAGAAACCAAAAATACTGCAAATATTCAGCAGGTCTGGCAGCACCTGTGGACAGTGAAACAGAGTTAACATTTCAGGTCAGTGACCCTTGATCAGAACTGGGAAAGGTTAGGGGAGTACTAGCAAATGAACGAGAGGAGGTTGGGAAAAAGAACAAAAGGAAAAGTCTGTGATAGGGTGGAAGAGAGGAGAAATTAAATGTCCAAAGGATTGGTGGAGCAAGGCCAAAAGGAGTGGTAAGCCTAGATTGGTTGATTCCCTGGCCTGTTAAGGGTTATCTTATTTCAGTGAGATTGGACATTACAAATAGCCTGAGTGCATCTGGGCTATGGAGGTGATAAATTAACCAGGTTTAACTTCTGCTTGAAAATCCATGCGATACCCCTAACTCCCTCATGTTAAATATCCTCCCAGTACATACGGGTTACAAACATCTGCAACCACTCCAGCGGGCTCCCGCATAAATACAGAGAGAATACTGGCTTAGCTGCAAACTTGGCTTAGACCTGGCATGCAGGCTGCTCAGGGCTTGCCATTTTATTGGTTGGTGGTCGTGTCCTTGTTGTCCTGCAATTTGCAACATGTGGTGTCATTGGTGCAATGCTGTTGCTTTGCTTAATGTTTACGCACAGCTACTTGGGAAGGCTGAGATCTCCTCTACTGGAAAGGAGTGCAGGTTGCAGATCATTAGGAATTAATTTGGCTTAGTATCCATCAGAGGCTTGTCAAATGGTAGATATCATTGAATTATATTTTGTAAAATAACATTGTGTGCAACTTCTAAAACACAGTTTGATTTTCAAGGTGGGGTATGTCCTTGCTAAGAATGGAACACCTTTTTTCCCTATTTTTCTTACTTAATATTGAGTAAGTAAATGAAAACAGGAAGTGCTGGAAAAACTCAGCAGGTCTGGCAGCATCTGTGAAGAGAGAAAGAGTTAGTGTTTCAAGTCCGTATAACTCTGCTTCAGAACTGATAACTCACAGAGTTAGTTGTTTATCAGTCTCCCCCTCAACTACAGAAAAATACCCTAATGCCTCAGTAAAACTTTTCCATTTTCTACACAGACCATCCTTGTTGTCTTTCTGAGCGAGATTGATAGTTTAGTGCTAATCAGCATTGGATTGCAGGGAGCTTTCTGCCATGGAGCCGTGCTAAATGGAAATTGGGCTGAGACTATTCCAAGTTCATTTCACTTTGGATTATTCTCAGCGTCAGAGACGTAAGGCCTTCAGCTCACCTCTCCTCTGGCATTCAGTCCATGTCCACGTCTGGATGAAGGTTGTGTTGAGATCTGGAGTTGAGTGATTCTGGAACAAGCTGAACCAAAAGTTGGCAAACAGATTATTGGTAAATAGGTGTTGCTGGATGGCAATATCGATAGTATCTTCTAGCTTCATTTGGGGAAGATAGTGGCAATGTTGCTAGACTCTTAATCCACCAGCCCAGGCTAATACTCTGTGGGGCACAGGTTCAAATCCATCACTGCAGTTAGAGGAATTTCAAATTCAATTAATAATTCTGGAATGGAAAGCTAGTCTCAGTTAATGGTGACCATAAAACTAGCATTGATTGTTGTAAATGTTCATCTGGCTAGGAACATAGGAGTAGGTCATTGAGCCTGTACTGCCATTCAATATGATCATGGATGATCATCTACTTCAAAGCCTTTTATTCACACTACTCCCATATCCCTTTATGTCATTGGTATTTAGAAATCTGTCAATCTCTGCTTTAAACATACTCACTGACTGAGTTTCCACGGCCCTCTGGGGTAGAGAATTCCAAAGATTCACAACCCTCCGAATAAAGAAATGTCTCCTCATCTCAGTCCTAAGTGGCTTTCCCCTTATTTTGAAATTGTGTTCCCTGGTTCTAGACTCCCCAACTAGGGGAAACATCTTACCTGCATCTACCCTGTCTATTCCTTTAAATATTTTGTAAGTTTCAATGAGATCGCATCTCATTCTTTGAAACTTGGGAGAATATAGACCCAGTTTCCCCAATCTCTCTTCATAAGACAATCCCGCCATCCTGGGAACAAGTCTGGTGAACTTTTGTTGCACTCTACCTATGGTAATAATATCCTTATTAATAAAATAATAAGGGGACCAAAATTGCACACAGTACACCAGGTGTGGTATAACCAAGGATCTATACAATTGAAGCAAGACTTCACTACTCCTGTACTCAAATCCTTCTTTGACAAAGGCTAACCATTAGCCTTCCTAATTACCTGCCGCATCTGCATGTTAGCCTTCAGTGACTTATTGACGAGGACACTCAGGTCCTTTTGTACATCTACACTTTCTAATCTCTCACCATATAAGTAATACATTGCAGTGGCATAGTGACATTGTCGCTGTGCTAGTAACCCAGAGGCCCAGGGTAATGCTTTGGGGACTGCCAAGGGCTGATTAAGGATAGTCAGCATGGCTTTGTGTGTGGTAGGTCGTGTTTAACGAACCTTGTAGAGTTTTTTTGAGGAGGTTACCCAAGAAAGTAGATGAAGGAAAGGCTGTGGATGTTGTCTACATGACTTTAGTAAGGCTTTTGACAAGGTCCCACATGGGAGGTTAGTTCAGAAGGTTCAGACACTTGGTATCCATGGAGAGGTTGTAAACTGGATTCAAAATTGGCTGTGTGGGAGAAGACAGAGAGTGGTAGTGGATGATTGCTTCTCAGACTGGAGGTGTGTGACTAGTGGTGTGCCTCAGGGATCTGTGCTGGGACCATTGTCGTTTGTTGTCTATATCAATGATTTGGATGATAATGTGGTGAATTGGATCAGCAAGTTTGCTGATGACACTAAGATTGGAGGCGTTGTGGACAGTGAGGAAGGCTTTCAAAGCTTGCGGAGAGATCTGGACCAACTGGAAAAATGGGCCAGAAAATGGCAGATGGAATTTAATGCGGAAAAGTGTGAGCTGTTACATTTTGGAAGGTCAAACCAAGGTAAGACATACACAGTAAATGGTAGGGCACTGAGGAGTGCGGAGGAACAAAGGGATCTGGGAGTTCAGATACATAGTTCCCTGAAAGTGGCGTCACAGGTAGACAAGGTTGTAAAGAAAGCTTTTGGCATACTGGCCTTCATAAATCAAAGTACTGAGTATAAGAGTTGGGATATTATGGTGAGGTTGTATAAGACATTGGTGAGGCCAACTTTGGAGTATTGTGTGCAGTTCTGGTTGCCTAACTACAGGAAGGATATCAGTAAGATTGAGAGAGTGCAGAGAAGATTTACTAGGATGTTGCCGGGTCTTAAGCAGTTGAGTTACAGGGAAAGATTAAACAGGTTAGGACTTTATTCCTTGGAGCGTAGAAGAATGAGGGGAGATATGATAGAAGTTTACAAAATTATGAGGGGTATAGACAGAGTAAATGCGAATAGGCTCTAGGCTCTTTCCACTTAGATTAGGAGAAATAAACACAAGAGGACATGGCTTTAGGGTGAAAGGGGAAAGGTTTAGGGGGAACATTAGGGGGAACTTCTTCACTCAGAGAGTGGTGAGAGCGTGGAATGAGCTACCATCTGACGGGTTAACTGCGGGCTCACTCTTAAGTTTTAAGAATAAATTAGATAGATACATGGATGGGAGAGGTCTGGAGGGTTATGGACAGAGTGCAGGTCAATGGGACTAGTGGAATAATATTTTGGCACAGACTAGAAGGGCCGAATGGCCTGTTTTCTGTGCTGTAGTGTTCTATGGTTCTATGGTTCTAATAATGACCATGAAGCCATTGTTGATTGTCCTAAAAACCCATCTGGTTCACTAATGTCCTTTAGGGAAGGAAACCTGCCATCCTCACCTGGTCTGGCTACATGTGACTCCAGACCCACAGCAAAGTGGTTGACTCTTAATTGCCCTCTGAAATGACCTAGCAAGCCATTCAGTTATATCAATCTGCTAAAAAGCCTCAAAGGAATAAAATCAGACGGACTACCCAGCATCAAACTAGGCACTGAAACGACAACAGCAAACTCTGCCCTGTTGACCTTGCAAAGTCCTCCTTACTAACATCTGGGGGCTAATGCCAAAATTGGGAGAGTTGTCGCATGCACTAGTCAACCGACAGCCTGACATGGTCAATGTCCCAGGCACTGCCATCATCATCCCTGGGTATGTCCTGTCTCACCAGCAGGACGGACCCAGCAGAGGTGGCGGCATAGTGGTATACAGTCGGGAGGGAGTTGCCCTGGGAGTCCTCAACATCAGCTCCAGACCTCATGAATTCTCATGGCATCAGGTCAAGTATGGACAAAGAAACCTCGTGCTGATTACCATGTACTGCTCTCCCTCAGCTGATGAATCAGTGCTCCTCCATGTTGACCACTTGGAGGAAGCACACTGAGGGTGGCAAGGGCATAGAATGTACTCTGGGTGGGGGACTTCAATGTCCAACACCAAGAGTGGCTCGGTAGCACTACTACAGAAAGAGCTGGCCGAGTCCTAAAGGACATAGCTGCTAGACTGGGTCTGCGCAGGTAGTGAGGGAACCAACAAGAGGGAACAACATACTTGACCTCATCCTCACCAACTTGCCTGCCGCAGATGCATCTGTCCCTGACAGTATCAGTAAGAGTGACAACCGCACAGCCCTTGTGGAGATGAAGTCCTGTCGTCACATTGGCAATACCCTCCATCATGTTGTGTGCCACTACCACTGTGTTAAATGGGATAGATTTCGAACAGATCTGGCAACTGAAGACTGGGCATCCATGAGGCGCTGTGGGCCATCAGCAGCAGCAGAATTGTACTCAAACACAATTTGTAACCTCATGGCCCGGCATATCCCCCACTCTACCATCACCATCAAGCCAGGGGATCAACCATGGTTCAATGAAGAGTGCAGCAGTGCAAGAGGCTAGGAATCCTGCAGCTAGTAACTCATCTCCTGACTCCCCATCTACAGGGCACAAGTCAGATGGAATACTCTTCACTTGCCTGGATAAGTGCAGCTCCAACAACACTCAAGAAGCTCAACAACATCCAGGGTATAGGCAGGTGCCTCAGTCCTGGGCCTCTACCCTGTGTTCAATGCAGCCTTCGAAGCAAAATGATGGTCCGGCCTCACACTCCCTGTAAACATTAGTGATGCCATTAGTGGCATCATTAGTACCATTAGTGGCAAACATTAGTGTGGCAGGCACCACAGAGTTCTCTCATTCTCTCTGTGTGTTCTCAACACCTTTAAATTGGGGCTGGCCCCCATCTCTTCAGCATCTGTGACCAGTGACACTGTGCTCCTGGAGGGGGTCAGGTGCTGAAGGCGGACAAAGGAGCAGATGCTTCTAAAGTTTCATGGCTGCACCTCTATGATATGACCTTGATCGCAGAGCACAAGGGAGCTGCCCTGGGCCAGAAAGGAGTCAGACATTCTCAGAGGCTATGTGAAGATATATGGAGTGTCCTCACTGCATGTCGTCATCATCTTCCTGCAATTGAGCAACAATTAGGGCCTCCGGTGTGTCTCCACGACAGGAGCATTCTCACAGAGGGCTTTTGCGCTGCCATAAGCCAGATTGGAGTCAATGTGAGGATCTATGGTGTCTCCTCACTGCATGTGGTCATCATCCTCCACAAATCTAGCAGCTATGAGGGCCTGCCTCGTTTAGCCCATGCTGTCATTGTCACCTTCGAGGACCTCCTCACCTTCACCCCCATTGGCATCCTCCTCATCAGAGGAGACCTCAAGCTCCTCCTCAGCCAGCTCATCTCTCTGTTTCAGTGTCAGGTTGTAAAGGGCGCAACAGATGACGATGATGTGTGGCACCCTCTGTGGACTGTATTGCACGGCTCCACCAGACTGGTCCAGGCACCGGAGCCTATTTTCAGCATCCCGATGGTTTGCTCCGCCAAGTTGCAAGTTGCAGCATGAGCCTCGTTATACCATCGCTCTACTGCAGTCTGAGGCCACTGCACGGGTGTCATCAGCCACGGCCTCTGCGGGTAGCCCTTGTCCCCGAGGAGCCAACCCTGAAGCCTCTGTGGATCCTGGAAGACTGCAGGGATCTGTGACTGACTGAGGATGTAGGAATCGTGCACACTCCCTGGAAACTGTGCGCATACATGCAGGATGTGTTTCTGGTGGTCTCATACCAGCTGCATGTTCAGTGAGTAGAATCCCTTGCGGCCGATGTAGTTGACCGTGTGTTGCGACGGAGATCTGAGCACAACATGAGTGCAGTCGATCGCATCCTGCACCTGGGGGAAACCTGAGATCTGGACAAATCCAATCGATCCTGTATCCTGCCTGTCCCAGTCCCGGGCGAAATATACTAAGTTGTGTGCTCCCACAAAGGTGGCATTCGTGATGGATGCATTTGTAGGTGGAGGCTTGTGAGATCCCACAGACGTCACCTGTGGAGCCCTGAAAGGAGCTACAGGTGAGAAATGGAGCACCGTGGTCACATTCACAGCCACTGGCAGTGGAAGCCCTCCATGTTCTCGTGATGCCAAGTCCTGCAGCAGGTGGCAGATGTGACCAACCAGTTACCTAGGCATGTGCAGTCTTCAGCGACACTGGTTCTTGATCATCTGTAGGAATGAAAGATGGCATAGACCCTGGGTATATCTAGGTGGTGACCAACAATGGCTCTCTGTGGCTCTTCTGCTGTATGTGCAAGAGCCCCAGCCACCCCTTCTTCCTGAGGGTGCTGCTCCTCCTTCTGCGCAGCCAGGTGCCTCAGTCATTCTGTCTCCACCAATGTCTTCGCTCTCTGTAGGCCATCAGGCATACAGCTAGTTCACCAGGCTCCATGATCCTGATGTACTCCTCCTGCAGGATGAAAGAGAGAGACACGTGGTGAGCTTGGGGGCACTGAAAACCTGACCTGTTTAAGTGTGAAGTCCCCTTAATTCTTCCCAAAGAATACTGCCACCACTTGGATGGCCTGAGATTAGAATGCTGCATGGCTGCCCGAAACCCCACCCATCTCTGCCGCACACCACCTGACCAATTGGTGGCAGTTTTGCCCACTGGACTGCAGGCTGTGCTGTCAGCTCAGGTACAGGCATTCTCCTAACCTACACTGCAAGGCTGCACTGTTAGCTTGAACCATGGGGGTGGCTGGTCCAAACCTGGATGATGACATTGCAAGGGGCTGTGAGCGCCTATAGCAGTGACTGCTCCATGTCCAGCTTTAGCAAGGAGATCGTACAACGTGTTCACTCATCCAACTGTTCTGTAGTCCACTAAAATGCTCATTAGTTTGCAATCTGCGCTGGCAGGGGTGTGGGGTGGGTGCTGAAAAGCTTTGGAGAACTTGATGGCACTTTGTTCTCCCTGCATCCTTGAGTGGGCAGATAAGCTAGAAGCCCAACTCCAATCATGTCAATGTGGCTGCGCCTAAACTGTCTCAGCTGCAGAGGAATGGTCACTTTATCCAGGTTTCTCTAATGCATGGCTGTTTCCTTAACCCACCTTACCCCCACCCCGAATGCTTGTGTCCTATATTCCACAGTAGGGCAGCCCTTGCCCACCCCCCTCCCCGCCACCAGCCTCCCCATGAGTTGCCTCAATGGCTGAGCTGCCCTTAACTGCGGCCCCTTCTCATGCCCCTCAAGCTTGAAGTCCAACAGGCGATCCTGGTGAGCGCTGCACATTGTTATTCTGTGCTCACCTCCGAGTTCCCCTCAAAGTGCAGCCCGCCAAGTGCACACCTTTTACGTGCTGTTGTGAAACACGTGCTTTCCTGCCCAAATGGGTGGACAATTCAGTGCCGGGGATGGGGGGACAATTCCGGTGGGCTGGCCTAATAATGGTATACAGATATTTTACAATGAGGTTCCTGATGTCTGGAGATGGGAAACGCAGCCCGTGGATAATTATGATCTGGTTTCATGCCGTCATGAAACTGTTAGCGCTATATTATCTGCTCGTGCCACCGAGCACGTTCAATGCTGCCAGGCACAGAAAACCCTTATTTCATTAATTTTTCATTGTACTTATTTACTTTTTAAAAAGCCCTTCAATCTCCCTGAGGCAGCTCCGTGCCTCAGGGAGGTTGAAGTGTTCCTTCGTGTGCATGTGCGAAAGAGTGCTGGACCCGATTCTCCCTCCTCCTCCCGCCCGCACAGGTAGCGCTCAGTGCTACAGCTCACGATCCACGCAGGGTGGGCCTTAATTGGCCCGCCCACATGAAATCGCGGTGCGGAGCCGATCGTGGGCGGCAGTCGGCTTAGCGACTGCCTCTACCTGCTCCTGCTGAGCCCACCCAACGAATGGAAAATCCTGGGCTAGATCCCGGGGACTTATCGACCTTCAGTCCCATTAATTTCTCCATTACAACCTTCTTACTAATACAAATTTCCTTCAATTCCTTTTTCTCTCTAGTCCCTTGGATCTTTAATTCTGGAAGATTTCTTGTATCTTCCTCAGCGAAGACAGATTCAAGTAATCATTCAGCTTCTCTGCCCTTTCTCTATTCCCCATTAAAATTTATCCTGACTCTGCCAGTAATAGACCCACATTTGTCTTAGCCAAATGTTTCCTTTTTATGTACCTATAGAGGCTTTTACAGCCCGTTTTTATGTTTTTTGCTAGTTTATATTCATTTCCCATTCTTTCTTTCCTTCTCAGTTTCTTGGTCCTCCTTTGCTGTATTCTAAAATGGTCCCAATCCTCAGGTTTACTACTATTTCTGGCAACTTCATAAGCCTTTTCTTTTAATCTTATACAATCCTTAACTCCCTTTGTTAGCCACAGTTGACTGACTTTCCTTTTTGAGTATTTGTGCCTTGAAGGAATGTATAATTGCTGTAAACCATGTAATAATTCTTTAAAAACTGTCCAATGCAAATGTACCGTCATGCCAATTTGCCCCTCATAGCTTCATAATTTCCTTTGTTTGAACTTAACTGAAGGAATTCACCAAGGGTCCTTCAACAACATCTTCCAAACCCATGACCACTACCATCTAGAAGGACAAGGGCAGCAAATAGATGGGAACACCACCACCTGGAAGTTCCCCTCCATGTCACTCACCATCCTGACTTAGAAATATATTGCCGTTCTTTCACCGTCACTGGATCAAAATCCTGGAACTCCCTTCCTAACGTACTATGGGTGTACCTACACCACATGGACTGCAGTGGTTCAAGAAGGCATCTCACCACCACCTTCTCAAGGGCAACTAGGGATGGGCAATAAATGCTGGCCCAGCCAGTGAAGCCCACATCCCATGAATGAATTAAAAAAAAATCCTGGCTTCAGATTGAGCTACCTCACTTTCAAACATAATGTAAAATTCTATCATATTATGGTCACTCATCCCTAAAGGTTCTTTTAAAACACGATTATTAATTAGCCCTTTCTCGTTACATAATACTGGATCTAAAATAATCTGTTCTCTAGTCAGTTCTCCAACATACTTCTCTAGAAAACCATCCCTAACACATTCCAGAAATGCCACAGCGTTAGTGCTCATTAGGTTTACCCAGGTTATATGCAGAAGTCACCCATGATCACTGTATTGCCCATGCTACATGCTTTTCTCATCTCCTGATTAATACTATGCCCCACACTACCACTACTGTTTGGCGGCCTATAACAACTTCTACCAATGTTCGCTGCCCCTTGCTGTTTCTTAGCTCCACCCAAACAGATTCCACATTTTGTTCTTCCCATCTGAGATCCTCCCTGACTAACGTGCTGATCCCATTCCTTATTATCAGTGCAACACCATCTCCTTTTTCTTTTTGCCTGTTCATCCTAAATGTCGAATATGTTTGAATATTTAGTTTCCAGTCTTAGTCACCCTGCAGCCATGTTTCAGTAATGGCAATTAGGTCATATACATTTACCTCTATTTGTGCCTTTAAATCATCTACCTTATTGCAAATGCTGCACGCATTCAGGTAGAGTGCCCTTAATTTTGTCTTTTTGACATTATTCTGCATTCTAGGCTTTCGTTTCGCCTGCCATCTCATTTCATTGGCCCAGACAGCGAATCCCACATCCTGTGAATGAATAAAATAAAACCTGCTGTTTTTCTGCTTCCAATTATCAGCTTCACTTCCTTTCAACTTGAGTTACCCCTCAGGTTCCCACCCCACTGTCGATCTAGTTTAAATCCTCCCCAACAGCACGAGCAAATCTCTCCGGGAGGGGATATTAGTCCCAGCCCTGTTAACACGTAGCCCGTTCAGCTTGTACAGGTCACACCTGCCCCAAAACCAAGCCCAATGCCTCAGAAACCTGATGCCCTCCCTCCCTCGCCAATTCTCCCACCACGTGTTCAATCGATCAATCCTCCTATTCCTACGTTCTCTAGCATGTGGCACTGGGAATAATTCTGATATCACTGCTCTTGAGGTCCTGCTTTTTAATTTCCTTCCTAACTCCCTAAAATCTGCTTTCAGGGCCTATCCCTCTTCCTACTTATGTCATTGATACCAATATTGACCACGACCTCTGGCTGTTCACCCTACCCCCAAAGGATGTCCTGCAACCGTTCCCTGACGTGCTTGACCCTGGCAACGGGGGGGGGGGGGGCAACACACCATCCTGGAGTCATGTTTACTGCCTCAGAAACACCTGCCCCGTCCCCTGACTATAGAATCTGCTGTCACTATTGCTCTTCCACTCTTCTTCCTCCCAACCTGTGCAACTGAGCCACCTGTGGGGCTACAGACTTGGCTCTGGCTGCACCCCCCTGGCCTTAACAGTATCCAAAATGGAAAACAATTAGCAGACAAGATAGACTCAGGGGACTCCTGCACTACCTGCTAGGTTCTCTTAGACCTCCTGGAGGTCACCCATTCCCTCTCTTCCTGTACGCTCTGAACCTGCGGTGTGACCACCGCTCCAAATGTGCTATCCATGTAGTTCTCTGCCTCGTGGGTGCACAATGGCCTGAATTTTCTGCTCATCGGGCGAGCCTAATCGGTGGGCCTGGGAGCATACGGGAAATGGGCCCCTGACCATGATCGACCCCTGACCACAACTTCAAGCTGGCTGGCCAATTAACAGGCAGCCAGTGTAAAACGCGCGCTAAGGCTCAGCACTGCCAGTGGGGGCGGGAAGAGGGTGCGCAGATGACGTCATTGTGGGCGTGGGTTAGCGCTTCAACTGGGCTTCCTGAAGGCAGACAGCTGCACAGAATAAACAAAACAACAAAAATGCTGCAAATTTTGTTCATGCAGTATAATTAAACACCTGAAAGCATACCTCATAAAAAAAACAGTCACCAGGTATCCATTTGTATTCTATTTTCCCACCCTGGATTGAGGTATGAGCAAAAATGTAAACGTCACCCATAGACGCCTATAAAAATCTGGAATTAAAAGTCTGATGAAGGCCATGAAACCATTGTCAATTGTTGTAAAAGCCCATCTGGTTCACTATTGTCCTTTAAGGAAGGAAATCTGTTGTCCTTACCTGGTCTGGTCTACATGTGACACCAGACCCACAGCAATGTGGTTGACTCTTAAAATGTCCTCTGAAATGGCCGAGCAAGCCATTCAGTTGTAACAAACGGCTACAAAGGTCACAAAATAGGAATGAAAACAGACAGACAACCTGGCATTGACCTAGATGGCAGAAACGATAATGGCAATCACAGCACTGTCGACCGTGCAAAGTCCTCCTTACTAACATCTGGGTGTTTGTGCCAAAATTGGGAGAGCTATCTCACAGACTAGTCAAGCAACAGCCTGACAGAGTTATCCTCACGGAATCATACCTGACAGATAATGTCCCAGACACCACCATCACAATCCCTGAGTATGTCCTGTCCCACCGGCAGGACAGACCCAGCAGAGGTGGTGGCACAGTAGTATACAGTCGGGAGAGAGTTACCCTGGGAGTCCTCAACATTGACTCCGGACCCCATGAAGTCTCATGGCATCAGGTCAAACATGGGCAAGGAAACCTCCTGCAGATTACCATGTACTGCCCTCCCTCAGCTGATGAATCAGTGCTCCTTTATGTTGAACACCACATGGAGAAAGCACTGAGGGTGGCAAGGGTGCAGAATGTACTCTGGTGGGGGACTTCAATTTCCATCACCAAGAGTGGCTTGGTAGCACCATGACTGACCGAGCTGGCCGAGTCCAAAAATGGCATAGCTGCTAGACTGGGTCTGCAGCAGGTGGTGAGGGGATCAACAACGTACTTGACCTCATCCTCACCAACTACCCTGCCGCAGATATAACTGTCCTTGACAGCATCAGTAGGAGTAACCACCGCACAGTCATTGTGGAGACAAGGTCCTGCCTTCATATTGAGGATACCCTCCATCATGTTGTGTGGCACTACCACTGTGCTAAATGGGATAGATTTTGAACAGATCTAGCAACTCAAGGCTGTGCATCCATGAGGCGCTGTGGGCCATCAGCAGCAGCAGAATTGTACTCAGCACAATCTGTGACTTCATGGCCCAGCATATCCCCCACTCTACCATAACCATCAAGCCAGGGGACCAACCCTGGTTTAATGAGCAGTGCAGGAGGGCTTGCCAGGAGCAGCACCAGGCATACCTAAAAATGAGGTGTCAACCTAATAATACTACAACGCAGGACTACTTGCATGCCAAACAGCAGAGGCAGCATGCAATAGACAGAGCTAAGCAATCCCACAACCAACGGATCAGATCTAAGCTCTACAGTCCTGCCACGTCCAGTCGTGAATGTTAGTGGACAAGTAAACAACTCACTGGAAGAGGAGACTCCACAAATCTCCCCATCCTCAATGATGGAGGAGCCCAGCACATCAGTGCAAAAGATAAGGCTGAAGCAATTGTTACAATCTACAGCCAGAAGTGCCGAGTGAATGATCCATCTCGGCCTCCTCCAGAGGTCCATAACATCATAGATAGTCTTCAGCCAATTCGATTCACTCCACGTGATATCAAGAAATGGCTGAAGGCACTGGATACTGCAAAGGCTATGGGATCTGATAATATTCTGGCAATAGTGCTGAAGACTTGTGCTCCAGAACTTGCCGCGCCCCTATCCAAGCTGTTCCAGTACAGCTACAACACTGGCATCTACCCGACTACGTGGAAAATTGCCCAGGTATTTCCTGCGTACAAAAAGCAGGACAAATCCAACCCGGCCAATTACCACCCCATCAGTCTACTCTTGGTCATCACTAAAGTAATGGAAGAGGTCATCAACAGTGCTATCAAGCGGCACTTGCCTAGCAACAACCTGCTCACTGACGCCCAGTTTGGGTTCCGCCAGGATCACTCAGCAACTGACCTCATTGCAGTCTTGCTTCAAACATGGACAAAAGAGCTGAACACCCGAAGTGAGGTGAGAGTGACTAACCTTGACATCATGACCACATTTGACAGAGTGTGGCAGCAAGGAGCCCTAGCAAAACTGGAGTCAATGGGAATCAGGGGGAAAACTCTCTTCTGGCTAAAGTTATACTTAGCACAAAGGAAGATGGTTGTGGTTGTTGGAGGTCAGTTATCTCAGCTCCAGGACATCATTGCAGGAGTTCCTCAGGGTAGTGTCCTAGGCCCAACCGTCTTCAGTTGCTTCATCAATGACCTTCCTTCCATCATAAGATCAGAAGTGGGGACATTCACTGATGATTGAACAATGTTCAGCACCATTTGTGACTCCTCAGATACTGAAGCAGTCCATGTCCAAATGCAGCAAGACCTGGACAATATCCAGGCTTGGGCTGGGAAGTGGCAAGTAACCTTTGTGCCATACAAGTGCAAGGCAATGACCATCTCCAACAAGAGAGAATCCAACCATCAACTCTTGACCTTCAATGGAAGTACCATAACTGAATCCCCCACTATCAAGGGGGTTACCATTGACCAGAAACTGAACTGGACTAGCCATATAAATACTATGGCTATAAGAACAGGTCAGAGGCTAGAATGAGTAATTCATGTCCTGACTCCCCAAACCATGTCCACCATCTACAAGGTACAAGTCAGGAGTGTGATGGAATAATCCCCACTTGCTTGGATTTGTGCAGCTCCCACAACAGTCAAGAAGCTTGACACTGTCCAGGACAAAGCAGCTCACTTGATTGGCACCACATCCACCAACATTCACTCCCTCCACCACTGATGCACAGTAGCAGCAGTGTATACCATCTACAAGATGCACTGCAGGAATTCACCAAGGCTGCTTTGACAGCACCTTCCAAACCCATGACCACTACCATCTAGAATGACAAGGGCAGAAGATAGATGTGAACACCACCACCTGGAAGTTCCCCTCCAAGTCACTCACCATCCTGACTTGGAAATATATCGCCGTTCCTTCACTGTTGCTGGGTCAAAATCCTGGAACTCCCTTCCTAACAGCATTGTTGATGTACCTACACCACATGGACTGCAGCGGTTCAAGAAGGCAGCTCACCACCACCTTCTCAAGAGCAATTAAGAATGGGCAATAAATGCTGGCTCGATCAGCAAAGCCCACATCCCATGAATGAATTTTTTAAAAAGTGGACAGACCACGAAAAATTGCTTTCAATTGCCTCCTTAATTGTCAGTTGGGAGCGCTTCCGACTGCCTTGTGCACCCACCAAGTGAGATATCGCCCAAGTGCGCAGTGACATTGGCTGCTTGTCTGACATCAACTCGTGCTATTTTGTGACCGGATGGGTCAGGTACCTGCCTGCCCATGGGACGTAAAATTCTGGCTAGTATCTCCAGCCAACACTTGAGTTCTGAAACCCATTTCTCAAGCTTCTGCAGCCAGTGACACTTCCTGCAGGTGTGTTCATCTAGGACACATGGTCCATCCATGACTTCCCGCTTACCACAGGATGTACGTTCCACTTGGCCGAAATGACCTACCATACCGTAACTTTAAAAGCTATTGATTATAATTAGAAAAAGTAGAATAACTTACCAATCACTCACCAATCAGCTTCTTCCCCCTATACTGAAGTAAAAGCCATCTACTGGAGCCTCAAACAGGTAGATAAAGAAAGGACCTCCCTCACTGAATCCCTCACTCACCAAACTCTTACTTTACATTGTTGTTCACCCAAAGCAGCACTCCGAGCAGATGAGGTAGCACTGAGTAAGGCTTCTTTTTATGCTCCCTGAAAAAGCAACTGATTCAAGCTTCTGAAAACCAGTTTAAGCTGGTTACCTAATTAACTAGCTGCAGCTTCTCTCAGAGAGCTTGTATACCCCTGTTTTAAAGCTGGAATAAAACTTAATTTCTCTTAATTAAAAAGTAATTTTTGGTTAATTGCTAAATTAAAGGAAAAAGTAAACTCTAGATAGAGACTAACCCTTAAAACATTCTCACTCACCACCTCTCAGTGCAGATTCTTTTTCAGTCCCATTTAGCTTTCTCATTGATTGCTTCCCCAGATCTTCTGGAATTCTGCTTTTTTTCTTACTGCGAAAGAGAAAACAGATCTTTTCATAAGACCTTTGCTGCTTACTCCTCACATGCATTCTATGTTCCTCTTTCTCTCTTTTGTCTGCTTTCTCTTTGTGTTTGCATCTGTGTGCTGATCACTTTCACCCTCCAGCTCTCCTGTTGCAACTCTCCTTTGTCCATCTGGCCACACAGCTTTTGTCTTAACTTCCTTCGTGATTCCAGGTCAAGGGTCGCCAGGTGACCTGGACCAGTAGTTATAATTATTCAAGAAAATTACAACGGATCCCTTTCCAATTGATACAAATTCTTAGACATCCTTTTCAAACATTTTTCAACAATTACAGGTTCCACAGATATCTTAAAGAAATTACAAAATTTCCTTACTGCTTCAGGTCAAAGGTTGTCAATTCAGTCACTTCTTAATGCTACACGGAGTGAATCATATTGAATGGGCACTGATAGTCATGACATTTGCATATTTGTGGGAAATCATAAAGGTAAGTACGAATGAAAGATTCAGTTTGGCCCATCTAGCCAACATTCTGCTGAAAACTACAAGCTAAGCATCAAGATCCCTCCACCAATAATTTCTGCAAGTGTTCTCCCAATCTCCCATCATAACTTTGGCAAGAGATCAGCAATAGTTTATGCTATTTCTCCAGGGCCAGGATTTTACGGCCCTGCTCCGGCTTGTCCCCCTCCCCCACCCTACCCCCGGCAGATGTGGCGAGCCACTTAAATCTCCATTCAGTTCGGTGGGACCGTAAAACCCACCACGCGGGAAGGGCTGTAAAATCTTGGCCAATGCTTCTATTTATATTCTACCATAGTTATAATGGGAGATTGGGAGAACCCATGAGGAAATTTTACCACCTTGTGAATAGTAAATATGCCCTATTCATGAATAATTCTATCACAATCAATCCCCTTCCCATCCAAAACTTAATTCATGTACATTGACTTCAAAAACAGGTTGAATGTTCCCCATTTCATGTGACCTAATCCAAGGCACTGCCACATTTGGTGAAAAACAATCTCAGAATGATTCCAGGGATGAACAACTGTGGCTATGAGGATAGATTGGAAAGGTTGGGGCTGTTTTCCTTGGAGAAAAGAAGGCTGAGAGGGTACTTGATAGAGATATTCAATATCCTGAGGGGTATGGACAGAGTAATTAGTGAGAAATTGTTCTCTCTCAAGAGTCCATCAAGAACTAGAGGGCACAGGTTCAAAATAATAGGCATAAGGAATAAAAGTGATGTGAGGAAGAATTTTTTCACCCAAAGAGAAGTCTGGAACGAACTGGCTGAAAGGGCAGTGGAGGCAGGTTTGATCAAAGTATTCAAAAGGGAATTGGATTGCTACCTGAAAAGAAATGAAGACTGTCTTAAACAACAGAATGGAAGCACAGCAGAAGAACCTCAAAGAGACTTTGCTGAATTACAGGAAAACTCAAGATGAAGCAAGTGAGCTTCACAAAGAAAAGGAAAACCTGTTGAAGAATCTTCACAAGCTACAAGACATCCTCAGGTCAAAGCTTGTACCTCTGGAAAATTACAAAGAGAAGGAAAATGAATTTGACATCACGCTGAACAAACTGAAAGACCAGTTGGCAGACAAGACTCAATAATGTTCTGTATTCCAGGAGGAAGCTGAAAGCTACAAGAAACAGCCTGAAGAGCCGAAGAAACAGTTGAATGACAAAGAGGAGACATTGAAAGGAAAAGCCATAGAGTTTTCCAAACTGTGAGTGGATAATGAAGCCATGAATTGCACAATTACAGAGCTAAAACAAGTTAAGACTTTGCCAGAGACAGACCTGGCCAACAGTGAAACCAAAATGAAGGAAAAGGGCAAAGGCCTGTTGCAGAAAGAGAAAAAAAAGACAGAGATAAGATCGAAAAATGTAAATTTGACATTGAAGTGTAAGGAACTAGAAGAAGAAAGAGTACTGGGTGCCTCAGGCATACTGAGACTCATACAGCTGAATGAAAAGATTCATAAGCTTGCAAAACAGTTTAAAAATAAAGCAGCAAACAAGTGTTTGACTGAGATTGCGAAACAAGTGGAAATGAAGGTTTCATTTGCAAAGCGCATATGTCCAACAAGAACATGGAGGGCACCATGGAAAAAGAAATTCAAGTCCACTCTAGCAACAAATGAAGTGCACAGTGTCCGAGGAAAGCAGATGAGTTGGTAATAAAGATAAATGCAACTTGAAGGAGCGCACAAAGTGAATCAAATGGAGATAACCAAATACCAGAAATGCAGAGTACTACCACTATTCTTCAAACATTACAGATTAAGGTGTGGGAGAACTGTCAAGCCTCAAGACAATCTGAATTTATAAAGTCAGAGACTTGAGGTGGGGGAGAAGGGATAGCAAGTAAAGATTGCATCATAATACTCCATTGGAAGGGAGGAAAGTTTTCTTTGGAGAAGAAAGGGGGTTGTTGTATAGTATTGTATGTGCCTGCATGCTTGGAAGAGCAAGGGTTAACATAGGACTGGGGAGTAGCACCTCTCATCGTATGATGTATAGAGTCACATGGTAATAGACTGAGAGAACAGTGAAGCAGCATCATGCATGACAGTAACCTGGGATCTTCTCATTGGTAAAGATTAACAATAAATGGTTCATGTTTAAACATTCAACTCTCAAGATCTCATAATTGTGACACCACAGTGATGGCACCATAATACAACATAATGATCAGCGCTGATAATACAACAGCATCCTTCTTTGAAAAGCTAAATCACTGAGGTACATCAGCTTAGGGAAGAATTCTCCAAAATAAAAAACAAAAATTCCTGGAAAAAAACTCAGCAGGTCAGGCAACATTTGTGGAGAAAAACAGAAAGGGGTTCCGGTGAAGTGCACTCAATTTGAAACATTGGGTGGGATTTTTCAGTCCAACCCGCCGCGGGACTGGAAATTCCCACCTGAAGTCAATGGACCTTTTGCTGCTCTGTCAAATTTTCTGTCCCACAGTGACAATTCCTGCAGAAGGTGGGACCAGAAAATCTTGCCTTTGAACTTTGTTTCTCTTCACAGATGCTGCCTGACCTGCTGAGTTTTTCCAGCATCTTTTGTTTTTTATTTCAAACTTCCAGAATTTGCAATATTTTGCTTTGGAAAAATTCTCCAGTTCCTCCAGCCAACCTGCTTCCATCCTGAGCTCTTCCTGTCCACCTGTGCTCTGTATATCACCCTGCATACTACTTCTGAATCACTAACGCCGATTGGTCACTGGGAAAGGAGAGAGACATTGAATATAAGAAATAGGAGCAAGAATAGGAAATGCAGCCCCTCAAGTCTGCGCCATGATTAAATAAGATCATAGCTGACCTTCCTCCACTCTCCCCCTTATTTCCATATCCTTTTGTTCCTTTAATATATGAAGAGTTTTGGCAAAGCCTCAAACAGCCTCCACTTCCTTCTCCTCCCCTGCCTATTGCTTGGCACATCTATTTTAACAATCATAACTTAGATTTATAAAAACAAAAATAAAAAGAAGAATATATATATATATATATAATATTATATATATAGCGCCTTTCATGACTACTGGACATCTCAAAGCGCTTTACAGCCAATGGGAAAGTACTTTTGAAATATAGTCACTGTTGTAATGTAGAAAATGCAGCAGCCAGTTTTCACACAGCAAGCTGCCACAAACAACAAGGTGATAATGACCTTTTTTTTCAATTATGCTGATTGAGAGCTAAATATTGGCTAGTGGCATCTCTGAAAGTGCAGCACACCCTCAGTCGTGCACCAGAGTGACAGCTTAGATTTTACTGGGCTCAAGTCTCTATTGGCCAGAGGTGAGATTTCTTCCAATTGAATCACGCCTGTCATTGAATAAAATATGCCAGTCCTTAATATAGAAAAATATTCCAAGGTGCTTCCAGGGCCATAGTCATGTCAAAGCAATGCTGAATCAAAGAAGTTGGGGTAAAAGCCAAACTCATTGCCTTGGTCTTCCCAATGTTTAATGGGAGACCAATCTGAACAAATCTTGGATGGACAATGATTTTATGTTGCTCAGGGAAAAACAAGTCTTTGGCATACAAAATTAAGTAAATTTGACCACGGGGGTGGGGGGTGGGGGGGTGTAGTAAGGTGTGATAGACATGTGAGAAACATGAAAGAATGAGCCCTGAATTTCTCTGGATGTCACCCCAATCACCTGTTGGTGGGAGTTTGGCGAAACCCCTTGAGAAATAAAGTTAATAGCTGAAATTGGTTATTTTCTCCAGGGATTCTGCCACTCCGCTGCCAAATTTACAACATGAGATTTGGACAACCCATCATTTTTGATCATTTTTTTAATGAGCTTATGGAACAAAAATTTTCATTCTCCTGTTGAACGGCATTGAAGAGATCAAGACATGATGATGAGCAGCCAGAGAAATGGATGCCATGCTGAAGGTTGCAATCTGATGAAATTTGATGTCATTATAGTTGAGAATCAAAAGCGGTAGCTTTCTTTTTAGATAAAGTTACCAAGCAGTGAAAGGGAGGAGGGTTCAGAGGAGATGTAAGAAGGACTGGCTGCTTGAGGGGGCAAAAGACAGTATTTGATATTTGATGCAAAAACATTGCATTTTTTAGCTCAGTGATAATGGTGAATTTACAGAACTTACAGGCAGTTTTTGCTTAGGATATTTCGGAGTGATCCAGATACTAAGTGGAGCAGGCAGAACGATTGACCTAATATATAGCACCATGGGAGATTGGGAAGAATGAGTTATAAAGCCTTCCCTAGAATAACATCAGTCACTTCTCTGACATATTGGAAGCAGCTGTTGGAATAGGAAAAAGAAGCAAAGAATCCTTGGAGACCGTCCAGCTGGCTGATTTATAGTGCCAAGGTGCTTTGGATTGGTTACACTGCTATGCATCAAACCCAATTGGTGTGAGCTAATTTGCTAGAGCTGGTGTCACTCTCCTTGTCAAGGTGTGGTTCACAGTCTGCCGTTCTCAGTCTGAAATTGCTTTGCTTTGACACAAGAAACAGGCGGTATAACCAACTATTAAACTCTCTGCGCGGGATTTTCTGGCCCCGCCTGCTGCTGGGATTGCCTGGTCCTGCCGAAAGTCAGCGGGTTTTTGGCTGGGCTGCCAAGTCCCGAAAATCCGGTCCTCTGGTTATTTGTGATAGAGAGTCAGTAGCATTAGCAGATCTTAAATTGCACAGCATGACAATGGGCAGTAACCTTCAATTTGTGAAAAAAATGTGCTGAGAAACTACAGAGAAATACAGACATATGAATTAGGAGCAGGAGTAGGCCATTCGGCCCCTCAAGCCTGCTCCGCCATTCAATAAGATCATGGCTGATCTGATTATGGCCTCAACTCCACATTTCTGCCTATCCCTGGTATTCATTGACCTTGCCTCCACTGCTCTCTGGGGAAGAGAGTTCCAAAGACTCACAACCCTCTGAGAGAAAAAAATTTCGCCTCACCTCTGTCTTAAATGGGAGACCCCTTATTTTTAAACTGTGCCCCCTTCTAGTCTCTCCCACAAGGGGAAACATCCTTTCAGCATCCACCCTGTCAAGTCCCCTGGATCAGTGCTATTCATTCCACATTGACCTTGGTCTCTTAAAAATCTTCTACTTTATCTTTGTAAAATAACTAGGATTAGTGTTTGATAAGATCAGCCTAAATAATAATTATGCGCTGAGGGACTAAACTGCATCTCCACTGAGAAAATCCCACAACAGTTTTTAACATGGCCCAAATGCATTAAACAAATGAAAGGGAGAGGAGAATATTATTTAAGTGTTCTTGTGAGCATCTTAGATATTAATACTGCAAAGCTACTTATGAATATTTAAGGGGAGAAAATGGAGATAAACTTTGTCTCAAATAGCCACAAAGAACTGTTACATATCCATATTATGCAAAAAGGGGATCTTAAGCTGTCTATATGTTTTACATCTGGTCTTAAGCACTTTATTCACTCAGCTTTCTCTGTCTGTAATTAACCCTTCTGTGTGCTAGACAGCGACAGTGCATCTCACAAGCCAACGAATAGATTATGGTCTGATAAATATCCAAGCAATAATAGTTGGGGGTGCGTGTTATGTGTGCTGAGCAAAAATTGTTTTCAGTGACAATGCAATATGAAGTGTTTCATTTTCAAGGGCTGCAGGATTCGATTTATTAATATATTTTTGAACAATGGACCCCTCACTAATTCTTTGGGAAGTCCATTAAGTGAGAAATGAGAATTTTCAAATCGTTGTAAAAATTAAACACTCTGTGACTCAGTCACAATCAATCTTGTAACATGAAGATTAAGCACAATTTCTGAGAAGGACATGCTACAGCAGGATCCTGGAAGAGGCAATGCAAATCCTGGGAACACATTCAACCATTGCTGTAGGGCTTGGAGAGGTGAAAGGGCCTGAATGCATAGACGGCTTGAATTGACTAGGTGGTAATGGTCAGAGATCATACATGGTTTCTCTGAGGCTCATGCTCTAAGGAGACCCTTAGAGGAATCTTAACATGAAGGAATATTTACAGAAAGGGAAAATTAAAGGAAGGGAAAAATAGACAACAAAAAAGTAAGCAGATTTCTCATTGTTACTTGTCTCTGCAGAAGCAAAAAAAATGCTGCAGAAAGAAAGAGAGATAAAGAATCCATGCCACAACCTTCAACATCTGGCACTACCAGCAGACATAGGATAACTCTATCATGAATCCTGTCACTTGCACTCACCAGCCTGATAGATTGAATGTGGATTCCAGTATTTTTGTAAACAATGTGAAATGGTGTTAAAGATTGAATTCTATTATTAAGTGTTGTAAGGGTAATACAGGTAGCCTCGATGAAAATGAAGCCTAGATGAAGTATTAACGTAGAATAAGCCACAGAATGAGGTATTGGAGATGGAGCATAGTCTACATAAGGGGATGCTTAGGTGATGTCAGACCCTGGTTAATCAGCATGCAGTTGCCTGTGATGGTCAACATATTTTTTTCTACAGGGGATAGATAGGCTTAGCCTCCTCTGGTGGAATATCCTGTCTTAAGTTGTTCACAATCATCTTCTGCAAGAAAGCAGGAAGTCTGCCCCTGTAAATGGTTCAGAGAATGTGCCTGGCGCAGTCAAATAGTTTCCAATCAGTGTTTAATCTGTACCCGCAGCTCCAAGTTAATTAGTGCACCCTGCACACATGAAAAGTGCACAATGGGGTTGGACAAATTATTTAAATGGACTAATCTCAATCTGGTGGCCCTCCACACAATCAGTAAGGGAGCACTTAGAAATATGGACCCTTCCTTTACCCCAGTCAATTAAAGGAATTAGTATTAATAAGTCACATTCAATTGTACATTGCCCTGATCAAACTGCACCTTGTTTATCATGTTCCGTGTTAGTTATTAAGACATTATGAGCCCAGTGATTGAAAAATCACGGAAGTAACATCCCTATTCAAGAAACAAGGAAGACAGAAAGCAGAAACTATAGGCCTGTTAACCTACCATCTGTTATCGGGAAAATGCAGGAACCCATTTTAAGGAAGTAGCAACAGGACATTTCGAAAATCATAATACAATTGAGTAGATTCAATATGGTTTCATGAAAGGAATATCGTGTTTGACAAATTTTTAGAGTTCATTGAAGTAATAAGGAGCAAGGTGGGTAAAGGGAATGAGTGGATGTAGCAGGTTTGGATTTCCAAAAGGCATTTAATAAGGTACCACACTAAAGATTATTTTACAAGATAAGAGCTCATGGTGTTGGATAAACATATTAGCATGAATAGAGGAATTATTAGGAATTAACAACTTTGGCTCAAACATGGACAAAAGAGCTGAACTTCTGAGATGACGTGAGAGTGACTGCCCTTGACATCAAGGCAGCATTTGATCTAGTGTGGCATCAAGGAGCCCTAACAAAACTGGAGTCATCAGGAGGAAAACTCTCCACTGGTTGGAGTCATACCTAACACAAAGGAAGATGGTTGTGGTTGTTGGAGGTCAATCATCTCAGCTCCAGGATATCACTGCAGGAGCTTCTCAGTGTAGTGTCTTGGGCCCATCCATCTTCAGCTGCTTCGTCAATGACCTTTCTTCCATCATAAGGTCAGAAGTGGGGATGTTCACTGATGATTGCACAATGCTCAGCACCTTTCATGACTTCTCATATACTGAAACAGTCCATGTCCAAATGTAGCAAGACCTGGACAATATCCAGGCTTGGCTGACAAGTGGCAAGTAACATTCACACCACTCAAGTGCTAAGGAATAACCATCTCCAACAAAAATAAATCCAACCATCCCCTCTTGACATTCAAAGCATTACATCACTGAATTCCCCACTATCAACATCCTGGGGGTTACCATTGATCAGAAACTGAACTGGGCTAACCATATGAATACTGTGGCTGCAAGAGAAGGCCAGAGGCTAGGAGTAGTGTGGCGGGTAACTCCCTCCTGCCTCCCCAAAGCCTGTCCACCATCTACAAAACACAAGTCAGGACTGTGAGGGAATACTCCCCACTTGTCTGAATGAGCGCAGCTGCAACAACATTCAAGAAGCTTGACACAGTTCAGGACAAAGCAGCCCACTTGATTGGCACCAGATCCACAAACATTCACTCCCCCCACCACCGATGCACAGTAGCAGCAATGTGTGCCATCGACGAGATGCACTGCAGGAATTCACCAAGGCTGCTTCGACAGCACCTTCCAAACCCATGACCGCTACCATCTTAAAGGACAAGGGCAGCAGATAGATGGGAACTCACCACCTGGAAGTTCCTCTCCAAGCCACTCACCATCCTGGCTTGGAAATATATCACCGTTCTTTCAATGTCACTGGGTCAAAAATCCTGGAACTTCCTCCCTAACAGCACTGTGGGTATACCTAAACAGTAAGGACTGCAGCAGTTCAAGAAGGCAACTCACCACCACTTTCTTAAGGGCAACTAGGGATGGGCAATAAATGCTGGCCCAGCCAGCGAAGCCCACATCCTGTGAGTGAATTAGTAAAAACAGATATTCTGGATAGATGGGTTATTTTCATTTTGGCAACCTGCAACTAGTGAAGTGCCACAGGGATCAGTGCTGGGGCCTCAAATATTTACAATCTTTATTAAAGACTTGAATGAAGGGACCATGTGTATTGTAGTCAAATTTGCTGACAATACAAAAATGGGTGGGACAGCAAGTTGTGCAGAGGATGCAAAGAGACTGAAAAGGGATATAGATTGGTTAAATGAATGGGCAAAAATTTAGCTGATGGAGTATAATGTGGTAAAATGCAAGGTTATCCACTTTGCTGGAAGAATAGAAAAGCAAAATAGCATTTAAATGGGGAGACACTACAAAATGCTGCAGTACAGAGGGATCTGGGTGTTCTTGTACATGAAACACAAAAAGCTAGCATGTAGGTACAGCAAGTAATTAGGAAAGCAACAGGATTGTTGGATATTCATTACAAAGGTGGTGAGTATAAACGTAGGAAAGTCTTGCTACAATGTGTAGAGTATTGGTGAGATCAGACTTAGAGTATTGCTTACAGTTTTGGTCTCATTTAAAGAGGGGTACGCTTGCATTGGAGGATGCACAAAGAAGGTGTATTTGGTTGATTCCTGAATGAAGTGGTTGTCTTTTAGGAAATGTTAAACAGGTTTTTTTTAAGTTCATTCACAGGATGTGGACATGGCTGGCTGGGCCAGCATTTCATCCCCATCCCTAGTTGCCCTTGAGAAGGTGCTGGTGAGTTGCCTTCTTGAACCACTGCAGTCCATGTGGTGTAGGTACACCCCTAGTGCTGTTAGGAAGGGAGTTCCAGGATTTTGACCCGGCAACAATGAAGGAACGGCGATATATTTCCAAGTCAGGATGGTGAGTGAAGTGGAGGGGAACTTCCAGGTGGTGGCGTTCCCATCTATCTGCTGCCCTTGTCGTTCTAGATGGTAGTGGTCGTGAGTTTGGAAGGTGCTGTTGAAAGAGTCTTGGTGAATTCCTGCAGTGCATCTAGTAGATGGTACACATTGTTGCTACTGTGCATCAGTGGTGGAGGGAGTGAATGTTTTTGGATGTGGTGCCAATCAAGCGGGCTGCTTTGTCCTGGACTGTGTCAAACTTCTTGAGTATTGTAGGAGGTGCACCCTTCCTGGCAAGTGGGGAGTATTCCATCACACTCCTGATGGCAGACAGGCTTTGGGGAGTCAGGAGGTGAGTTACTCGTCGCACGATTCCTGGCCTCTGACCTATTCTTGTAGCCACAGAATTTATATGGCTAGTCCAGTTCAGTTTCTGGTCAATGGTAACCCCCAGGATGTTCAAGGTGGGGCATTCAGTGATGGTAATGCCATCGAATGTCAAGGGGCAATGTTTGGATTCTGTCCTGTTGCAGATGGTCATTGCCTGACACTTGTGTGGCGCAAATGTTGCTCACCTGGATATTGTCCAGGTCTCGCTGCATTTGGACATGGATTGCTTCAGTATCTGAGGAGTTACAAATGGTGCTGAACATTGTGCAATCATCAGCGAACATCCCCACTTCTGACCTTATGATGGAAGGAAGGTCATTGATGAAGCAACTGAAGATGGTTAGGCCTAGGGCTCTACCCTGAGGAACTCCTGCAGTGATGTCTTGGAGTTGAGATGACTGACATTCAACAACCATAACCATCTTCCTGTGTGCTAGGTATGACTCCAACCAGCAGAGAGTTTTTCCCCTGATTCCCATTGACTCCAGCATTAGTAGGTCTCCTTGATGCCACACTCGGTCAAATTGGGCCTTGATGTCAAAGGAAATCACCCTCACCTCACTTCGAGTGATCAGCTCTTTTGTCCATATTTGAACTAAGGCTGTAATGAGGTCAGGAGCTGATTGGCCCTGGCGGAACCCAAACTGGGCATCAGTGAGCAGGTTATTGCTAAGCAAATGCCACTTGATAGCACTGTTGATGACCCCTTCCTTTACTTTACTGATGATTGAGAGTAGACTGATGGGGCGTTAGTTGGCTGGGTTGGATTTGTCCTGCTCTTTGTGGACAGGACAAAACTGGGCAATTTTCCACGTAGCTGAGTAGTTGCCAGTCTTGTAGCTGTACTGGAACAGCTTGGCTAGGGGTGTGGCAAGTTATGGAGCACAAGTCTCCAGTAGTATTGCTGGAAAATTGTCAGGGTCCATAGCCTTTGCAGTATTCAGTGCTGTCAGCCATTTCTTGATATCACATGGGGTGAATTGAATTGGCTGATGATCTGTGATGCTGGGGACTTCTGGAGAAGGCCACTCAGATCATCCACTCGGCACTTCTGGCTGAAGTTTGTAGCAAATGCTTCAGCTTTATCTTTTGCATTGCTGTGCTGGTCTTCCCCATCACGGAGGATGGGGATATTTGTGGAGCCTCCTCCACCAGTGAGTTGTTTAATTGTCCACCACCATTCACGGCTGGCTGTGGCAGGATTGCAGAGCTTAGATCTGATCCGTTGGTTGTGGGATCACTTCTCCCTGTCTATCACTTGCTGCTTATGCTGTTTGGCACAGGTTGGGACCATATTCAATGGGGTTTAGAAGAATGAGAGGTGAGCTTATTGAACGACCTAAGATTCAGGGGGGGCTTGACAGTATAGATGCTGAGAGAATGGTCCTCCTCATGAGGGAATGTAGAATGAGGGCAGACAATTTCTAAATAAGGGGTCTCCCATTATAGATGGAGATGAAGAGGAGTTTCTTCCCTCAGGGTTATGAATCTTTGTAATTCTGTACTCCAGAAAGCTGTGGTGGGTCATTGAATATATTAAAGGCTGATATGAACAGACTCTTGAATGAAAGGGGGGATCAAGAGGTATGGGGAACAGGCAGGAAGGGGAAGTTGAGGCCAAGATCAAATCAGATAATCTTATTGAATAGCAGAGCAGGGTCAAGGGGCTGTATGACCTCCATCTGCTCCTATTTTTTAATGTCCTTATGACTTCATCTTTCTTATGTTTTTATCAGGAATTCAGACATAAAAGAAACATTCAATACCATGGAGATGATGCAGCGAATAGCCACAGGGCTGACACCTGGGCCATGGAGGCCAGAACAAGGGTGGACATGCTTTAGAAATAATGCTCTCAGGTGGAGTGTCAGTGTCCTGCCGCCTCCATGAAGCGCAGCAATTTTCAAAACAAGAGCAGGAGTAGGGAGTCAGGATCCCGCTTGCTTCCAATTAATTGCCTGCTAAGCTCTTTGAGGAGCTAATTACTGGGCCAAGGAGGACAAAAAGACAATTTCAAAATGTAAATTGCTGAGCCCGAACCGTCTGGTTCATGTTAGTGCACAGCTTCTGGGTTCAATGTGGACAGACACTAATGGTCTTTTTATGCAGAAAAATTCTGGGACCTGGGAGATCTTGCGCTGGATCAAGCACATTAGCTTTCATTTGGCCTTTTGTGCTAGGTGAGACTGCTGGCTCTTTGAATTAAAGCCTCCTTTCTTCTGCAAGGTAGTAGCAGGCCCCATTATGGCTGCTGTTTGCCTTTCCTGATCATGTTCTGCAGGCAGCTCCCACCTCCTGGTAATGCTCAGCACCACTAACAGGGTGTGTCGAGCTTGCCTCTGGCCCAATTAGGGCATTTATATTTCAAGATTGTGTTGTGTGAGGGACATAGTTGCAGTGTGGGGTCAGGACTTGGAAATTATCCAGACGTTGGACTCCTGACCCTGAATTGAAAATCAAATGCCTGATATCAAAGGATTGGCATGAGGAAAGACTTATGAAAATGGAACTCGTTGTACTGGAAATACATAACTGAGAAAGGACTTTGTAGGATTATACTAGACGTTAAATGGGTATAAAGGTAAGCTGAGATATTAGATTAATTAGAACAGATGTCAAAAAGAACTTGTTTGTACTTAAGAATGTGAGCTCTCAGAATGGAATCCCAAATGGAATAATGGAGGTGGGAATCTTGGGTTACACTTAAGATGTGGTTGGATGATGGGTAGGTGGGTGGGGTTTGTGTTTTTCTGCCCAGGTGAGCTAACATGGGGCAATGATTTCCTTCTTCTGCTTTTACCTTGTGAACTTATTTAAACAAAAAAAGAAAGATGTTGAGGGTGTGTTGGAGACAGCAGCATGATAAATGATGAGTCAAGCTGAAGAGCGATGGTTGTTTCCTCAATGTTTCAATCTGGCAGATTCTACCATCAAAATTAAACTTTAGTGTTTAATGTGTTAGTAGTAAACTTTAGCCTTAGTGTTCACTGCTTTTAGTTACATGAGTTGATGTTATAATTCCCTCATCAGTCCTTTTGAGTGTAGAACCTCTCTCACTTTCCCTTCACTCACCTAGATATTCTCTTGCCTCATTTCCTTTCTGGTGCAACCCTTGCTTTTACTCTCACTAGTTCTTCATTACCATGCTCTGCCAGCTCCTATTCTCCCCTTCCCTTGTCCTTTGTTACTTCCCTTTCCCCCTCTTCTGACCCTTCATCTCCTTTTGTTTTTCCCATCTTAGTGTATCATGGGCATTGACTCAAATCTGCTGTTGTTCACTTTGGTAAATACACTTTGTCACCAAAGCCTAAAATAGATGGGTTAATTGAATTTAGCTGCTGTAGATTGTAAATTTTTCAATTGTTTACACTCACTAATGGCATTCTAATCCACTACTTGAGATTGAGAGGTTAGCATATTACATGCTTGTAAGTTAATGCTTTTAATGACAGTTCTAAACACTGCAAAGTGCAATGTGCTTTACAGAAGTACTTCCTTTTATTAACAGAGCAAACAATCTCAAAGCCTCTGAGGACTTAACAAAACACAACTCATTTTGTATTTCCTTTTAACTTGTTAACTGTTTGAAGTTTTGAAATGTTTTTCGTGTTCTCAAACATTTAACATAACAGAGGGCTTCAACTTTATTTTAAAGAATGTTATTCAATGCTTACAGGTGGAAAATGAGCCCCTTCAAGTCACCCCCATTCAGACAAATGTTCTCATTTCCTGAGATGGTTTCACAGGTAGCAGAACTACAGACTGCTGAGATTCTATCCACTTTCCTGTATGCCTTAAAAATCTGGACAATAAATTACGATCTGTGGAAGAAAATAAGGGTCTTTGAAATGTAGATGCTAAGATGAATGCTTAAAATTCCATACACAGACCAGAAGACAAATGAAGAGGCGCTTAAAATTGCGAGAGCAAAAAGAACTCTAAATAATGACAAAAACAGAAATGAAAATGTCAGTATTTTGGCCATTTGATCAGAGCTGAAAAGCTACAGAGAGGGAAAAATCTTCTAGAGGGAAAAGTGGAGGGCAGCAGAACGAGGGATCGACTAAGTGTAGTTGCATGATTGACATCACAAAGCAGTTGCAGGTGAGCTCAAGTGGATGTGAGAGGATGGCGCAAGACAGATGAAGGTGACATACCATGACAGCAGATCTCCTGGCAGGAGTAGCTACAAGCAGGACAGGGCAAGAGGAGATTTCCACAATATCTTTGAGTTCATTTTAAAAACAGGTAAAAAGAAATGACATTGCAAACTATTGAATAATAGCAAGGATATATACCCAGATTTATTATTTGATACCCAATACTTTATATACTAATCACCCAAAGCACTTTACAGAGCCATAATAAGAGGAATACAATTCCAAGCCTTAGAATGCTGGATTCCACATAATATAAATGGAAGCTGACAAAAACCTATTACTTGCCTTCCTTCTGAGGAAGGCCTTTGCAACATTTAAATGATTACAAGTCCTCTCAAACAAAAGGAACTTACGCAGACATTCGAACAACTCACATGCATAGATAGACATGCACAATCCTCCCACATATTAGAGGCATAAAATCACAGTGACCGTGTAATGGACTGTAATATTCCTGAAATGTTATTGAACTTTTGACATGTGGAATTTAAATAGCTTATATGTACCTGAATTATATTAAAAGTAGTATACGCTGAATATGAGGAAGACATGCCATCAAAAGTTTGTGCTGGGTGATAGCTGAAGGACAATCAGTCTGACTAGACAGCCATTATGTTAGATACTGAAACCATGAAGTAGCAGTGGAATTGCCAACATATTGATTGGAAAGAGCAGCAAAAAAATCCCATTGCCTGTTGCTGCATCTCCACTTTTGGCCCATATCCTGCTGCTGAGCAGGTATCATGTACCCACCCCTCCTGAGAAGCCAAATCTGGAGGAAGAGGCTGTTCTCACTACAAAAATGAATCATTTTTTGTCACGCATCGCAGATCATGATCTGTCCAGTTTCATTCCTATTTTTAGACTTCATAGCAGTTTAATACAACTGAGTGGAGTCAACCATGTTGCTGTGGGTCTGGAGTCACATGTTGGCCAGACCAGGTAAGGATGGCAGATTTCTTTCCATAAAGGGCATTAGTGACCAGATGTGTCTTTATGACAATTGCTTCATGGGCTAGCATTCCTTTAATTCCAGATTTTTATTAATTGAATTCAAATTCCACAAGCTGTCATGGTGGGATTTGGACCTGTTGATTCTCTAAATTGCTAGTTCTGTGACATTACCGCTACGCTACCACCTCCCCCTTGCTGTACTTAATGCTCTACTCTCCAGTGACTGCATTTCCCATTCAAACCCAGCCATTGACTTCCAAGCTCTTTCCCCTCAAACCCTATACTCACTATGCTATCCTGTTTTCGTTCCTCGTTTACTGTGAATGTTATGTTCTCAGTATTTTATATTCAAAGACAATTAGAGAATGCTGGCCTGACCAGCAGCGCTCACATCCTTCGAATGAGTTTAAAAAACCCTCCTCCAATGGCGGTAGTCTCCTACCCTTACGGTTGGCTATCCCATGCCTCAATCCATTATCCTTGCTGAATTCACCTATCTCAGCCACCTCACACCCCGCAACCCCCTGGCCCACCCGCCCCCAAAACCTGACGCACAGTCTATTGACTGGATTTTCTGGTCACTGCTATCCCATGTTACATAAATGCAAGTTTCATTCCATTCATTTGAATCAACACAGTCCCCCACTGTTGGCTAATGACTGAAAATGTAGCTATAGTTTCAATCAGTGAAGAACAATTCTCGCTATTATTTAGGCTGTAATACAAGTGAGTGACAATCCCATTATAATGGGCTGGAATGTCAATCAGTGAGGGGCAGTACCTGCTGTCATGGAGGTGTGATCTCTGACAATTCTTCCACAATGGTCCAATCTCATTTAGTGAGAAACAATATATTATAGTAGACTGCAATAAAAACAGAAGCTGCTGGAAATACTCAACAAGTCCTGCATAGTATCTGTGGAGAAAAGTGACAAGTTAATAGTTGATGCACAACCCTTCATCCAAACTAGGTCCAACAAAGGCTTAAAGTAGAATTGTTAACAGTCCTTTCTCTCAATAGCTGCTGTGCTTGACTAGCTGAGTGTTTCCAGCATTTTCAATTTTTGTTTCAGACTTCCAGCCTCTGCAGCATTTTTTTTTGTATAATAGGATGTAATGTTAGTTACTGAGGCATAACCCCAATACAACACAGTACGATGTCAATCAACAAGGGAAAATTAACACAACTTATACTTATATTGTGCCTTTAATGTAATAAAGCATCTTAAGGCACTTCATAGGAACATCATAAAACAAAATATGACAATGAGCTTCATAAAGAGGTGACTAATATGTTGGTCGAAGAAGGTGTTAAGGAGCATCTTAAAGGAGTGTTGTTTAAAATGGGGAAATAAAGCTCATCAATAAGTTGTTCAAGAATTTACAGGCTAAAAATTGTTGTTGACAATATTAACCCTGAACAATTAACACATTTATGTGACAATCCTCTATTCAATATTTTAACAAAAGCATTAACACATTAAAATTCACTCACTTGTTCATTTATTTCACGATGAGACATTTCTTGCCACTAGAAAATAATACTGTGGGCCTCGTTTATGACTGTTGCATATTTTCCACTTGTGTCAGTACATTGTGAGGGTCTATGATAGTATGATGGTTATCCGCTCTGAAGAAGAGTCATATGGACTCAAAACGTTAACTCTGTTTTTTCTCTTCACAGATGCTGTTCGACCTGCTGAGTTTTTCCAGCATTTTCTGTTTTTGTTTCAGATTTCCAGCATCCGCAGTATTTTATTTTTATCTATGATGGTTATGTTGCTGGACTAAAAACCTGGAGCCGAGACTTTGAACTCACCACAACAGCTGAGGAATTTAAATTTGGTTAATTAAATAAATCTGAAATAAAAAGATAGTATCAGTAACAAACCTTGGAGCTACTGGATTATCATGAAAACGCAATTGGTTCATTAATATCCTTTACGGGAGGAAGACTGGTCTGCATGTGATTCCAGTCCCATAGTAATGTGGTTGACTCTTAACTGCCCTCCAGAATGTTATAATGCTGGCCTTGTCAGTGACATCCACATTTTGTGAATGAATAAAAAAAAATTAAAGATTTCAGTATATTGTATCATCGATAAAACAAACTGACAACTCATACTGAGTACTCATAGACCCCACTATATCCTCCATTGTTATCTGCTTTTGAATCGACAGAAGTTTTCAACCTTAACTGATATTGTTAGCTCTTTCAGATAAGATGTTAAATCAAGGCCTCATCTGCCTCCTCAGCTGAATGCAAAAGATTACATAGCTTTATTTTGAAGGGCAGAGGAGATCTCTCCTGTGTTCTGGCTAATATTTGTCCCTCAACTAATTTCACTAAGACAGATTCTCTGATCATTATCCCATTTCTGTGTGGGACCTTACTGTGTATAAATTGGCTGTAATTTCCTACATGCAACAGTGCACTGACTACACTTAAAACTTCTTATTTAGCTGTGAAGTACACTGGGATGTCCTTGGATCACGAAAGGTGCGATATAAATACAAGCTGTTCTTTTCCTTCTATAGTTCAGTCCATAAGCTGCCTTTCACTGTGATAAGGGAGTCTCAAAAAGAAGGGTCACGCTCAATTGTATAAATAATTAGAGCTTAATCCATCCTTCCAACAGACTTTGGTATCAGCCCTAGGAATTCTCTCTCCCCCGAATCCTTCGAGAATTGAGGCCTCTTTGAGGCCTACGCACCATTCCAATCAATTCTCCTCAATTACAAACAAATCTAAATGTGATTTATCTGCTTAGGAATTATTTCAATACCGCACCAACCCTATCAATAAAAGCTTGAAGGCAATCATTTCGGGCCTGTCGATAGGTGCTACGAAGCGAAAAAAGGGCAACGATTCAGATATTTTGACTTTTTGTGCACTTAATTAAGTCAACAAGAAGCTGTCAGGGATAATTTTCAAAGCATACAGCTGTAGCCATTGACATTTGATATTACATTCAATGCTGATTGAAATTGATTTTAGAATCTGAGAAGGGGGAGTTGGGGTCCTAACAGCTCTATTTCAATATAATCAAAGACAGGAGCCTTCTGTTAAGGTAGCTCATGACAAGCTTGCAGATTTCTAACAGTTGAACCAGTGTAAGTAGACATTAAAGAAAGGACATCGCCTAAAGTACCATCTTGTTTTTCAGAATTGCATTCCCGTTTTTCTTCAATTTTTTTTTCCTCTCTCAAAGGCAGATACAATCCAGTCAGAGTGCAGGTCACAGCTGAGTACTATATCAGCCTCCCTCAATGTTCATCTAAAAGCACTTTTTAATCATGAGCCAAAGTTTTTAAAGCATTTTATGGTCAATAAAGTTAAAGTAAAATATCAAATGCACAGTTGGTGATAATGGAAGCTCTATCCTGCTGATCTCAGGGAGAGCTGTTGGGTGTCCCTTAAAAACTATGATCAGATGATGAAAATCAGGGATGGACAGGAGGCCGGTGGAGAGCCAGGGTATGCGGATAGAGGAATGTACAGGGATATTTGGGGTGCAGGTGCATGCGGCAGCACAGCCATTGTCAGATTTGCAAATAAGGATGAGAATTTTAATATGAAGGCCTCCCTAAGAACACTGTGTTCCTGCAGTTCTGGCCTCTTGTGCATCGCCAACTTCATTCGCCATAGCATTGGGTGCCGTGCCTTCAGATCAATTGGCCTCAAGCTCTGGTGCTCCCTCTCAAAACCTCTCCCACTTTCTTCCTTTAAAATGCTCCTTAAAACCTATCTCTTTGACCAAGTTTTTTGACACCTTGTCTTAATGTCTCCTTTATAGGATCGGTGTCCATCTCTGCTTTATTACACACCTATGAAATGATTTAGATCATTATATTATGTTAAAACCACTATAGAAACGCAAGTTGTTGTCCCAAAATGGTTTACAGTTAATGAAGTGTCTTACAGTAATGTAGAGAAACATGGTAGTTAATTTGCAAACAGCAAAGTCCCAGCAGCAGTGATGAGATAAATCACCAGATAATCAGCTTTTAAGGCAGAGTTTTAAGGATAAATGTTGGTCAGAACACCAGGATAATTCCCCCAGCTCTTTCAAATGGTGCCATTGTATCTGTTAAGCTTACCAGATAAGGCAAATGGGGGCCTCGTGCTCAGGAATAGAACATTTTAGTGTCAGCATTGGGCATTCCTAGGTCAGGTAGAACACAGTTAAAAGCTTCTGCTTTTTCAACAGTTTGTCTCAGCCTAGCCTCAGGTGGAAAGCTTATATTGCACCATTTGTCACACAGCTTTTTCTGTGGCCTCTCTAAGACTGGAAATTTGATGCCAAATTGGTCACTTAAGGAGAATGAGTTGAATCTGCCCGGCTCAAGTCAGATAGGACTTATAGCCAGGTGACTGAATTTGAACCAAGGTCCCAGAGGGGAAAGTTCATCTATCTAGCCTTTGCATCATCCAGTCCTCCAGCAAAACATTTCTTTTGAGCTTAATCAATTGTGAATATTTGACTTCATCCTAGTTGTTTTATTTAATATTAGGCCCTCTATCCCTCACCCCTCACACCCCACCATCATCCCCACCCATTCCCAATGATCCATCCATACCAACTCATGTCCAACAATTCACCCTCCATGGCTCCTTATAGCCTACATGCAAACTCATGCCCCCACCCACCCCCATGGCCCTCATACCCTCCATGCCAACTCATGTCCCTACCCACACCCTTACGGCCCCTATAGCCTCCATGCAAACTTAATGCCAACTCAGGCTTGTCTTCATAACCCACAACAAAGACAGCTAATCCTTGTGAGCTTACAACCTCCCCCACCCCAACCCTTGCTGGGATAATTGCAGGCTGTGAAAAGCAGCCAACGGTTAATAATGATATAATCATAGCTCTCGGGACAATGTCAACAAATAGCTATTGTAACTGCCAGAACAGATTGTTTTTAACTCTCATTGACACAGGTTGACATTATTTTCAATTTTTGAAAGTGCTGGGATTTCTTAAATTGAGTTTTTCAACTCTTACTGACACAGGCAGGCTGTTTCTTTAAATTTTAAAGCACTGACAATTTGAATAACTTGGCAATTTGGAAGTTTTAGAGACATTATCTGCCCTACGTCTCCATAAATGCGTGACTCCCACACTGTGGGTTAAGGCTCTTGCTACAGCAAAAATTGAATCTGTTTGAACTCAGCAATGAGTTCAAATGATCCTACTGAGTTCAGGTTTCCCTCGTGTGTGAATCATGACCTCTCCCTTTCCCTTACAGGTGAAAATGGGATCTATCGGAAATGGTGGCGAGACATTCGGATCTGGGTCCCATCTGGCATTTTTAAAGGTGTGCAGGCTTCCCAAGACTCCACAAAAACCTAGTCCATTCAACTGAAAGTAAAATGTTATGGTGATCCGTCTCAATAGGAACACTTATCACAGGGCTTGTAACACTCTAACAATAAAAAACGAGAAACACTACACAATGGACAGCAAATGATCCAGCATTTTAAAGAAGGGTGAAGTAAAAACAGAAAATGTTGGAAATACTAAGCAGATCAGGCAGCATCTGTGGAGAGAGGAACAAAGTTAACAGGCTAAATTTTCCCAAATCCTAAGTTCTCCTGCTGCCAGAAACAAAAGCAGGTGCTGAGCCCATGCGGACAGAAGCTGGGACTCTGGATGGGATATTACTGGTGGAAGCCTCTTAATTGATCGCTGCTGGGCCTGCTGTCCAATTGATAGGTTTTGTGTGGGGCAAGGTGCGGTAGGTTTTGTGCCGGGCAAGGGCGGAAAATCTAGCGGCATACAAAAAGTCAGAAATCTACCAGCATAAAAACGGTTTGCAATTCTTCCGATGGTGTGTTAACAGCGGGTTGGTTCATGCTGACTCGTGGCATGAACGCCATTTACATTCATTAACATCTCATGAGTACTCATTAAAACAGTTGCTCACCTTCCAAGCTTGCAGGAAATGATGTCAGCCTCAAGCCCGTTTGAAAAAGGGTGGTGTGCACAAGTCGCACAAACACAAGGGTCGGGGAGAGGGTGTTGGGGGGGGGATGCAAAGGCTGTGGAATGGTTGTGAGGGTGAACATGAGTGGGCCTTTTTGGTGTCACCCTCTAAATTGTTGTTCGTGCAACTGTGAACAGGAATCTGCTTGGAGAGAAAGGAGGAAGATCTCCTTGCAATGAAAGCCGCTGAAAGCTAATGTCTGCATTAGCACCATTAAAGGGCTACTCAGAACACAGTGGCTTCACATCACAGTCACTGCATCTCAAGAGTAACACATAGGGTTTTAGGATTTGGGTCTGCAGGCAATAGTGAAAGAAGCACGACCACATCATATATGGCAACTCATCAATGAAGGCCTGTCATGTATCAAATTTGACACTTGTAATAAGCCAAAGGGTATCCACTAATTGACCAGGAGCAACTGATTGGTCACTAATATGCCACATCAGAGATTGGAGCACAGGGCTAGTCTGGGTGACTCATCCCAACTAAACTTTAGCATCCCACATAGGGCTCAAGATATTACATATCTGCAATGCTATCTTGGTCACCTCGATGTGTGTGCTTGTGTCTCAGGGACAAGACAGCATCAGCCACCATGCAAGTAGGGCAGGAAAAACTGAAGCCTTACAGTTTCTAAACATGTCATCTTCTGAGCTTCACTTTCTTGCTCCTTGAATCATTAATGTCTTCAATGTTTTCTTTCAGAGAGAAGGCAAAAGCAGGTATGGATCCAGGGCTCAATGCTGCCTTTGTTAGGATTCTAATGCAATGGAGGAGGTGAAGGAGGCCACACCTGAGGGACTTGGTCAAGCAGAGCCAGAGAATGAACACGAGGGTCAGGAGGAGAGACCCAGACGAGGGGGGTGACTCACTAGACCTAAGGTTTATCATAGAAGAGCCTCCTATTTACAAATGAGTGAGTGGCAATTCTGCACACGTCTGTGCTTGTCCCAAGATCTGGTACATCACATATGCTACATTCTTTGTGAAGACCTGACACCACGTGGAGTTGGAGCGTCTCCCCTGCCAGTGGATTTGGAGGTGAATGTAGCACTTAATTTCTTTGCCTCTGGGTCTTTCCAGGGATCAACAGGGGACCTGTGCAGCATCGCAGTCTGCAACTCATCGATGTATAAAGGAGGTTACAGATGCCTTTTACAGGAAGGCCCATCATCATGTCAGGTTTGCTCTGGATGAAGATAGCCAGGCTGTGAGATTTGGCAGCTTCGCCACCATCTCAAGCTTCCTTAGAGTACAGGGTGCAATAGACTGCACCCATGTGGCCATACAGGCTCCATGGCAGTAGGCCCTAATGTTTATAAACCGCAAGGGCTGTCAATGCATCAATGTACAACTGGTGTGTGATCATTGGATGCACATACTTCATGTTTGTGCTCGGTACCCTGGGAGTTGGCTATAGATCCTCTGGAGATCGGATCCTCAACCTGTCCATGTCTCCGCTCAGCACACAAACATTCCAAGCAGTCCCATGTGTCCTGCTCACACTCTCTCCATCTGTTTTCAAGCAGGAGAAGCCTGCACACAACAGAAGGGAGAGGTCCCAGACTGGGAGTGGAGTGGCCCACATTAGGCCCCTCACTCACTTTGAGGAGTGTGTCATCAAGCTGATTGATGAGGGTGTGGACCGTGCCTGTGGTGATAGTGAGGTCGGCGGTGAACACCCACCTGAGGATCCTGCACCACAACAATCCTCTCTCAACACAACTGGGAGTGCTCTCTCTCCTGCTTTTGATTCTGCTGTCATGCACTAATTATCTCTACTTTGGTTCACAAGGAGCTCTGCCAAGCGACTGACACCCTCAGCCAGTCAGTCCCTCAGCTCCATCCAGGTCCTCACCTCCAGTGAAGAGGACACCTCCTCTACTGAAGAGCTGGCAATAGGCAGCCTGGAAGACCTGTCACAGCCCTTACCCACACCCTCCACCAGCACAGAGACACCTTGGTGGGACTAGATCTAGAGCAGACTCAGGTTCACAGTCTGGTGGTCACTGCAGAGAGTCCGCAGCAGGAGGAGGCAGGTTCAGCCAAGCTCCACAGCACTCAGAAGACTGCTGGGGAAGAGACATCTGTGAGGTCCGAGCTGGATGATAAGCCTCTGGATTTGGCCTTCGAACTCATCGTGGAGAGTCAGCAGAAGGCATGGGAACATCCCACTGAGCTGCTGGAAGCCCTCGTCAGAGTGGTATGTGAGTCTGGGGAGTGTGTCCGCCTGCTCTCTGATGAAGTGGTGCCCACACGTATCCGTATGAAGGTCTCCATGGGAAAGATGGCAGATGCCATGGAGACCCTGGTCCAGCAGAATGTAGAGGTTTGCGCAGAACTGCACTCCATCGCAGAAGCCATGGGTGAGTTCCTGCAGTGGCAACGCAAGAAGGAAATGGGCATCATGACATCATTCCAGGTACTCCTTTCACCTCAAGGAGTCAAGTCGGGACCCTCAGGCACCCAAAGGGAGGAGAAGCGGCAGTTGGACACCCCTGGGGCATCCACTCAGGTGTCACTGAGGCTGTCCTCTTCCTCCGAGTCCCTTTTGCCTGTGACACCCCCCAACCTCATTCTCTGTCACCGCAGAGGGAGCAACCAGCCCACAGGACAAAGCAAGCCGGGGCCCTCAAGGCCTCCACTGTCTAGAGGACTCACGCCAAAGGCATAAGAGGCGGATGTCAGGGCAGCATCTAGGAGAAGTGGTAGGTCTAGATAAAGTAAGAATTTCTGATCACGGTTTGTTGCACAGGTGAATACATTTTGTCACTTTACAATCTGAAAATGTGTTCACTTTCACTGAATAATGTGTAATGGTGCCTTTCAGGCTTCATGAGTTCTTCCCCTGCATTCCCCCGCACCCCCGTCTAGTAGTTTAGCTGCACACAGCCGGACCACGAGTGATTCTGGAGGGAGAAGCTTGTGTGTGGCGGGGGCTTTCGGAGACTCATGCAAGCACTCTCCCACACACACAGGTCCTTCCTCCATCACACTAATCTCACTGTCCTGAGCATTTTCAGTGCTGTCTGCTGGGTTTCTCTTTCAGTTGTCCACCTGAGTTGACATGCTTCTCTGTCCACTGACTGATCCCATTCCCATACAGCACATGTGCCCGTCCAAAATAAGGCTCTGCTCACTTTTGATTCGAGAAAAATGGTAGTTGTCATGTTTCTGCTCAGCCCCCCTGACCTTCCCTCTCCTCCAGTCACCCATGTCCTTTCCACCATTACTGTTGACCTCCCAGGCATTACCTTCCATTTCAGACTTCGGCATGCGTCCTCTGGAGAGCTGGGGCCTTGAGGGCCCCAACTTATATTGGCTGTCTTCCTGTGGGCCAGCTGCTCCCTCTGTGGTGACAGAGGATGAGGTTGAGGGGGTTCACAGGTAAAGGGGACTCGGAGGGAGAGGACAGCCTCTGAGATTCCTGCGTGTGACCCTGGGGTGTCCAGCTGCTGCTCTTCCTCCCTTCGGGAACTCCTTGAGAGGAAGGAGCACCTGGGGGGATGTTGAGATTCCTGTTGCCACCTTAGGAACTCACCCATGACTTCCACAATGGAGTGCAGGTCTGAGGGCATATCTATGTTCTGCTGGACCTGGGTCTCCGTGGTGTCCGCTGTCTTTCCCATGGAGACTTCCGTTTGCGCATATGTGGGCACCACTTCATCAGAGAGCAAGTGGACACACTCCTCCGACTCGTGGGTCACTCTGTTGAATGCTTCACACAGCTCTGCATGATGTTCCCCCACCTTCTGCTGGCTCTCCAGGATGAGTTGGAAGGCCAAATCCAGAGGGTCATCATCTGACTCGGACATCATAGATGCCTCTTCCCCAGCAGTCCTTTGAGTGCCAGGGAGCTTGGCTGAACCTGCCTCCTCCTGCTGTGGATACGTGTCCATGGGGTGACCACCAGATTGTGAACATGAACCTTCTCTAGATTTAGGTCCCACTGAGTTGTGTGTCTCTGTGCTGGTGGAGGGTGTGGGTAAGCTCTGTGATGGGTCTTCCAGGCTCATTTCCAGCTCTTCAATGGAGGAGGTGTTCTCTTCACTGGAGGTGAAGATGTGGATGGACTGAGGGACTGGCTGGCTGAGGGTGTCAGTCGCTTGACAGAGCTCCCTGTGAACCAAAGTTTTCGTGCTGTATTGTCTCAATCCCACCTCATTAATCATGCATTCCTGGGAAATACGTCATTTTGATGGCAGGTGGGCTCATAACTTTGCAGTCTGTGCCCGAGGGGTGAAAGGTTCAGCAGTATTTGGTGGCAGTTTCATGTCTCTCCGTTTCTTGAGTGGGCAGAGAAGCTAGAGGCCCGACTCCATCCGAACATGTCAATGTGGCTGTGTCTGAACTGCCTCAGCCATGGAGGAATGGTCAACTTATACAAGGTTTCCGTAATGCCCAGCTGCTTCCCTCCCCCCCCAGCCTATACATGCCTGTACACTACCATCAACCACAGTGCAGCTTTTGCCCCCTGAACTCGCCTTGACCACAGTGCAGTTATTGCCCACTGAACTCGCCTCGGGTGCAGTGCAGCCTTTGCCACCCCCCCTCGCCCCACAAGTTGCTTCAACCCTGACGTCCAACAGGCAACCCGGGCGAGCGCTGAACAGCATTACTGTGCACTCACTTCGGAATACCCCTCAAAGTGCAGCCTGCCAACTGCACGCCTTATATTCCGGCAGGCTGAGCTTATAAATGATATGCAGATATATTACAGTGAGGTTCCCAACCTCTGATGGTGGGAAACGTGGTTTGCCATTGACTGGCAGAGCGGACGATTGCAAACTGGTTTCATTACATTATGAAACCGATTTTTAGCCTTCTTGCCATATTGTCCACTCACGCTGTCAAGCACACCCACCATCAACAGGCATGGAAAATTCCACCCAGTGTTGGGTTGAGAGAGGGATAATGGGGTGCAGAATCCTCACGAGGGTGTTCACTGCTGACCTCACCATCAGTGGAGGCACAGTCCACATCCACACCAGTCAGTGTGATGGCCCACTCCTCAAAGTGAGTGAGGGGCCTAATGTGGGCGACTCCACCCTTGGTCTGGGACCTCTCCCTGCTGTTGTGAGCAGTCTTCTCCCACATGAAAAGATATGGAGAGAGTGTGAGCAGGCCACATGGCCCTGCATGGAATGTTTGTGTGGTGAACGGGATGAAGACGCGAGCTCCAGAAGATATGAGCCTGATGGAGATGCGAGGGTGTGTGTGAGAGTTAGTGGTGTTGTCCCCTGAGGGGTGAGATCCCTGTGGATGTGTGATGGGTTTGTGAGTTGAGAGTGATGAGGTGGTTGACTTATCCTGATAGGAACAGATGAGATCATTCATCCTCTTCCTGCACTGGATGGCTGACCTCCTCTGTGCTCTGGTGGCACTGACGACCACTGCCACTGTCTCCCAGGCCATGTTGGTGACTCTGGTGGACCTCCTGTGGCCAGTTCTGGGGTAGAGGGCATTGCAGCGGCCTTCCACTGCACCCAGCAGACGCCCCAGAGAGATGCCACTAAATTCGAGGGCTGCCATCACGTTAGCTTTTGAGCCACCTGTCACCTGGAGCAGTCCTGGTCCGACGACATGAAATAGGCTGTGCTCTGGTGCCCTTTAAATATGGCACCCAGAGTGAGGAAGCGCTGAGATCATGGTGTGGTGGGCAAATCCGAGCCTGTGATCCAGCGCATTTCCTGTGAATGCGTTATTAATGAGATGGGACAATGTGGTGTGAAAACCCACCATTGCGGCCGGCAGGTAAAATGTCATTTTTCATGTCCACTACCACACTTAGCGCAAATCAGGGACAATTCCACCTAGTGTCTCCAACAATGCATTGCTCCCTTAGGCACTGTACTGGAGTATCAGTCTTGACTTTTGCACTCAGGACCTGGAATGGGACTTGAACCCAGAACTTTGTGATTCAGAAGTAAGTGTGCTACCAACTGTGCCACAGCTGACACAAAAGAAATTGTCCAAATGGGGCTCTTCATTTGGAGACTTCTCAAATACATATCCAGGGTGTCAAATTTGGAATTTTAATTGCATCCTCCACAAGTTTTCTCAAAAAACTATGCTACTGCCGATGAAGATACCTGTCATTCCAAGTTTCATTGGTATATTGGTCAGATGTTTAGAGAAAAAAGGTTTATTTTAAAGGAATTTCTGATAACCTAGGAGTGTGGAGAAAAGTTAACAATAATATCAGATAAGAAGATAACTGCATGTTGTGTTCCTTGAACATAGCTTATGCCAGAATAATATGGTAAATCTTGAGTACCCACAACTTCACATTCATCACTGCCTAAACAACACCCTTGGGTTTAATTCCCACAATGCTATATTTAGTGCACCCATCAACGAGTTTATATAGCTTCCTGCCTGCTTTATCATACTGAAGGTATTAACCTGTTTACTTTAAGTGGACTAATGTCTAAAAATGACTCTCCAAAGGGATTAACCCCCACCTCTGTTTACCCCTCCAATTCTCATTTGTTAATGGTCCTGTTGCTACGTGGGCACCCCTTAACCTCTCACTCAGTTGGCCATTCTTCATCTATGAGCATAAATAGCCATAAGGGGGTTTAAGCCAAGCCTGCTCCCATGTTCCCCACGCTTTCCAATGTGAGTTACTGCACAGCATGCAAGGGTAGGAGCTTTGGTTGGAAAAACTCAGCAGGTCTGACAGCATCCGTGGAAAGAGAAACAGAGTTAACGTTTCGAGGCTGTATGACCCCCGGGTCATACGGGCTCGAAATGTTAACTCGGGTTTCTCGCTCCGCAGATACTGTCTGACCTGTTGAGTTTTCCAGCATTTTCTGTTTCTATTTCAGATTTCCAGCGTCCATAGTATTTATGGGAGCTTTTGTTGATTATTTTCCCCTCTGCACCTCAGGATCACTGAGGCCAAGTGGAACAACTGAGAGCCCACTTAGCACAGGGCAGGAATCAAAATCTCGCACCCTCCTAGTTCGTACTGTTTGGTTCTGTGCAGGCGAGTTTGCCCAACCACCTGATAATGTCCCGGATGTTCAGGATGTTCCCGCAGCGAATGGGACAAACTGTCAAGAAAAAGCCGGAAAATTCCTTAGAGAGCCGGAAGCGATGCTAAAGCCGCCTGCTCTTCGAATAAAAAGTAGAATGTAAACAGAAGGAAAATAACATTCAGCTCAGTTCCTGTTGCAATAATTTGACCCTGGTTAAAAAGTCAGGAAGACAGACATTTGTAATATCTTATTGATTTTCCTCTATTTTTGAGGGGGGAGCCTGTCATCAAAGTGTTCACATTGATAAATTCCAATGTCAGGCAAAATCAATATAGTTTTACTGAGGTCCATTTCCAGCCTTTTCTGCCAGGATAAATTTTATTTTGGTAATATGAACAACTGCGCACCAATATAATCAAGGACAACGGTCTCCTACTGAGGTGCTTCATGACTTATGATCAGTTTTTAAACAGTGTGGTTGTGTTAGAAATAATTTCTTAAAAATACATAATATGTGGCTTTTGGAGACCTTTAATGGGAAGTCTAAAAAAACAGGATATTTAACAAAATAAAACATATGCTGAAATAACACATGATTGTATTCTGTATTACTCTCTGGAATTTTGTGATGTCAGCGTTGTATCAGTCTAAAATAGACAACAATATATGCCCCCCCCCCCGCCACCCCCCCCGCCACCCCCCCAATTGGGTGTGAATTCATCAGCACTGCAGCAGTGCAGTTCAAAGGTTTTCTCTGTCAAAAGGTGAGGAATTGTAATAAAATTGGATACTGTTGCTAAATTCTACAAGAATCATTTTGGTGCATGTTGTGTTGTTCAGAATGAGGGATAGCAGTACTCAGGCCAGGAACATTTTTTTTCACCTAGTGTCACCTTCAAGCAGTCTCAGGTCACATAAAGCATGAGTTGGATTTAGTGTCTGAGTTCCTTCCACTCTGCTGTTCTTGCTGTTTTTCATATCATCACCTGGAGGTTAGCTTGAAACAGTGGAAAGAATCACTGACTGATTAACAGTCTACAGTTCGCGACATGAATTCTGAATGATGGTCGTAACCAGCTTCATACCAATTGATAAGGTGGTTAGCCCTACACAGCAGGAGGGTTAATGGCGGTGGGGCAGTGGACTAACCATACCCACTGGGTCTGAGCATCATACAGGAAGTGATATTCTACTGTAACAATGAATATGTAATGTTAATTGCATTAACTCAGAAGGGAACTTCTTAGTGTACCTCTCTGACATTTCCATGTCCTCTGACCACAAGTAAGCTTTCTAAATCGTGTTAATTATGTTTGATGTAGTGGTGACTTGGAGTCCACTTAGAACTGGGTTGTGGCTAGCTGCTGATGGTTCAAGTCATGTATGACCCTGGCAGCTTTCAGAGTGAGCAAATTTTCACTTCATCAGTCTGAACTAGATTTTATCTAGGCCCCAGAGGTGAAAGGTCAGTTTACGAAACCACTGCATTTCAAATATGGAGATTGGTTGCTGGACAAGTAGCATAATTTATTGATTAACAAATGTGGGTTTTGCTTTTCAGTTGTAATTCCTCTTAAAAAAAATTGTTTTGATAGAGGAGACATCAATGAATGACAAGCATTCTACCCCACGCTGTACCACTGCACTGCATCATAATGCACTAGCTGTGCCACACTACACTGCACCATGCTTAACTGTGTCATGCTTCGCTCAGTTATGCTGCATTACATTATGCCTATATCACACTGCACAATGCCAAACTAGATTGCATTAAACCATGCTGCACTATGCCAGGCTGCACTGCACCACTGCAATACATTATGCTCCAATTTTACTGGAGAGCATTGTGCTGCACTGTGTAACACTGAACTATATCATACTGCAATGTACCATGCTGCACTGTGCCATGCCACACTGCACTGCACCACATTGCACAGCGCCACACTGTTGTGTTCAATTTTTCGGTGTTTGTTTTTATCTGTGTGTTCACTGTGTGCTGTTACCTGGGTGTGGTTATGTCAGAAACGAAAACTACGTTGAAAGCAAGAAGCTTATGCTGCAGGCAAGGTGGTAGATTAGTGCATACATTCGAGGCATCAAACACAACATACACTGTTCTCTGTCATACTGCAATGCATCATGCTGCAATCTTTCACACTGCACTGTATTTACTGGACCTTATTGCATGATGCCACACTGCACTGCACTGTGTCACACTACCCCAGACTGCACTATGCTGTACTGTGCCACACTACACCACACTGCACCATGCTGCACTGTGCTACACTACTCCACACTGCACCATGCTGCACTGTGTCACACTGCGCTATGCTGCACTGTGCTGCACTGTGCCACACTACCCCACACTGCACTATGCTTCACTGTGCCACACTACTCCACATTGCACTATGCTGCACTGTGCCGCACTACTCCACATTGCACTATGCTGCACTGTGCCACAATACCCCACACTGCACTATGCTTCACTGTGCCACACTACTCCACATTGCACCATGTTGCACTGTGTCACACTGTACTATGCTGCACTGTGCCACACTACACCACAATGCACTATGCTGCACGGTGCTACACTACCCCACATTGTACCATGCTGCACTGTGCTACACTACCCCACATTGTACCATGCTGCACTGTGCCACGTTACCCCACACTGCACTATGCTGCACTGTGTCACACCACACCACACTGCACTATGCTGCGCTGTGCCACACTACACCACACTGCACTATGCTGCGCTGTGCCACACCACACCACACTGCACTATGCTGCGCTGTGCCACACTACACCACACTGCACTATGCTGCGCTGTGCCACACTACACCACACTGCACTATGCTGCGCTGTGCCACACTACACCACACTGCACTATGCTGCGCTGTGCCACACTACACCACACTGCACTATGCTGCGCTGTGCCACAATACACAACACTGCACCATGCTGCGCTGTGCCACACTACACCACACTGCACTATGCTGCGCTGTGCCACACTACACAACACTGCACCATGCTGCACTGTGCCACACTACACAACACTGCACTATGCTGCGCTGTGCCACACTACACCACACTGCACTATGCTGCACTGTGCCACACTACACCACACTGCACTATGCTGCGCTGTGCCACACTACACCACACTGCACTATGCTGCGCTGTGCCACACCACATCACACTGCACTATGCTGCGCTGTGCCACACTACACCACACTGCACTATGCTGCGCTGTGCCACACTACACCACACTGCACTATGCTGCGCTGTGCCACACTACACCACACTGCACTATGCTGCGCTGTGCCACACTACACCACACTGCACTATGCTGCGCTGTGCCACAATACACAACACTGCACTATGCTGCACTGTGCCACACCACACCACACTGCACCATGCTGCGCTGTGCCACACTACACCACACTGCACTATGCTGCGCTGTGCCACACTACACCACACTGCACTATGCTGCGCTGTGCCACACTACACAACACTGCACCATGCTGCACTGTGCCACACTACACAACACTGCACTATGCTGCGCTGTGCCACACTACACAACACTGCACCATGCTGCACTGTGCCACACTACACAACACTGCACTATGCTGCGCTGTGCCACACTACACAACACTGCACTATGCTGCGCTGTGCCACACTACACAACACTGCACCATGCTGCACTGTGCCACACTACACAACACTGCACCATGCTGCACTGTGCCACACTACACAACACTGCACTATGCTGCGCTGTGCCACACTACACAACACTGCACTATGCTGCACTGTGCCACACTACACCACACTGCACTGTGCCACACTACACCACACTGCACTATGCTGCACTGTGTCACACTACACCACACTGCACCACACTACACTGTGTCATACCACACTGCAATGTCATACTACACCACACTGCACTTTGCTGCACTGTGTCACACTGCACCATGCTGCACTGTGTCACACTACCCCACACTACACCATGCTGCACTGTGTCACACTACCCCACACTACACCATGCTGCACTGTGTCACACTGCACCAAGCTGCACCATGCTGCACTGTGTCACACTACATCACACTACACCATGCTGCACTGTGCCACACCACCCCAAACTGCACCATGCTGCACTGTGCCACACTACCCCACACTACACTATGCTGCACTGTGCCACACTACACCACACTGCACAATGCTGCACTGTGCCACACTACACCACACTGCACTATGCTGCACTGTGCCACACTACCCCACACTGCACTATGCTGCACTGTGCCACACTACACCACAATGCACAATGCTGCACTGTGTCACACTACACCACACTGCACTGTGTCACACTACACCACACTAGACCATGCTGCACTGTGCCACACTACACCACACTGCACAATGCTGCACTGTGTCACACTACACCACACTGCACTATGCTGCACTGTGTCACACTACACCACACTGCACCACACTACACTGTGTCATACCACACTGCAATGTCATACTACACCACACTGCACTTTGCTGCACTGTGTCACACTGCACCATGCTGCACTGTGTCATACTACCCCACACTACACCATGCTGCACTGTGTCACACTACCCCACACTACACCATGCTGCACTGTGTCACACTGCACCATGCTGCACCATGCTGCACTGTGTCACACTACATCACACTACACCATGCTGCACTGTGCCAAACCACCCCAAACTGCACCATGCTGCACTGTGCCACACTACCCCACACTACACTATGCTGCACTGTGCCACACTACACCACACTGCACAATGCTGCACTGTGCCACACTACACCACACTGCACTATGCTGCACTGTGCCACACTACCCCACACTGCACTATGCTGCACTGTGCCACACTACACAACACTGCACAATGCTGCACTGTGTCACACTACACCACACTGCACTGTGTCACACTACACCACACTAGACCATGCTGCACTGTGCCACACTACACCACACTGCACAATGCTGCACTGTGTCACACTACACCACACTACACCACACTGCACCATGCTGCACTGCAAACATGTTCTTCCTCAATTTCCATTTGCTGGTCAAACTGCCTGTGGCCGATAGCATGTGGACTAATAGATTTCCTGTGTTTCGGCAGCTTCTTAAGATAGCAGTCTGGAAATTAAAAATGCAAGCTCTATTCATGAGAATGAGTCTGATTATTGAACAGTGATTATGAAATGTATTTTTCTTTGATGTGTATAGTCATCTGAATGACGCCTGTTAATGCAAAACAATTAAAGAGATTGGCGAGACTCTCTTTTATTCAATGCTTTAGAATATAGCCTGTGGATGGCTGCCTGCTTAACTACAAGAACAGCAATTACGAATGCAAAATGGAAATACATTTGTTGGGCCTGACCTTATGATAGAAGGAAGGTCATTGAAATACAATGTATTTCCATCCTTTGTTTCATTTCCACCTTTTAGCCTATTTTGATCCCCTCTCCCCACTCCACGCCCACTAGGGCTATCTGTCACTTGCTTGTCCTGCTTTCTACTCTTAATGACACCATTAGCACATTCCTCAGCTAATATCACCACCGTCAACACCCCTTTGTCCTCTTGTCTATGACATCTTTGGCAATCTCTTCTTTGCCTCCGCCTATCTATCTCTCTCCGCCTATCTATCCGCCTATCTCTGTCTTCTATCCAGCTCTACCTGTCCCACCACCCCCCCTCCACCAGCTTATATTTCACTTCATTTCTATATTTCCTCAGTTCTGATGAAGAGTCATACGGACTCGAAACGTTAACTGTATTCCTCTCCGCAGATGCTGTCAGACCTGCTGAGTTTTTCCAGCTATGTTTATTTTTATTCAAACACTGTTCCACTCCACCCATGGCTCAATGGGAAAATGCACTGCCCTATGTGACAGTGAACTATATGGACCAAGAGAGTTCCTGATTAAAGCCTGTCTGTGTTGAGTTAGCAGATCCCTAACAGAAGAAGTATACAATTGGTCTCAGAGTCCCTAAATGGAAAAGCATTATTCCTGGTTTCCTGTTTCTAGGCCTTCTCTGGAGGTTGCCAGCATCACAGTTAACAGTCTTCAGCCAATTCGATTCACTCTACGTGATGTCAAGAAATGGCTGAAGGCACTGGATGCTGCCAAGGCTATGGGCCCTGACAATATTCCGGCAACTGAAGACTTGTGCTGCAGAATTTGCCACTCCCCTAGCCAAGCTGTTCCAGTACAGCTACAACACTAGCATCTATCCATCAATGTGGAAAATTGCCCAGTTTTGTCCTGTACACAAAAAGCAGGACAAATCTAACCCAGCCAATTACCGCCCTATCAGTCTACTCTCGAACATCAGTAAAGTAATGGAAAGGGTCACCAACAGTGCTATCAAGCAGCACTTGCTTAGCAATAATCTGCTCACTGATGCCCAGTTTGGGTTCTGCCAGGGCCACTCAGCTCCTGACCTCATTATAGCCCTGGTTCAAACATGAACAAAAGAGCTGAACTCCCGAGGTGAGGTGAGAGTGACTGCCCTTGACATTAAGGCCACATTTGACCAAGTATGGCATCAAGGAGCCCTAGCAAAACTGGAGTCAATGGGAATCCAGTGGAAAAGTTTCCTCTGGTTGGAGTCATACCTAGCACAAAGGAAGATGGTTGTGGTTATTGGAGGTCAGTCATCTCAACTCCAGTACATCGCTGCAGGAATACCTCAGGGTAGTGTCCTAGGCCCAACCATCTTCAGATGCTTCATCAACGACCTTTCTTCCATCATAAGATCAGAAGTGGGGATGTTCGCTGATGATTGCACAATGTTCAGCACCCCTCATGACTCTTCACACACTGAAGCAGTCCATGTCCAAATGCAGCAAGACCTGGACAATATCCAGGCTTGGGCTGACAAGTGGCATAACATTCGCAAAACACAAGTGCCAGACAATGATCATCTCCAACAAGAGAGAATCTAACCATCTCCCCATGACAATCAATGGCATTACCACCACTGAATCCCACACTATCCATATCCTGGAGGGTTACCATTGACCAGAAACTGAACTGGACTAGCCACATAAATATTGTGGCTACAAGAGCAGGTCAGAGGCTCGGAATTCTGTGGCGAGTAACTCACCTCCTGACTCTCCAAAGCCTGTCCACATCTACAAGGCACAAGTCAGGAGTATGATATACTTCCCACCTACCTGGATGAGTGCAGCCCCATCAAAGCTCAGGAAACTTGACACCATCCAGGACAAAGCAGCCTGCTTGATTGGCACCTCTCCCACAAACAGTTACTCCCTCTATCATCAATGCACTGTGCAGCAGTGTGTATAATCTACAAGAGAAGGCAGTGGCATAGAGGTATTATCACTGGATGGGTATCCCAGGGATGCAGGATAATTCTCCAGGGACACAGGTTCAAATCCCACCAGGGCAAATAGCAAAACTTGAATCCAATAAAAAATTGGAATTGAAAGTCTGATGATGGCAAAAATGAAACTATTGTTGACATTTGAGTTTGAATGACCCTTCAACAGAACTAAGTAAAAATAGAAGAGAGGTGAAATATAAGCTGGTTTAAGGAGGGGTGGGACAAGTAGAGCTGAATAGAGGGCCAGTGATAGGTGGAGATAACCAAAAGATGTCACAGACAAAAGGACAGAGGTGTCGAAGGTGCTGATATTATCTAGGAAATGTGCTAATTAAGGGTAGAAAGCAGGACAAGCAAGGTACAGATAGCCCGAGTGGGGGTGGGGTGGGGTGAAGGAATCGAAAAAGGCTAAAAGGTAGAGATAAAACAATGGATGGAAATACATTTTAAAATAATGGAGATAGGTGGGAAAAGAAAAATCTATATAAATTATTGGAAAAAAAAGGGGGAATTGGAAAGCGGGTGGGGATGGAGGAGAGAGTTCATGATCTAAAACTGTTGAACTCAATATTCTGTCCGGAAGGCTGAAAAGGGCCTAGTCGGAAGATGAGGTGCTGTTCCTTCAGTTTGCATTGAGCTTCACTGGAGCAATGCAGCAAGCCAAGGACCGACATGTGGGCATGAGAGCAGTGTGGTGTGTTGAAATGGCAAGCGACAGGGAGATCTGGGTAATTTTTGCGGACAGACTGAAGGTGTTCTGCAAAGCGGTCACCCAGTCTGCGTTTGGTCTCTCCGCATTGGGAGCAACAAATGCAGTAGACTAAATTGAGGGAAGTGCAAGTGAAATGCTGCTTCATTTGAAAGGAGTGTTTGCAGGACTGTTACTGACCTCATCTCCTCTGGAGATCTTCGTCTGACACCCTACGTCATATCAACAATTTCCAGTTCCCTGGCCCCAACCGCCTCCTCTTCACCATGGACGTCCAATCCCTCTACACCTCCATCTCCCACTGGGATGGTCTGGCGGCTCTCCGTTTCTTCCTCGAGCAGAGGCCCGAACAATCCCCATCCACCACTACTCTCCTCCGTCTGGCTGAACTTGTTCTCACACTGAACAATTTCTTCTTAAACTCCTCTTGCTTCCTCCAAATAAAAGGTGTGGCTATGGGTACCCGCATGGGCCGCAGATATGCCTGTCTCTTTATGGGGTATGTGGAACATTCCTTGTTCCAGTCCTACTCCGGCCCCTCCTACAACTCTTTCTCCAGTACATCGATGATTACTTCGGTGCTGCTTCATGCTATCGTCTGGACCTGGAAAAATTTATTAATTTTGCTTCCAATTTCCACCCCTCCATCATGGTCCATCTCTGACACTTCCCTTCCCTTCCTTGACCTCTCTGTCTCAATTTCTACCAATATCCATTACAAGCCTACCGACTCCCACAGCTACCTCGACTACAGCTCCTCACACCCCACTTCCTGTAAGGACTCCATCCCATTCTCTCAGTTCCTTCGCCTCTGTCGCATCTGTTTTGATGATGCCACTTTCAAAAACAGTTCCTTTGACAGGTCTTCCTTCTTCCTTAACCAAGGTTTTCCACCCACGGTGGTTGACAGGGCCCTCAACTGTGTCTGGCCCATCTCCTGCGCATCTGCCCTCACACCTTCCTCTCCCTCCCAGAAACATGATAGGGTCCCCCTTGACCTCACTTATCACCCCACCAGCCTCTGCATTCAAAGGACCATCCTCCACCTACTCCAGCATGATGCCACAATCAAACACATCCCCCTTCACCCCACGGCGGCATTCCACAAGGATCATTCCCTCTGGGACACCCTGGTCCACTCCTCCATCACCCCATACACCTCAAACCCCTCCCACGGCACCTTCCCAGCAACCGCAAAAGGTACAACACCTGCCCCTTTACTTCTCCTCTCCTCACCGTCCAAGGGCCCAAACACTCCTTTCAAGTGAAGCAGCATTTCACTTTCACTTCCCTCAATTTAGTCTACTACATTCACTGCTCCCAGTGCGGTTTCCTCTACATTGGAGAGACGAAACGCAGACTGGGTGACCGCTCTGCAGAACACCTTCAGTCTGTCCGCAAGCATTCCCCAAACCTCCCTGTCGCTTGCCATTTCAACACAGCACCCTGCTCTCATGCCCACATGTCCGTCCTTGGCTTGCTGCATTGTTCCAGTGAAGCTCAACGCAAACTGGAGGAACAGCACCTCATCTTCCGACTAGGCACTTTACAGCCTTCCGGACTGAATATTGAGTTCAACAGTTTTAGATCATGAACTCTCTCCTCCATCCCCACCCCCTTTCCGATTCCCCCTTTTTTTTCCAATAATTTATATGGATTTTTCTTTCCCCACCTATTTCCATTATTTTTAAACGTATTTCCATCCATTGTTTTATCTCTACCTTTTAGCCTTTTTCGATTCCTTCACCCCACCCCACCCCAACTCGGGCTATCTGTACCTTGCTTGTCCAGATTTCTACCCTTAATTAGCACATTCCTTAGATAATATCAGCACCTTCGACACCTCTTTGTCCTTTTGTCTGTGACATCTTTTGGTTATTTCCACCTATCACTGCCCCCCTATCCAGCTCTACTTGTCTGACCCCCCTTAAACCAGCTTATATTTCACCTCTCTTCTATTTTTACTTAGTTCTGTTGAAGGGTCATTCAGACTCGAAACGTTCATCTCTGCAGATGCTGCCAAACCTGCTGAGTTTTTCCGGGCATTTTTGTTTTTTGTTTTGGATTTCCAGCATCCGCAGTTTTTTGCTTTTAACGAAACTATTGTTGATCATCATAAAAACCCATCTGGTTCACTCATGTCCTTTAGAGGAGGAAATCTGCTGTCCTCACCTGGTCTGCCCTACATGTGACTCCAGTAATGTGGTTGACTCTTAAATGCCCTCTGAACAAGGGCAATTAGGGATGGGAATAAATGCAGCGTTGCCCATATCTCAAGAACGAATCTCATCTCAGCAACTCACCAAGGCTCCTTAGGCAGCACCTTCCAAAACCACTGCCACTACCATCTAGAAAGACAAGGGCAGCAGATAAATGGGAACACCATCACTTGGAGGTTCCCCTCCAAGTAACTCACCATCCTGACTTGGAAATATATCGCCGTTCCTTCGCTGGGTCAAAATCTTAGAACTCCCTTCCTAACAGCACTAGGGGTGTACATACATCGCATGGGCTGCAGCAGTTCAAAAAGGCAGCTCACCACCCCCTTCTCAAGGGCAACCAGGGGTGGGCAATAAATTCTGGCCTAGCCAGTGACGCTCACATTGAGATCCCAGCAGGGTGTGGATCTGCCATTCATTCTGTACCATTTGTCACTGACCGTGATCAGAGGCAGGGATGAAGGGAGGGAGGGAGGTGCATTGCCTCTAAGGGAAACGGCTGGTGGAGGGCAGCCAACTCACAACTCCTTCTGTCGCAGGGTCATGAGGACTCGAAACGTCAACTCTTTTCTTCTCCGCCGATGCTGCCAGACCTGCTGAGTTTTTCCAGGTAATTCTGTTTTTGTTTTGGATTTCCAGCATCCGCAGTTTTTTGCTTTTAACGAAACTATTGTTGATCATCATAAAAACCCATCTGGTTCACTCATGTCCTTTAGAGGAGGAAATCTGCTGTCCTCACCTGGTCTGCCCTACATGTGACTCCAGTAATGTGGTTGACTCTTAAATGCCCTCTGAACAAGGGCAATTAGGGATGGGAATAAATGCAGCGTTGCCCATATCTCAAGAACGAATCTCATCTCAGCAACTCACCAAGGCTCCTTAGGCAGCACCTTCCAAAACCACTGCCACTACCATCTAGAAAGACAAGGGCAGCAGATAAATGGGAACACCATCACTTGGAGGTTCCCCTCCAAGTAACTCACCATCCTGACTTGGAAATATATCGCCGTTCCTTCGCTGGGTCAAAATCTTAGAACTCCCTTCCTAACAGCACTAGGGGTGTACATACATCGCATGGGCTGCAGCAGTTCAAAAAGGCAGCTCACCACCCCCTTCTCAAGGGCAACCAGGGGTGGGCAATAAATTCTGGCCTAGCCAGTGACGCTCACATTGAGATCCCAGCAGGGTGTGGATCTGCCATTCATTCTGTACCATTTGTCACTGACCGTGATCAGAGGCAGGGATGAAGGGAGGGAGGGAGGTGCATTGCCTCTAAGGTAAACGGCTGGTGGAGGGCAGCCAACTCACAACTCCTTCTGTCGCAGGGTCATGAGGACTCGAAACGTCAACTCTTTTCTTCTCCGCCGATGCTGCCAGACCTGCTGAGTTTTTCCAGGTAATTCTGTTTTTGTTTTGGATTTCCAGCATCCGCAGTTTTTTTGTTTTTATCACAACTCCAAACCTCCATCCTTCTAGGTGAATGATCATGGCTGACGAGGGATCATGCAGTTGGTCTTTCTATGCTGCCAAGGCAATGCTCTCTCTATAGAGTTTCAAGGGTAGTGGAGACAAATGGAAAAGGGTCTGCGTGAGGCTTCTTGCACATGGTTGTCATCACCCTATTCAAAGAGCAATGTCTCCATATGCATTTCTGGATGAACTGGGGGAACACCCATCTCTGGTCCTCCAGGATGTCCTTTACCTGGAAGGATGTGGATGTTGTGCCTAGACAGAGGCCAGGTGAAGGGCTTAGCACTTGCCTACTTGCTTTGAGATGGAGGGAAACCTGTAAAAGACATGTTCACCTAATGTATCACTTCAATTTGTTCCCACATCCACTGAGGTGATGATGCTACAGGCTGCCTTGGCAAAGGCTCTCATCCAGATGAGGAGAAGGAGGGCCCCTTGCTGGTTAACACAGGGCCAGGAGGAGCAAGGGTCTGATCAGCAACAGGCAGCAGGGCCTCTATAAGCTCAAGGGACTGGTGAACATGGACCACTACAATGGTGGGCACTGGCCCAACCATGGGTGTATTGTCAGCAGTGCTCTTATCCAGAGACAAATGAAAGTCAACACCAAAGGCTCCCTCATATATTCCTGGATGTGATTTCTCACATGGGACAGCTTCTCCATTGGGAGATGCAGCCACAAGGACTCTGGAGGAGTAATGCAGAGCTCCTTGTCTGCACTGAGTGAATGGCTGACTGGGCGCTCTTTAAATATGGCGCCAGGACCTTCGACCCCACGAGGTAGCAGTAGGGCAGGCGACTTCCTGCTCGCCCTGCCACAAGACTCGCCAAGCTCCTTGCTGATGCATAATTAATTAGCTGAAAAGTGTAAGATCGTGTGTATTCACCCACCCAGCGGGAATCATGCTGACTTCCCCACCTGCCACCAGACTTAGGCTCCAGAACAGAAGATTGCACCCTATATGTTCATTCTTCTGCATAAATAGTTGATTAGGGCACCCCAAAAACATCCAGGGTGTATGCCTGAAGCCAGCGCTAGTCCCAAATTCAAATTCTGGGCCTAATGTCAGCTTCAGATCCCACATCTTCAAATGTAACTGACCACAGCATGGGCCTTAAACATTAGAACAGGTGACCAAAAGCTTGGTCGAGGGACTAGCTTTTAAGAGTGTCTTAAAGGAGAAGAGAGACCTGGGGAAGTTTAGGCAGGGAATGCCAGAATTCAGAGAATAGACAGCTGAGGATATAGCTGCCAATGGTGGGGTTGAAGGAAATTGCGAATGCACAAGAGGCCTGAGTTGGAGGAACAGAGAGACCTGGGAGAGTCATAGAGCTGGTGGAGTCTCAAAAGTAGGAAGGGTTGAGGCAATGGAGGAATTTAAGTACAAAGGTGTGAATTTTAAATTCTTAACTTCTTCACCAATTGTCCCCATTGCAGCATTTAAGGTAGGGTATTTGTACTTGCCCAAAGGCAGGCCCTTGGTTCATTGTCCGCTGACACTTCGCCCTGAGCCATTTTCTTGGCAATCTTTGTCAGTGAAGGTGCCAGGGGCAGGGCATAGGGGCTGATCGCAAGTCTACCTCAGCCAGAATAGTGCTATTGGTGGTATTCTGAAACACGCAAGTCTTTAGCCAATTGGCTAACAGGCACTATACTACAGAATCTAATGTGCACGAATATAAAGTTAGAATTGAATTTGGTTGCGATTTATCCATAAAAAGCCTGCACATGACATGTGCAAACTTTGGCAAGGTGCCCAAGAGCTTGGAACCTTCTTGGAATTGTACCTCAGCAGCAGTCAGAAACATCAGAAGGAGAGAAGGTTGAGCTGGAACCATAGTATCAGCACTGCAGGTTTTTCAAGCATGAAAGATAGGTCCATGTCTTCGGAAGGGTTAAATGAATTTGTTCATTTTTTAACTGCGTCCTTAAATGACAATGAATCTGGATATAGCATGAAACTCCATGATTAACTCTTGTGAATTTAAATTAAAATAGTTCCACTGAGTGACCTCTGTAATGTTGTAAGGTTATGTTATAATTTATGGTGACAGCTGATTTCTGAGAATATATTTTATTGGTGAAGGAGATTCCCTTTATCATACCAGAGCTTATAATTTCTGAAGCTTCCAGCTCAGAACAAATTCATCAATTAAAATCAGGCTTGAGGGCTCATGAAACCCCTTTCCAATAAAAACACAATTCAGCCAATGATATCTTCTGGTGAGATGTTCACTCTACAGAGCATTTCTCTGTTCAGAAATTACATGTGTCTCAACACACAGGATTTAATCTGTTACATGTAGACTAACACACGGGCTACAGTCTATACGATTACCTAGGACATACAACACAGAAACAGGCCATTCCATGGAGTGTTTATGTCATGCTCAAGCCTTCTCCACCATTCCTCATCTAAATCTATAATCATAATCTTCTATTCGCTTCTCCCTCATTTTTTGTTTTGTTTTCCCTTAATTGCACCTATATTATTCGCTTCAACCATTCTTTATGGTAGGGAGATCCATAATATTACCGCTCTTTGAGTAAAGGAATTTATACCCAATTGAATTTCCTGGTGACTTTCTTACATCGGTGACCTCTTGTTATGCTCTGCCCTACAAGAATTGTTCCACCAGGAAAGGAGACTGAGGAAACATTCTCTTCGTATCCGCTCTATCAAGACCATTCATGATTTTAAGGACCTCCATTAGATCACCCCTCAGCCTTCTTTTTTAAAGAGAAAACCCATCAATCCTGTCCATCCTTTCCTAGTACTTCTGGTATCATCCTTGCAAATCTTCTCTGCACCCTCTCCAGTGACCCCATCCCTTTTACAACGTGACGACCAGAACTGCATGCAGCACTCCAAGTGCAGTCCAAGCAAGGTTCGATACAGGTTTAACATAACTTCCCTACTTTTCAATTCTATCCGTCTAGAAGTAAAGCCTAGTGCTTGTTTTTTTTTTTTCTGGCCTTGTGGCACAACTTTTTGTGATTGATGTATTTGTATTCCAAGATCCCTTTGTTCCTCTACCTGACCTTGGTTCACACCTTCCAAGTAATAAGTCACCTCCCCATTTTTCCTACCAAAATGTATTAGCTTACATTTATCTATGTTGAACTTCATTTGCCAATTATTTTGCCCATTCTGCAAGTTTATTAATGTCCTCCTGTAATTTGTTGCAGTCGTCCTCAGTATTGACTATTCCCCCAAAAGCGGTGTCATCAGCAAATGTATAAATTGTGCTTTTTATTTCAAAGTCCAAATTATTAATATAAAGTGTGACCAGCAGTGGTCCCAGCAAGGATCCTTGTGAAACACCAATTCCCATCTCCGGCCATTCTGAATCACTATCCTTCACAAACAAAAACAAAAATTGTTGGAAAAACTCAGCAGGTCTGACAGCATCTATGGAGAGGAAGACAGAGTTAACGTTTCGAGTCCGTATGACTCTTCATCAAGCAAGTAGTTTTGATGAAGAGTCATACGGACTCGAAGTTAACTCTGTCTTCCTCTCCACAGATGCTGCCAGACCTGCTGAGTTTTTCTGGCAAGTTTTGTTTTTTTTTTCAGATTTCCAGTATCCGCAGTATTTTGCTTTTATCTTAGTGCTATTATCCTTCACACCTATTCTTTTTCTGTATTGAAGCCAATTGGCCATTCATTCTACACTTGTGCCCTGACTCCACATTCTCTTACCTTATTTATGGGGCACCTTACAGCCACAGACTGGCATGCTCCCACACCATTTAAAATCAATGGAACTAAAAACCAAGAGAAGTGTAAATCAGGCTGTTGACTTGCTATCGTTTGTTTTACACTTGTGCGCAAAGCCAAGATCTAGGCAGACTTGAAGTTTCACAAAGCCTGAAGGTCTCCAAGTCTGAGCCAAAATGGAGCTGTAGCCCTGATTTTGGAACTCCTGAACCCGAGCCCAGCGCCCACCATTTTCACCTAGGGATGAGCAGGGATGGGTTATGGTTCATAGAGGCACATGTAAAAATGCATCTGCCTTCAAACAGATGCAATTTTCTTTACTGTTGTATGTTGGTGTGGTGGTCTAAGGGAGAGGATCAGAGACACAGGCCGAAATTTTCTAGACACCCCCCCCGACCCACAGTGGGTTCTCCCGTGGCGGGTTCGGCAAGCCATTGAAATCTCCATTCACATTGGCTGGACTGGAAGATCCCACTGGCATGAAGGGCTGGAAAATTCCAGCCACAGAACCTGAACAGTAACTATTTATTATAGAGCATAACTATGCACAGATATACCAGACAGTGGGCTTCTTCAGCCCAAGCCATGAGCTAGCTCCATTCAGACTATTACCAGGCTGCTACTAGCCATGTGACTCCCTTTACATCATCATGTGGGCGGTACTAAACATTCATAAGAACATATAAAATAGGAGCAGAAGTAGGCCATTTGGCCCCTTGAGTCTGCTCTGGCATTAATTAAGATCGTGGCTGATCGACTTGTATTTTGAATTCCACATTCTCATCTACCCCCAATAACCTTTGATTCCTCTGCCTAACAAGAATCTATCTACCTCTGCCTTAAAAATATTCAATGGACCCTCCTCCACCACCTTCTGAGGCAGAGAGTTCCAAAGCCGCACAACCCTCTAAGAGAAAACATTTTCTCCTCATCTCTGTTCTATAAGGGCGACCCCTAATTTTAAAACAGTGCCTCCTGGTTCTAGACTCACCCACAAGAGGAAACATCCTTTTCACATCCACCTTGTCAATACTGTTCAGGATTTTACATACTTCAAACAAATCACATTCAATCTTCTAAACTCCAGTGGAAACAAGCACAGTCTGTCCAGCATTTCCTCATAAGACAACCTGTTCAATCCAGGTATCAATTGAGTAAACCCCCTTTGGATTGCCTCCTACGCATTTACATTCTTCTTTAAATAAGGAGACCCAAACTGTACACAGTATTCAAGATGCGGTCTCACCAATGCCCTGTGTAACTGAAGCATAACACCATCACTTTTATATTCAATTGCTCTTGTAATAAAGGATAGCATTCCATTAGCCGCCTTAATTATTTATTGGACCTGCATACGAACTTTTAGTGACTCATGCCCTAACTTGAGGGAGGGAGGCAGAAAACAGGAAACTGCCAGTTAGCTTGATGTCTGTCATGGGGAAGGTGTTAGATTCGATCATTAGGGAGGTTATAGTTGGTATAGTAATTGGGAAGAGTCAAATTGGTTTTGTAAAAGGGAAATCATGGTTGACCAATTTATTGGAGTTCTTTGAAGGTGTAACATGCGCTGAATAGAAAGGTTATATTTGGTATTTTCCAGTCTGATGGAACCTTTCCAGAATTTAAGGAATTTTGGAAAATTGCACCCAATGCATCTGCTACCTCATTTGCTGCCACTTTTAAGACCCTGGGATGAAGCCCATCAGATCTGGAGACTTGTCAGCCCACAGCTCCATCAGTTTGCTCAGTACCGCTTTCCTACTGATTGTAATTCCACCAAATTCACCTCTCCCTTCCACCTCCTGATTTACAGCTGGTACTGGAATGTTTTCTGTATCCTCTATACTGAAGACAGAAGCAAAATATTTGTTCATTTCATCCGACATTTCCTTATTGTCCATTATTAACTCCCTACTGTTACTCTTTAGAGGAACAACACTCACTTTACTTACTCTTATCCTTTCTAAATACCCGTAAAAACTCTTGCTTTCCAGTTTTACATTTCTAGCTAGCATTCTCTCATTCTCTTATTTCTTAATCCTGATTAACCTTTTAGTCATTCTCTACCATTCTTTATATTCTGTCCAATCATCTGACCTGCCAAAAACAAAAACAGAATTACCTGGAAAAACTCAGCAGGTCTGGCAGCATCGGCGGAGAAGAAAAGAGTTGACGTTTCGAGTCCTCATGACCCTTCGACAGAACTACTGTAGTTCTGTCGAAGGGTCATGAGGACTCGAAACGTCAACTCTTTTCTTCTCCGCCGATGCTGCCAGACCTGCTGAGTTTTTCCAGGTAATTCTGTTTTTGTTTTTGTTTTGGATTTCCAGCATCCGCAGTTTTTTTGTTTTTATCATCTGACCTGCCACTCATCTTTGCACAGTTATATACTTATTCCTTAAGTTTGATGCTTTACTTAACTTCTTTATTTAACCACCGATAGTTGGCATCCAAAAGCACCCACATTCCACAGCTGCAACATAACCCATGTCCTGCCACTGTTAAGTAACAATGTTATTTAGTTAATTTAGTTACTCGCTTAATTAACTTAGAATAATTCTCATATATACCATACCCCATGCATTGAATTCTCACGTGAACCTAATTCATTCCTCATTCATTCTCTGTCTCACTCCAGTGTAGTCGCCTGACTCCTTGTGTGTCCCTTATACTATTTCCCCAGTTCCACATTAACCCTCTCAGTCCTGAACACCCTAATACTACACCTCCCCCCAAGTTTTTATCCAAATATATTCATATTTACATGCTACCCCTTCTCCCCTCAACTCTCTGACTTCACAGGTTTAAACGGTCAGGAGGTTTTACGACTCTCTCTGATCATGTTCTTTTGAATCTTGAAGGACTGGTAGCTTCAATTTGGATTTCTTTGTTCTGACTTGGCTGTTCTTCAGTAGAAGCTACAGCGTTTGGTGTTTTTTGAAGTTCTTTTTCTCCCTCTGCTTGCTGTTGTGTTTTTCCCTATAAATAATTTTCCTTTCATGGTTGGATGTCATGGGTTTAACCCCTTCTCTACGTTGACCAAGTTCCCTATCCTTGTGTATTGAATTGACACTGGTTCATTCTAACAATTTGGTCTGCCATGCTTTGCCTTTAGAGCGATGACTCCGTGTAGCCCCTGGTTCCTGGAGTTTTGGGAAATCCTGGATTGTGGTCTCCGGAGGTGAGGGAGGCATTTTATTAATGTCCTGCTGTATCCCCAATTGCAGTAACCCCGATGTGGTAGGACGGTCAGTGTCCTCTAATGTAGAAGTGGTGGATCTCATCTGATTCGGTTTTGTTTCTAATTCCGAAACCATTTGTTTATTTGCACCCTGGGCCACCAGTTCTGGTTGATGGATCAATGTGGACTCACTGACTAAAGGGGAAATTTTGACAGATGAATGCGGCATGATTGTGCCAGCATCTCCTATCATCTAGGTTTCGACTTCAATCTTCTCTGACGGTTTGCTGAGTGATGAAAAGTCATGGTCGCACTCAGGTACAGGTTGATCCAGCTAGTCCATTTCCTTTTCAGGCTGCAAAAGGTTAGTTTCATCTGTTTGGAAAGGAGTTGGATTATCTGCCTCAGCAAATGTTGAAAATTCTGCACTGGAGTTCCAGTGGAGGTCATCTGCACTGTTGGACAGTTTGAGGGTCTCCAACTTGGTATACTCAATGACTGCCTGTTTTTTTGACATCTTCCACTGTTTTGATGAGGTTGACAGCACAGGAGAGAAAATTCCTAACTGCAAATCACAGACAGCCTCTCCAGTAACTAGCTTGTTCCCATATTGGAGTAGTTCTAGAAGCATGCCTATAACTGTAGTTTGCTCCCTCCCAGACCACATAATGGTGTACCTGTTGTCTGCAGCCAGATGTTGGTTAGCCACAGTTCTCTATCAGCCAGGAATGTTACACTTGCTCCTGTGTCTAATTTAAAATTAGTAATGTGCCCATTGAAACATATGTCAGCATTCCAGAAGGTATACCTGGGATCTTTAATCTTTCCTAGAAAGCATTGTTGTTCTTTGTCTTGGCGTGTCTCTTCTATTTCATTGATGGCTTTTTGTGTGAAGATTTGCTGGTGATCCTCTATATGTTTAGAGGTTTTTGATCTGCACACTTTCCCAAAGTGGCCCAGCTTTTTACAGTGGAAGCATTCTGCCCTGCTTGCAGGACACTGTTCGCAGCAGTGAGGCTTCTTGGCATCATAGTGCTGGCATGGTTTAACGTCATCTTGAGTTTTAGTTGCATATGGTCTTCTTTGCCCCTGGAGTGTCTCTCATATCTCAGTTTTTTTTGAGCTGTACCTTCAGCAGGGGTGTTCTGTATCATGATTTGTCTTCCCCTCTCAATATAGATTTATTTTGATGGCGGATCTCAGGTTGACAATCTGTATTGTCTTCCCCAAAGTTTAAATCATCTTTGGATGGAAGCAGGTTGGAAAGGGTATCATCAATTACCCTGACTACAATGCCATCTCTTATCAGCTCAGATTTACGATCACCATATGCACAGCATTCAGACAACCTATACAAATCATTAATGAAGGTGTCCACAGATTTTGGACCCTTCGATTAAACTTTGCTCTTTCCAGAATTTTGTTACTCTGTAGGTTAAAGTATCTGTCATAGGATTTTATGACCTCTTCAAATTTGTCAGATGGTTCATTAATGCCTTGTCTGGCTATCACGTTGTCAGCAATGGAACTAATTGAATACAAATATGCATTAATTTGCTCAGCCTCTGATTTATTATTTAATCCTGATACGTCTGTGTCTTAAAAGTGTCCTCTTCTATAGTGCCCAGTTCTGCGCCTGGTCTGGCCCTTCCATCTGCCCAAATCAATCTGGCAAAGTAAATTTTGAATCCATTACTGTTTTCAGCCCAGGGGAGGTTTGCTTTAAATTTTTTTAATGGTGCTGCAGTGATTAAGTTTTCCCACACGGATCGGGGTTGGTTGGATATCCGGCGCGGTCACTGAGCCCTTTCAAACCTTCTCCGAATCTCAGGAAAAATTGTTAAAACAATTATTATGACCAGTTGCCTACTTTTCTGTCACTGGAGGATCGAATTTAGCAGCTGATTTTTTCTTCTTCCTTTTGTTTTTAACTATGCGGTCGCCTTGTGTTATGGCGCCGACTCTGGACCCAGCCTGAGGTGAGTTTCAAGGCATGCATTAAAAATGAACTGTCTCCCAGTGTTGCCTGGTTACCGTGCCTTGTTTAGAAGCTTTTTTATGCCTTTCTTAAAGTTTGCTCACCCTTCACTGATTATCGCTAAGTTCCTTGACTCTGCTTTTTGATCGGAATTTTCAACGGACCTCCACGTGCTATGGTGGAATCCTTCTTGAGCTGCATAGTAGCTCAATAAACTGTCCAGTGACAGCTTCTCTGCCTCTCAGCCTCTCAGCCTCCACATCTTCCATCTTGATGCCTTTTTTTCCAAGTCAACTGCGTATTTTTCCATTTTTATTTTTGGAGATTTCGGGGTTCTTCTCCTGTTGCCACCATGTTGTAGGTTGCTGTGGTTGTCTAAGGAAGAGGCTCAGAGGCATAGTGTCTGAACAATAACTATTTATTGTAGAACATAACTACGTACATGTATGCAAGACAATGGGCTTCTTCAGCCCAAGCCATGGACCATCTCCATTTAGGCTACTTCCAGACTACTACTAGTCATGTGACTCCATTTGTTCATCATGTGGGCGGTACTGGTTTCTGAGCCCCACATTAACTCTTTCAGTCCTAAACACCCTAATACTGCACAAAATACAACTCATGGGCCTTTACAATTGTAGTAAGGCATCTTTTTTTATTCGTTCATGGGATGTTCTTGGGGAAGTGGTGGCATAGTGGCATTGTCACTGGACTAGTATTCCAGAAACCAAGTGTAATGCCCTGGAGACTGAGTTTTGAATCTCACCACATCAGACGGTGAAATTTGAATTAAATAAAAATCTGGTTTTAAAAGATTGATGATGACCACAAAGCCATTGCTGATTGTTGTAAAAACCCATCTGGTTCACTAATGTCCTTTAGGGAAGGAAATCTGCTGGTCTACATGTTACTTCAGACCCACAGCAATATGGTTGACTCTTGACCAAGGGACCAATAAATGCTGGCCTATCCAGTGATGCCCACATCCCATGACCAAATAAAACAAATGTGGGTGTTGGGCATTTATTGCCCATCCCTAATTGCCCTTGAGAAGGCAGTGGTGGCTTCCTTCTTGAACCGCTGCAGTTTGTATGTTGTAGGAACACCCACAGTGCTATTAGGGAAGGAGTTCCAGGATTTTGACCCAGCGACAGTGAAGGAACGGCGATATATTTCCATGTCAGGATGGTGAGTGACTTGAAGGGGAACTTCCAGGTGGTGGTGTTCCATTCATCTGCTGCCCTTGTCTTCTAGGTAGTAGTGGTTGCAGGAGCTCCAATATAATCTTTGCTCTAATTTTCCAACCCTTTTTTAATAAAGGCTAATATATCATTTAGTTTTCTAAAAATATTACACGTCGTCGCAAAAGAGCAACTAGGAGAAAAACAGAAAAAAACTCACAATCCTGAAACGAGAAGGCAGCCCTCACTTTTCAGGGCTTAATGATTTATATCTCATAGCCAATCACATTTAAGCAAAGAATGCAGACCGGGAATTCATTGCAGGTCCAGAATGAACATATGGCAGTACTGAGCTGAACAGCTGCTCCCTGGTTACTGTGCCACATGACTCAACTCTTGCTTATTAGTGCCTATCAACAGCTATCTGTTTTTCCACTTTACTGTAGCGAGCTAGTGACATCTTCCTTTACAACCCACAGCTTCTGTGTGTTTCCAGTGCCTACCAAGAAAAGAAATACATAGCTATAAAGCAAATGCTCTGGTGTTATATTGGAAGGTGATCCGTCTCTGTGTTTGTTTACTGGTATTAAAGCCTCATAGTTTGGCTCGCAGCAGCCACAAGCCATTAAGGATCACCTCAAACTGTATTCAAGAATATTTTGCAACCATCAATTTGATTTCAATCTTCATCTCTGTGATCCATGCCATCTCTCCTATGAATTCACCATACTCCTAAACCTTTCCCTCCATGTAAAGTCCCCAACCTATATTCACAGCCACTCCCTTCACTTTGCCATCTCTCATGACCTCTCTTCGTTCTAAGGCATTGATCACAGGTAAAACCATCTCCGAACAATTATTTATATCCCTCACTGTCGAGATCCCTCTGCTCTTTTCAACCCCATCTGACCAGCGAAAATAATCGCTCCAAAAGCACTTACTGCCAAAAGGCATTTTCAAGCTTCCAGTTATGTTCTTCCATTTACTAAGTTACTTCTGCCGCTGTCAATCTGGTCAACCCCTCAATCACCAACCTTAGATAATCTAGTCCCAGAAGATTTTTTACGCTGTCCCATCGAGTCGATCCCCTGGCATGCTTCCTCTTCTTATTTTCTGAAGTCTAATGGTATAGACAAGTTTATCTGGTGCACAACTGGTTTAACCATTCATCTTTAGTTTTGGCTGGACCGCGTCAGCACCATCAGAATCTCATCTGCCAAAACCGCCCACTACTCTAGGATTTATCCTATACATATCCAACTTCTTTTCTCCAACCAACTGTCTCCTTAACTCTCATCCCCCTTTCCCTCCCACTCTCACAGTGTTGTCAGGCTGCTTGTCAGCTATCTAGTAAAGAATTGCAATTTCCTCGGTTAAAAACACTAAAGCCAACACCTTTGGCCCCATGCACAAGATCTGCACCCTTGCCACTGATTCTATTGGCAACCTGAGTGTCCTATTTGACCCTTAGCTAAATTTTCAAGCCTATATTCTCTTTATCACAGAGACCACCTAAAATCACTCATCGCTTCAGTCTCTCCACCACTGAAGCCCTCTGCAACGCTTTTGGCATCTTTAGACTCAACAGTTCCAATGCTGTCCTCAGGGTTGCCAATCCTCCACGATTGAAGATCAATCTCCAGGACATTGCTGTGTGTAACCCTGAGGAAAAATCATCGGGACGTTAAAAAAGAATGTTTGTTTTTGTCATTTTCTTTGAATTCGGCCAAGGTTCTATACAACCCCAACATGACCTCCCTACTTTCATAATCTATGCCTCAATTGATAAAGACAAGTGTCCCATATGCCTTTTTCACCAACCCACTAACATGTCCCTCCGTCTTCAGAGATCTATGGACACAAACACCAAGGTCCCTTTGTTCCTCAGAACTTCCTAGTGCCATGCCGTTCATTGAATACTTCCTTGTCAAATTACTCCTTCCAAAGCGTATCACCTCACACTTTTCAGGGCTAAATTCCATCTGCCACTTATCTGCCCATTTGACCATCCCGTCCATATCTTCCTGTAGCCCAAGACACTCAACTTCACTGTTAACCACCCAGCCAATCTATCGTGAAGATGCATGGCGTTTGGTGGAGAGTGATGAGGATATTTCCAGTGCATGGTGTTCAGAGTTTTGATGAGAGATTCATGGAACTATGATTATTTTCATTACGGTAGAGAAGTTAAAGAGTTGACATGATCCAGGTTTTTGTTTAAGTTACTGAGGGGAATGCATAATATGTCAATCAAATCATGCCGTTTAATGTCAGTTGTGAGTGCAGACCTAGAAGGTTCAAGTATCAAAGGAATGAAACTTGAGCAAGACCTGAGACTGGAAGGGATTTTTTTTTTACGATAGTGGATGTTCAACAATGGACTGTCAGCTAACATTATGCAGATTCACGCATTTAATACAAAGTTTGATAAACACCAGTTTAGAAATAATGATTAACATGTATAGAAACAATCAAATTGGGTACGAAATATGATTCTTTTTGCTCTGTTGAAACCATGGAACTGCCACGAGAAGGAAGGCAATTGATCTAAGAAGTACAAAGTAGGATATGAGATTAGACAGGTAGCCTGAGGCTCCGTTCAATTTGCCTTTGGGAGAGATTTGCCAAGTCTTTCCTCCAGAGATTAATTGGATTGTGTAGAGCTAGTCTTAGAATAGACTGAATCTGGTCCATGAAAGGAACAGGCCTGCTGGCCTGTTTGGCCCTGTTCTATGCATTCTTGTGTTATTCTGTTCTCACCTGAAAAGATGGTTAGAATATTTGAAGCAAGTACTTTGTGCATTTCTGGTGTTAAAACAACTCTTTTCCCCACTTGTTTATAACTTATTTACTGTCGCTGATTGGAGTTACTGAATTACCCATCCAGCAATAATGACCTCCTCACTGGAGCACAAGCTAAGCTTCAAGTTTAAATAAACTGGGTCCAATTTAAAATGCACAGTGCTGGTAATTTTACTGCCCAATTACCCTCAAGTGTAAAATTCCAATCAGGATGATAGGTATTTTCAGCATTTCTCCCAGCATGCTACATATTTTGAATAGGGTTTAACACAGTATCAGATGCTTAATGCTGTAGAACTAAAAGACCCAATTTAGCCAATAATGTGATGGGAACCAATTAACTTCATAAAATGAACCTGATATTCTGATATTTTAAACACCTAATGGTGTCAATGCTTTAAGTCACATCCCTACAAGTTTTATTACTTTCAACAGATTTAAGTCAATATGTTTTGTAATACAAGGAGCAGCTTACCAATAGAAAATGATTGCCTAAGCCTTGTTGATGGATTTCAATTTATCATCATGCAGTACTAATGATTTTTCCCTATGTTGCTGGTTAGTCGAATACATGGAGCAAACCAGTTAGTGCCTCATTATGTCAGTTCATTGCTGTCAATGGACGCCAAGGAAAAGTTTTGGAGAAAGTAAATCACATATTTCAACTGTCACAAGTTGAGCAAGAACAATATACAACAGTAATATTAGAAACAGTATGAGCTGCTGAAGGATATTGAATGAACAATATCTTTGAGGATTTTAATCTGCTTATGAAGCGGAAATGAAGAACTTCCATCGAGAAGACATTAGGTAAAGAAGTGATTAAAATGGCCCTTAGTCAAATGGCCACAAAAACTATAAAATTATAAATTATTAAAACCGTTTTCTAATTTCAAAATAACAAGACCACAAGACTATTATGGCTGAGTGAGATTATTTTGCCCTTCTCTGCACAAAGGAACACAGGGATATAGAATCATTACAGGCCATTAAGACCTCGCACATGTTCCGACATTCAATTCAATCTCAGTTGACCTGTATCTTAACTCCATTACTCACCTTTGCTCCCTATCCTTTGATATCCTTATGCCATAAAAAATTATTCATCTCAGTCTTGAAATTGAGCAAGCATCTACAGACTTTGGGGGAGGATTTTCTAGATTTTCAATACCCTCTGAATGACAAAGTGTTTCCTGTCTTCATTCCTAAAAGACTTAGCCCCAGTTTTAAGGTTATGCTCCTTTGTTCTAGATTACCCCACCAGAAGAAATAGTTTCTCAGTATCTAATCCATTAAATCCTTTTAACATTTTAAATACCTTGATTAAATCGCCTCTCAACCTTCTAAACACAAGGGAAAATAAACCAAATCAAACTGACCCTCAGAATTTAACCCTATATGCCATGGTCTTTGTTAGATTCTTTGTGGTTTGAGTATGTCAAAGCTGAAAGTGATTTCATCGTCTTCTGTGGGTCCTCTCATGGCCCAAGAATCTGACACAGGATTGGTGTGGACATCCACAGAACCTTTGGCCTTCCTCTGGGCATGTCAGATGTTGCAAGTTTGCTGTGGATGCTCCTTGAAGCTTGTTGAACCAAGTTTCAGTGTTTACCTCGACATTGATTGCAGTGCTTTTCTCAGGGAGGCAAAGGTTTGTACAGCTCTTTTTTTAGGGTGTCTATGTATCACTTGTATTAACCACCTTGATGTCATTTGCACTGAGTTATACATACATACGGATATATGAATTAGGATCAGGAGTAGGCCATTCAATAAGATCATGTTGATCAGACTGTGGCCTCAACTCTACATTCCTGCCTACCTCCTTATTGGTTAAGAATCTATCTACATCTGCCAATAAAATATTCAACCGCTCCCATAAAAGGTCTACTTAGGGATTCCGTAATCATCCATGCAGGAGGCATGGCCTGCCAATCAAAGCTGACATTTCTGGAGGCTGTTCATCCTGTTGAGCCCAGCACAATGAAAGACCTCACTGATTGTGATTTTGTCCTGCCATTGATTTCTCACGTTGGACCTCAGGTGCCTTTGGTGGAAGAATTCTGTGCCATGACGCAGTGGGAGGTGAGGACAGTGACCTGGTGCAGTTTGATATTAGTCTTCAGCTTAACACCATGCTGCTTCCAGACACGTTCATGGAGTTGGCCTTGGACAGAACTTGCTTGCTGGATGCATGAACAGATATCTTCATCAATAGTGACATCCCGAGCGAGCACACTACAAAGATATCAGGATTTTTCTATAGTCTTGATACCATGCCATCAATAGTTATGTCTCATGCTTCATAGTATGTGCCTGGTGCTGTTTGAGACATAACCTTTGTCTTGGAGACACTGATTTGAAAGATAAATATTTTGGTAGCACTTGAGAATTTGTTTGCTATAGCCTGGATGCCGTCCTTGTTGTGGGCAGCTAGGGCATAGTCATCTGCATACAGAGGCTCTCTGATTACTGCCTTTGTTACTTTGGTGGAAGCACATAGTCTGGAGAGATTGAAGAAATTCCCAGAATGAAACCTAATGTTAGGGCAGAATATTGCGCTCGTTGGGCAGGCCTGCTCACGACCTGAATGAGCTTGAAATGACGTGCGATGATGTCGGGTGAGCACCCCGACGTCATCACACACTCATGCAATACTTTGTTGGGAGTGGGGAGTGTGTCCACCCACAATTAAAAGGCCTATTAAGGCCATAAAAGTAATAATTAAAAATAATTCTTCCTTGCCAGTCTAACTTTATGGTTGGCGGACAGGTGAAAAGATCAAGCAGCCTTTGGATTTTTTAGGAAACCTCATCCACGGGCAGGATGAGGTTTCCAACAGCAAATAAAAATTAAATAATAATTTTTAAGTGTGACAGTGTCATATGAGGGGACATGTTTTTAACATTGCTTAAGTTTTTAATTTTTGATTTTAAAAATCTTCAGCCCCCTGAGGCAGCTCTGTGCTTCAGGAAGCTTTTACTACGCGCACCTGCCTGCATGCACAAACTTCAGCGCTCACGCCCCTCCTGACCCCACCGGCAGCGCTGAGCATTGCAGCGCACGTTTCATGCTAACTGGCCATTAATTGGCCGGCCAGCATGAAATCACGGTCAGACCCCAATTGTGGGCGGCGGTCGGCTTCCCGACTGCTCCCAGGTCTATCCGCTGGACCCGCCCAACCACTGGAAAACCCTGGTCTTGATGCCCTCACACATGTCTCTGGTGGCTTCCTTACGCATTGCAGCAAGATGCATCCGTGCTTTACACCACTGATGCAGGATTTGACAAACTAGCTTGGAGAGCAAGTGCCATAGACCAAATCAACTCACGCTGTCAAATGTCTTGGTTAGATCAATGAGCAGCACATTTGGACCCTGATGTTGCTCTCTCCACTTTTCTTGTAATTGTCTTGCTACAACACTGTATTGGCTCTCTCACAGTTAGCCCTAAACCCACACAATAATTCCAGGTGGATATCATCTACGAGGTTGTCTTATTGATGGTTAATAGGACCCTTGTAAGGATCTTTCCTGAAGTTGAGATATGACTTATTCCTCAATTGTTGTTGTATATTTTTTAGATCCTGGGAAGCTTTTTCCTGATCCCAGAAATTCTTTTTGTCTAATGTATTTTTCACAGGATGTGAGCATTGCTGCCTAGGCCAGCATTTATTGCCCATCCTGAATTAGTGCTGCTAGGAAGGGAGTTCCCGGATTTTGACTCAGCATCAGTGAAGGAATGACGATAAAGTTCCAAGTCAGGGTGGTGTGTGCCTTGGAAGGGAACTTGTAGTGGTGGTATTCCTATGCATCTGCTGCCCTTGTCCTTCAAAGTGGTAGAGGCCATGGGATTGGAAGGTGCTGTCGAAGGAGCTTTGCTGAGTTGCTACAGTTCATCTTGTGAATGGTACACACTCCTGCCACTGTGTGTCAGTGGTGGAGAGAAAGGATGGGGTGCCAATCAAGTGGGCTGCTTTGTCCTGGATGGTGTAAATTTTCTTGAGTGTTGTGGGAGCTGCACTTAGCCAGACAAGTGGGGAGTATGCCATCACACTCCTAACTTGAGCCTTGTAGATTGTGGACAGGCTTTGGGGAGTCAATAGGTGAGTTATTCTTTGTAGAATTCCCAGAATATGACCTGCTCTTGTAGCCACAGTGTTTATGTGAATAATTCAGTTCGGCTTCTGGTCAATGGTAACCCCCAGGATGCAGATAGTGGGGGATTCAGAAACTGACCAATTACCCGCCCCATCAAACTATTCAGTGATAGTAATGGCATTGAACATTGAGGTGTGATGGTTAGATTCTCTCTTGCTGGAGATGGTCATTGCCTGGCACTTGTGTGGGCAAATGTTATTTGCCATTTATCAGCCCAAGCCTGAATATTGTCTAGGTCTTGCGGCATTTGGGCATGTTATGCTTCAGTATCCGAGGAGTCGTGAATGGTGCTGAACATTGTGCAATCATCAGCGAACATCCCACTTCTGACTTTATGATGGAGTGAAGGTCATTGATGAAGCAGCTGCAGATGGTTGAGCCAAGGACACTACCCTGAGGATCTCCTGCAGTATGTCCTGGAGCTCAAATGATTGGCCTCCAACAACCACAACCATCTTGCTTTGTGCTATGTATAACTCCAACCAGTGGAGAGTTTCCCCCTGATTCGTATTGACTCCAGTTTTGCTAGGGCTCCTTGATGCCACACTTGGTCAAATGCTGCCTTGGTTTCAAGGGCAGTCACTCTCACTTCACCTCTGGAGTTCAGCTCTTATCTCTGTTTATGGACCAAGGCTGTCAATGAGGTCAGGAGCTGGGTGACCTCAACGGAGCTCAAACTGAGTGTCAGTGAGCAGGTTGTTGCTGACTAAATACTGGTGATGACCCCTTCCATCACTTTACTGATGATTGAGAGTAGTTTGATAGGGCGGTAATTGGTCTGGTTGGGTTTGTCTTGCTTTTTTGTACAGGACATATACGGACAATTTTCCACATTGCTAGGTAGATGCCAGTGTTGTAGCTGTATGGAAACAGCTTGGCTAGGGGCACAGCAAGTTCTGGAGCACAAGTCTTCAGTGCAAGTTACAGACTATTGTGTGGGCCTATAGCCTTTGCAATATCCAATGCCCTCAGCCATTTCTTGATACTAAATTGTTACGGAGAGGCGAAACTGAACTCCTTTTATCCTCTCACTATCTGTCCATGAGCAGAGGTGTTTTAAATTGCTTAAAAATAGGCTATGGCATGTTTCCCAAACCCTCAGTTTGGGATGTCAAATTTTTAAAATGACTCACAGCAAACTCTCTTTATGATTAAATTAGAAAGTTAGTTTATTCACACTTTCAAACCCGGGAGGTGGGGAAGATGATTGCAACTTCACACATTCACAAATATACAGTAAGGGGAATAGAAAAGAGGAGTTTTAAACCATGAATAGTTTAACAGCAAAGGAACCACAGAAATAGATGTCAGTTTACATGATAATAGAGTTCAGACAGCCAAAGTCCAGAGGGTTTGCTTCACAGGGAATCCAGTGGATTCCTGGTAGATTACAGCAGTGCAGAATCGCTTTAAAGTGGATGACAGTGCAGTGAGATAGATTGCTATACATAGGCTTGGTCAGTTTGGCAGGCAATGGTCAGAGGTTTGCAGATAAACAGGCTTCGAGGGGCTGAGACTTGTCACGGGCTGTTTTGTCAAACTTGAGTTCTTTTGTTGGTCTTGCAGGTTGGAGGTAAATCAGCAGACTGGCTTGCTTCTGAGTTCTCAACTGTATGTAGAGATTTCAAAATGGTCACTCAAGTCTTGTCACCTCTTTCCACCATAATAATTGTATAAAGTGATGGTTATCTTGTGTCTGGATCTGGCTTTTGTTTTGTGGCTTATAATGCCCCAGTCATTATCTCCTGAAAGAGTCATCATCCATATTGATGAACCTGATCCGAGTAGTTATTGTCTTGGTCGACCTTCACACTCCAGTAGAGGGGTAAGCTTATAGAGATGCAAATAATGTCCATTTCCTTTCAATAGCTCCTTTTTGAAATGGACCTTAAAAGTCCTAGGTGTGAAATTCCCTGAACAATATATTAGGGCATGTCCCTAGTGCAATGTGTATAATGCCTTAGTGGTCACCTTACATTTCCAGACATTAGGTGACTTGTGATGGCCATCTTTTGATTCAACAAAGCTCATTTTTAAATAAGCATAAAAGAATAATGTTTAATTTACATAATTTATGATTTCTTTCATGGCTTAGGGGCCTGTCACATGCAGAGTGAATCGAATTGGCTGAAGACCAGGAGGAGGCCCAGGTGGATCATCCACTCGGCACTTCTGGCTGAAGATGGTTACAAATGCTTCAGCCTTGACTTCTGCCTGATGTGCTGGGCTCCCCCATCATTGAGAATGGGGATAGTTGTGGGGCCTCTCCTCCAGTCGTTGACCACCACAATTCATGACTGGATGTAGCAGGACTGCAGAGCTTAGATCTGATCCGTTTGTTGTAGGATCACCTTGAAGACTGTTGTAAGTTTCTTAACAAGCTCTGTATGATTACACTTGCAAATCTCTGGAATGCCATCTGGGCAGGGACTTTGCCTTGTTTGCTTGATTTGTTTGCCTTTATCACCACTTCAGTGGAAGGAATAAAAGACGAGTTTTCTTTCTCAGGTAACTGCTCAATTTGACGCAGAGAGTCTGCTGAGATGTGGGAGTTGCTATTGAGGAGCTTGGCGAAGTGCTCAGGCCATCTTTCCAATAGAGCTGCCTTATCAGTGATTAGTTCATTTCCATCAGCTGTTGAAATTGGAACAAATGTTATCGGGGTTGGGCCATGTACAGTACAGCCGTCAGAACAAGGCAAAAACACGATCATGCCTCTCAGCTAGATGTTGCAGCTCATCCACTTTTTATCTTCCACCAATCATTCTTCATTTCTCAAAACATGCTGGAGCTTGTGTTTAGCATTTTTAAAGGCTGATGTTTTGGTTGTTGACTTTGGGGCTGCTACAAGACTTGCATGTGTAAGCTGTTTTTGTTTGAGAAGATGGGAGATGTTTTCACCATTTTCATCAAATCAGTCTTGGTGCTTGCACTTGCAGTATCTTAGGATGGCCACTGAAGTCTTAAAGAACTGATCAAGGAGCTGTTTCCATTAATCTTCCATGTTACCTGGAGAAGGAAGATCAATCTGCAGAAATTGTGTAACATTTGTCTAAGGCAACACTAAGATTCTTGAGGATTTGACATCTAGCTTTGGCCATGCTTGCCAAATTAATTTATGATGTTGTGGCTGGATCTTTAGACTCAGCTTGGTGCAAATCAGGTGGTGGTCTCTCTAGCAGTCAGCTCCTCCACATGGCATAAGCTATCTTGACGTCAGCCTTTTCCTTCTGTCTGACAAACACATAGTCAAGGAGATGCCAGTGTGCAGATAGTGGGTGTTGCCAGGTTTTCTTGCATTTTCCTTTCAGGTGGAACATGGTATTGGTAATAGTGAGGTAGTGAGGTCATGCTTGGCACACAAATGAAGTTGAGTCATCTCCATTTGAGTTTTCCTTTCCAACTCCATGTTGACCAAGGATGCCTGCCCATGGGATGAGATCATGCCCAACTCTGGAATTGGAATTACCAATGGGGATAATTTTGTTGTCTTTAGGGATTGGTTGTAGGAGTTGGTCCAGATCATCATAGAACCTTTCCTTTACATTGTCACGTAGTCATTGTGGGAGCATATGCACTTATGAGTGTTGTGCGTTTCCCATGTTGTTGCAATCTCTCCCCTGATGGCAAAACCAGCTTCTGCCTCTCTGCCAAAAGCAAAATATTCCAGATGCTGGAAATCTGAAATAAAAGCAGAAAATGCTGGAAGTACTCAGTAGATCTGTCAGCATCTGTGGATGCATAATTGGCCTTCAGAGGTTTTTGAGTCATGACCATTCTCATGAAAGGTCACAGATCTGAAATGTTAACTCTGTTTTTCTCTCTCCACTGATGCTGCCAGAACTGTTGAGTATTTTCAGCATTTTCTGCTTTTATCTCTGCCTCTGTGTGTTGTGTAGGAGGGAGACAGCTCCAGCATAAAGTCTATCCTTCTCCTATTTCTTCAAGCTGACCTTCTCTTGCTGGCCTTGTCTTGCTAAGGGCAGCTATGTCTACACCGTATTATCTAAGTTCCGTTGCTACTAGATCCCTGGTATGATTCTGGTGAATCTGTGCCATACCCCTTCCAAGACCAATATATCTTGAGTGATAAGGTTAGGTGAAACACAATACTCCAAATGAAGTCTGGCCAAGGCAAGGTACAACTGAAACATAAATTACTCACTCTTGTCCTGCAGCCCCCTACATTCTATTAGACTTCTTGGTTATTTTTTGTACCAGTGCACTCACTCAGAATGATCAATGTTCCTATAAAGTTCCTAAAGTCTCTAGTACAGCGTCCAGGTTCTAAAATAATTCCAGAGGCTTATCTCCTCTCCACTTCCCCCAGTCAATTGCAAGTTATGTGAAGAAGAGCTTTCTCATATCAGACTTAAATTTACGTTTTATTAGTTTAAGAGTCTCACTACTTATTCTCCTCACAGAATATAATTTAAAGTAACATTAAAGATTTACCATTTCCATATTATGCATATTATTGTACACCGCTACCTCTCAGACATCTCTGTTAAAGTCCATGGGCTGGATTTTAAACCCCGCCTGGGCTGGCAGCGGAGATGGATGAGAGCTAAAAATAGCCCCATCGGGTGATGTGCTGGTTCCCTCTCTCCATCAGCCCCAGCAGGCCATTTTTGCATTCATAGGATGGGGTTGGGTACGGCAGGGCTAACACAGTGGGTACACAGTGGGTCAATCAGTGTCATTAAGAACCAATGAAGGCCAATTAAATTGCAATCAGCCTCCAGGATCTCCCGCTGGGTGGCGGATGCGGGTGTGTCAGATTAGTTGGGGGGAGCCTAATGCTCCAGGCAGGCGTGGAGGCCCTGCCTACCTGCGTGCCCGGGTGCAGGACCCATTTTTTAATTTAAGACTTTAAAAAGTTGGAGAGATGGTACCTCCATCTTGAAACATCCTCTCTCTCATGTACCTTCCATTGCAGCACACCATCCCTTTCCAGCAGGAAGGCCTCCGGTTGGTCCTTCAGCTTCGAGAACCCACCCGCCATCCTCAATTGGCTGGCGAGCCCATCTCCACCAATTAAGGGGCTGCACATGGTGCATTCGGCTTCTGGAAATATTCTGTTTTATGTTCCGAGATGGAAAATTCAGCCTCAAGTCTGTATATTCTCCTATAATTTCAGAGTTGTCTCCTCTGAATCCAACCTGTAAATCTGAGCATCTTACACTTGTTTAAGCATTCAAAAAACTAGGTTTAGATAGAAACAGGAGTGAGTTCAACACTGAGCGATGGTGTAAGCCATTCGGTATCTGTTTTTCTTACCCTCCAAATCCTCTAACAAGTACCCATTGTTCTCTACTTTTCAGTCAATCTCTTATGCGTTACCATGAATCTTCATAGCTTTGACCTTTAGGCGTTTGTGTGGAGCTTTGGCAAATATCTTCTGAACGTCTAGGTATGATGCAGTGCAGGGAGAGAATGGAAAGCAATCCAAAGGAGGAGGTACACAGCTCAGCTCTAAGTACCTTCCTTTCCTCCAGGTATCTCCATTTGGGCTAACATCTCACCCCTTGTTCAGTTTACTGTCTCCACCAGCACACTTGAGATATTTCAAGCTGTTTACATAAATGCACTACCTGGTTGACTCTCCAATTCATAGGGCAGGATTCTGAGGTTGTGGGCGGGCTCGGGAGCGGCCTGGAAATGGTCCGCCACCTGCGATCGGGGCCTGACTACAATTTCACGCTGGTGAGCTAATAAAAGCATGCCCAGTGATACGCAGCTCCGCACTGGTCGGGAAGGGCTGAGCAGGGGCAGGGGCCTGTCAGCTGCTGGGTCCAATGGCGACCTCGCAGCCGGTTTAAAAACAGTCTAGGCAGCCCCCGGAAGGCTGTCACAGAAGGACATCTACTCTGTGTTTCCAAATCAAACTTATGGAGTCGAGTGCGGCTGAACACAGCAGGTGGGAGGGCATGTCGGGTGGGCACTCAGCCCCTCTGTTTTTCCGACGAGTGCAGTGTTCCCAGAGATGGGAGGAGGAAGCACCGCACCTCACCAAGACAGCATGGGAGGAGGCAGCAGCAACGGTGAGCAGCCATGATGTGGTGCGGTGAATATGGGTGCAGTGCCGGAAGAGGGTCAATGAGCTGCTGTGCTCAGGAAGGGTGAGTACTATATTGGCATCGGTCAGTGTGCAGAAGTGTTCAGGTTTGGCTGTCCCCCTGTGGACACCAGGGGTGCGAGAGTCTGAGTGCCAACTACCAGTGATGCCGGAACTGGCCAAGGCGGTGAGCCCTGGCTACTTGGACTGAGTGTCTTGCGGCTTGAGAGCCATGACTTTGATATGCTCTGCGAGGTGTTCCTCAGCTGGGGTTGGCCAGACTGCAAGTAGAGAGTGGACTAATCAATGCTCCTCTTTCAGGGGAAGACAAACCATAATGATGCAGAGAGGGTACGTAGAGGCAGAGGGCCGCCCAACCTCCTGCTGCTCAGCAGGTTCAAGCAGGATGCCCTTGGGCTCAAGAGCCAGCAGAGTCCCCTTGCAACCAGGTGTGGAGAGGCGGGGGTGCCAGATGAAGGTAAGAGTGCAGTGCACAGAGGTGAGACTTTCGTATTGTGCACCCACTCTTGTGTCGTCTCTTCATTGATGTCAGCCTCGAACCTGGATTCCCCATTGATCAATGAAAGATGATGGTACCATAATGCAGCTCTCCATTGTCTCACCATGGTGCCTGGCATGCACAGTGACAGAGTGATAACATGTCCTTGTTCTCCCTTAGAGAAGGGCCACCCATGGCACCAGAGGACCACCAAACTTCAGCTGCATCTGCATCACACCTGCTCACTGAAGGAGGTGCCAGCACAGATGCCAGCACCTCAATAGGCATTAGAACAGCGGCTAGTATCTCGGTGCACATTGCTGAGGGCAGCACACTTGCCTGGGGTGCAGGTCGAGGCAGACAGTGCCCAGAGTGCTGGCAACTCTGAGCACTGCTGGGACAATGGGACAATGGGAGGACAATGTTCAGTTGAAGGCTGATGATGAGCCTCTGGAGTCATCCATTAGGCTGCAGATGCTGGCTGTCCAGCAAGATGTGCAGGAGGATCGGGCGGAGATCCATGAGGGTATGTGTGCCATGGTCTCCATTATGGGGGAGTCCATGCGGAGCATGAGCACTGCGTTGACCTTCATGGCCGGGCGCACTGCCTCCTCCATTGAGACAGTGACAACCCTCATGGAAAGGCAGCTCCAGTAATAGACTCAGGGGCTCCTGGAGATGCGTTCGGACCTTCAAGCCCACACATAGGCAATGACCTCAGGTGGTCAGTGCCAGTGTGGGAGATGGATGAGGCACCCAGTATCCCAGCTAGGTGCCTGTCCATCAATGGTGAGTAGGGAGGTCCAGGGCGATCTCACGTTGGTGCATGAGCTCTTTGTCGTCTCTGCTCCCTACCAGGCAGGGCCAGCATGAGCTCCACTGGCCAGAGGATGACCACCAAGCTCATCAAGGCCAACAAAACAGCAGAGTCAGGCTGTCTCCAATGCTGCTGCCAGGTAGGGGGGAGCACCGAGATTAGCACTTGCGAAGGCACCATAAGCACAAGAGGGACATGTCACACGTGATTTTATGTTCATTTATGTTTGCTTTTTCTATACTGGTCTGGGAATGAAGACCAGAGAAGTTTATATAAATAGTTTGGAACTGTCAAAATCAGATAAATTTGTTGTCATGGCCTGGGTATCCTTCACCTTTTTATTTTATTGGTGAAGTGTACGCCAGTTTGTAATGCTGGACATATATAGTTCTGAACTTTATTCACAGGCACTGAGTGTTCCTTGAGTTCAAATGAAAGGCTCCTTTCAGACATCTGGGATGGAGGCAGCAGCCCTGGTATGCAGTTGAAGCTGATCTTTGGCAGCCTAGCTGAAGGAGCATTGGATCAAGGTGTCCCTGCCTCCCTGGAGGTTACTGAGGTCTGCTTCCATGCCCTCACCATGTTCCTCTTTTGACTCACTACTGAACTCAATCCTCTGTGGCCTGTGGAGCTGCATCAAGATTCTCTTCCCCCAGTGGATCACCCCTTGTCAGTGCCAGATTGTGGAGAGCGCAACAAGTAATGCCCACTCTGAGGAGGTTTGTAGTGGACTCCCTGAACGGTCCAGACATCGGAAGCATATCTTGAGAAGACCTATGGTCCTCTCTACCACCGCCTTTGAGGCATGACTCGTATTGTAACACTGCTCTGCCTTTTTTCTTGGGTGGTGGAGAAGCAGCATGAGCCACCTCTTCAACGGATAGCCCTTGTCACCCAGCAGCCATCCATCCAGTCGGGCTGGAGCACTGAAGAGCCCCGGCACCTGGGAGTGTTTCAGGATGGGAGCTGCCAGGGTACCTTGCAGAATATGCATCCTGCGGTCACACACTATATGCACGTTCATGGAGTAGTAGCCCTTCCTGTTGACGAAGGCACCCGGCTGACACTCTGGTGCCTTAATGGTCACACATGTGAAGTTGATGGAACACTGGATGTGGGGGGAACCCAGCAATCGCTGCAAACCCTCTGGCTCACTCAGCCTGGCTGGCCTCATCCATACAGTAAAGAATAAAGGTCAGTACCCGCCTGAACAGAGTTTCTGTCACCAGTTTGACGCATCTGTGGACAGCTGACTGGGAGACTCCACACAGATTCCCCACTGACCCCTGGAAAAATCCTGAGGCATAGAAGTTGAGGGCTACTGTGACCTTCAGTGCCACTGGCATGGGGTGTCCACCCACGCAGTCCGAGTTGATCTCAGGCCAATCATCTGACAAATGGAGGTCACGGGCTCCCTTGAGAGGCGGAGCTTCCTTCGGCACTGCAGCTCAGACATATTGAGGTAGCTGCATTGCCGCCTGTAAACCCTGGCAGCAGAATAGTGGCCACCTTGGACTTCCTGCTGTCCCTGCGCCCCTTGTGCCTGCACCTCTCCTCCCACTGGTTGCTCCCCTGGAGGCTGCATTGGGACACCTGGCCTCCTCTCCCTTCTGCCCCTCTCTTCCTCCTCAGAGGAGGTGCCACCAGCTGAGACCACAATCCCCATTACCAGGGCCATAGAAGGCTGTCTGATACCTGGACGGGTCCACACAATCCGGATCATCTGGGGTCCTTGGAGACATCAAGGAGTCCTGAGAAGAAGCCTGGAAATGCTAAGAATGAAGGCCCGAACAGAGATGAAGCTGCCAAGTGCCAATAAGTCACCAGCAACAAACTATGTACCAAATTCCTCACTACTGACACTGGCAAAGCTGCTCACCCCTTTTATCCCACACGTGGATGAGGTTTTTGGAAATATCAGCTGGCCGCCTGCCTGTTTAGCCCATGCAATGAGCGCAAAATCACATGGGCAACAAAAAATCACTGTCAGTTGGATTGTTAATGGCCTTAAGTGGCCTGTTAATTAATGGCGGGTGCGGCTCTGGCACCTACTCGTGCCCGCCAACTGAAATATCGCTCGAGTGTGCGATGACAGGATGCTCACCCGACGTCATCGAGAGATATTTTATGCCCAATTGGGTTGGGCGCATGCCCGCCTGCAGGACGTAAAATTCTGCCTGTAGTGTTGTATATTTTATAACTCATATTTAAGCAGAGATGACACTAATTTCTATGTGTGTAACAGGTTTTATTCACAGTGCTTTAAAATATCTACTCCATGTTTCTAGCTCTGGGTTCAGGCACTTTCTACAATTTTGTTTACATTTCTCTGAGTCCACACTGAGGCTTAATCAATCACACACAGTAAGCATGGATCAGTTAACAGACATACATAATCAAACACAGAACAACTGAACCATTGAGCACTACAGTTATCAAGGTATGCAAAGGCCTGCTCCATCTCTGTCCAACTGCACAATGGCACACAGATGATTTGAGACTCAGGTTTTAACAATAAGACAGTTCTAGACAGCAGAAAATTAATAATAAATTTATTTATTTCAAGCAAAAGATTACAAACACAATGTGTTGTGTAAGAAGACTTCTGGGATTTTACAAAATATTATTGTTAAGCCTTGTCAGATAGAATTCTTCCAGCATTAGCATGACTGCAGGAATATTTAGTTATGGAGGCACACAGGTGATAAAGAAAGATATTTTAATATTTATAGAAGAGCAATTGCAAAATAAAAGTTAAATAAAAATTAATCTATGGAAAATAGGAAGAGAGAAGAGGGAGCAAGGAGAATAGGAAAGAGTAAAGCAGAGAACTAACTATAATTTGTACAGCAGTTTATCACATCTCTCAAAAGCACCCCACATCACTTCACATACAATTAATTCATTTGAACCTGGATCGCTATTGTGGAGTAGTGAAAGTCACATTTGTAAAACAATTTGGATGGGCCATTCCTGTAGGCCGTTTTTCAGGCCCAGAATGGGGATCATGCACACAGCTCATGCTCCAACCAGAAGCCTAAGGCAAGCCTAAAATTGGGCCCCGCACCACAGTGACATTTTTTGGGTGAGCTGTTATCATCTGTCACCCATTTTATAAAGATGACTTTGCTTGTCATCAGGAAGTTCTGAGGCTTGAGAGGGGTTGGTCAAGTGGATTAGGTAGAGGTGGGAAAACATGAGGGAGCAGAATGTATCCTTGTGGTTACATCATCCGCACTTGAAAGAGTTTAGCTGACCAGGCCTGACTCTCACTCCATTCAGGACCACCCAGTTTTCTTGAGGAGTCCTAACACAAGAGCTACACTCCTTATTAGGATGTACATGGACCTATTTTACGTGGCCATCTTGGATGTCTGAAGAATGGCCTGACCTGATATTGGATTGGGTACATTTCAGTTACTTTTGGGGGAAAAAAAGATATTGACCTTGAAACTTACCTTTGTTGGTTCTGTTTGATGCCTGTGAAATGGGCACAATATCATTTATAGTTTAGGATTTAGGAGGTACCTTTCATCTGCGCAACAGAGTGTAAAACCAGCAATGATGTTGGGAGCCATTATCGAAAACAACTGAATTCACTCCCCACTGATTTCACTATTGGCCTTCCAATCTGCAATGATAGTTTTATGCTCTGAGGGCAAGTTGCAAAAGATCCCTTGGAATCCATATTTTGTAATATTGTCTTAATGTTACAGCAACAAAATTACTCCTTGTAAATCGGTAGTATTCTTAACTGCTGTATGAAATTTGTCAGGATCACTTAACTGTTGCTAAAACAACAGGTCTAAGGGGCGATAAATTCCCTTGAGTGGCAAGAATCTTTTGCAATTCCTTGTTCAAGAGCAATAGCAAAGATCAGCTGCCAATGGCCACAATTTGGTGTGATTCTGCGAATGGAAACAGGGTCAGAACTGGCTATCAGATGGTTAATAAAAGTAATGGGAATTTAATGTACATACAAAAAAAAATCAATGCATTAAATGTTAGCCAGCTTCACTCTGGAAAACAGTAGATCGCGAAGTTTTAATAGATCTACCTTAGGCTGTGGTGCCACTCAGGCGAAGGTCTGCAAACAATGTTAGCAATCAGAGCAGATAGAGGTCAGATTCGTCCAGTCTGCGGTAATATAACCACACTCTTTACTGCTTATAGTGGCAACAACATGCTTGCCGTATCGTTGACTCCTCCGACCTGGTTATTTCCAGAAAGGATTTTCCCACAGTGAAGCCAATTTCAAGCATCAGCACGGAATGACTGGAGCACCGACTGAAGACAGGTCCTGAAAAGCTGACTTGATGATATCTTCTGAGTGTTTTTTTCACTTGGGCTTAGCATGTGTGTGAAAAGGCCTATTTGAAGTAACATTTCATGCCTCCCAACCAGGGAAACATTTCATCACAGACATGTCACGTCCATTCTGCTCCACACAAAACTCCTGTGATGTATAGTATCACAGGGCATAAATCACATTTATTTTGATAGCATCAAGGAGGTGTTTTAGAATTCCTTAAACAATTTCGGATTTTTTTGGAAAGTACCTACAGTTGTTACATTATAGTTAACTTTACAGAGACAAGAACAAATTACATAAATTAGAATAGCCCATTAAATATAAATTCCAACAAATTACCTGCCAGCAGAAAAGCCATTTTATACATGTGTACAATGAAGAAATGAAGACCCAGAGGATAAAGATGTGGCACGAGAGCCAAAACATAAAGCAAAAAAAGACTTGCATTTATATAGCACTTTTCACAACCTCAGGGTGTCCCAAAGCACTTTACAGCTGTTAAAGTACTTATTTGAAAAACAGGGCAGGATTTTCCAGCCCCACCCACCACCGGGATTGTCTGGTTCCACCAAAAGTCAATGGACTTTTGGCTGGGCTGCCGAATCTCTCGTGGTGGGTCCCGCTGGAAATTCCTGGCGACTGCCTCTGAGGTAATGTAGGAAAACATGCCACATCACAAGAATATGTCATATGATGAAAACATGCCTCATGATAAAACTTGGAACACAGTGAAAACATGACACATGATGAAAACATGCCGCATAATAAAAATATGCCACATAATAAAAACATTGCAAAAGACGAACATGTCATATGTTGGAAAAGAATCACACATTGGAAAAGTATCACATGATGAAAACACACCTCGTGATGAAATCATTAAATAATGAAAAAATGTTGCATTTGAAAACATGTTACAAGATGAAAATATGCCTGTTGATGGAAACATGTCACATGATGAAAACATGTCACATAGTAAAAACATGCCACGCAATGGAAATGTCACCAAGTTACTGATACTCTGCTGAAACTGTATCAGATGACTCACATTGTAATGATACTGTACCATGTCATTAACACTGTAATGACACTGTATGAGGTCTCTCACACTGTAATGATACTGTACTAGGTCATTCACACTATGATGATACTGTACCAGGTGACTGATACTGTAGTGAAACTGTACCAGGTGACTCATGCTGTAATGACACTGTACTAGGTGGCTGATACTGTAGTGAAACTATCAGATGACTCACATTGTAATGACACTGTACCAGGTGCCTCACACTGTAATGATCCTGTACCAGGTGACTCAAGCTGTAATGATACTGTACTAGGTGATTCACACTGTAGTGAAACTATCAGGTGATTCACACTGTAATGGCACTGTGCCAGGTGATTTACACAATAATAATACTGTACTAGGTGATTCACACTGTAATATGACTGTACCAGGTAACTCACTCAGTAATTATGTAGCTGTAGCTGACTTACCCTGTAGTAATACTCTACCAGATGATTCACACTGCAGTGATATTGTACTAGGCAACTCTTACAATAGATATACAATAACTTGTGACTCACATTACAGTGATGATGAATAACATGGCACTTAGGTAAACCTTTATATAACCAAGCAATATAGAACACTGGAATCTACTTGGCTATGTGGAAAATTGCCCAGGTATGCCCTGTACACAAAAAGCAGGACAAATCCAACCCGGCCAATTACCATTATTTCAATCTACTCTCCATCATCAGTAAGTTAATGGAAGGTGTCATCAGCAGTGCTATCAAGTGGCACTTGCTTAGCAATAACCTGCTCACTGATGCCCGGTTTGAGTTCTGCTGGGGCCACTCAGCTCCTGACCTCATTACAGCCTTGGTTCAAACATTGACAAAAGAGCTGAACTCCCAAGGTGAGGTGACAGCGACTACCATTGACATCAAGGTAGCATTTGACTGAATGTGGCATCAAGGGGCCCTAGCAAAACTGGAGTCAACAGGATTCAGGGGGAAAGCTCTCCGCTGGTTGGAGTTATATCTAGCACAACGAAAAATTGTTGTGGTTGTTGGAGGTCAGTCATCTCAGTTCCAGGACATCACTGTAGGAGTTCCTCAGGGTAGTGTCCTCAGCCCAACCATCTTCAGCTACTTCATCAATGATCTTCCTTCCATCATAAGGTCTGAAGTGGGGATGTTCGCTGAAGATTGTACAATGTTCAGCACCATTCGCGACTCCTCAGGTACTGAAGCAATCAATGTCCAAATATAGTAAGACCTGGACAATATCCAGGCTTGGGCTGACAGTGGCAATTAATATTCATTCCACACAAGTGTCAGGCAAGACCATCTCCAACAAGAGAAAATCTAACCATTGCCCCTTGACATTCAATGGCATTACCATCACTGAACACCCCACCATCAACATCCTGGGATTTACCATTGACCAGAAAGTGAACTGGACTAGCCATATAAATACTGTGGCTACAAAAGCAGGTCAGAGACTAGGAATCCTGCAATGAATAACTCAACTTCTGACTCCCCAAAGCCTGTCCACCATCTACAAGTGCACAAGTCAGGAGTGTGATGGAATGCTCTCCACTTTTCTGGATGAGTGCAGCTCCCAGAACACTCAAGAAGCTTGACACCATCCAGGACAAAGCAGTCTGCTTGTTTGGCACCACATGCACAAACATTCACTCCCTCCACCACTGACGTTCAGTAGCCGTAGTGTGTACCATTTACAGGATGCACTGCAGGAATTCACCAAGGCTCCATTGACAGCACCTTCCAAACCTAGACAACTACCATCTAGAAGGAGAAGGGTAGTAGATAGATGGGAACACCATCACCTGGAAATTCCCCTCCAAGTCACTCAACATGAAAATATATCGCCATTCCTTCAATGTTGCTGAGTCAAAATCCAGAAACTCCCCTCCTAACAGCACTGTGGGTGTACCTACACCACATGGACCGCAGTGGTTCAAGAAGGCAGCTCAGCTTCACCTTCTCAAGGGTAACTAGAGATGGGCAATAAATGCTGACCCAGCCAGCGAAGCCCACATCCTGTGAATGAATTTTTTATAAAGACCGACAATCCTTGGTTAGTATGACAAATGTCCAACTCTTTGGATTCTTTGCTTCTTTGCATTTGCTTTTGAGTGAGTGGGATGATGGACTTTCGTTCTGTATTGAAGACTATCGTACGCACAGACACTGACCATAAAGTAAGAAGGAACCCTGCATGTAGTTCTGTAAAGACCCCCTCTCTCCAATCACCTCCTTTCCATTGCACTGGGCCCAAGCCTTTTACTTTCAGGAATAAAAAGGAGTGCAGGAGCACTTAACAGCATTCTGTCAATGGAACTGTTTAGATTACTGACATCCAGATAATTGACTTTCTGCCGTATATAGGTTAATGCCCCTGAAAGGGTTATACAGAGGCCTTTTCTTTTATTATTTTTTATATATTTTTTAATTGTCTTGAACTACTTTAAACTGTCTGTCTCTCCAGCTCCAACTCATCAAACTCCTTGTCAGGTGACAACCAAGGGGAACAAGGGCCTAATTGATCGGTTGATGCAATAGCCTTGAGAACTTGATTCAGATATCGACCGTTAGGGAGCCAGTTTAACTCCTGCATTTGGAGCAGGCGATGACTGAACATCAAGACTATTAACCTCTGGCCTGGCAGGCTTGGAGACATCACAGCAGCAGTAATTAGGGAGTCATTCAGAATCACATGTTTCACTTACACTGGCATGTCAGTCAATAGTGCCTATGACAGCTTCATTTGGTCGTGCCTCACAGAACACCCGCCTCATAAAATACTTTCTGCACCAGAACAAAAACTCGCCCTGATGAAGGCTGTAAAATGCCATTTTTTTCCCTATCCCAAACTTTTCTTTCGTCCTTCTTTCATGCTCTATTTCAGTGCCCACATCCTGGTGGAATCAGGCAACACAGCCAAAATATACAACAGCACAGGCTGAGAAAAGAGTTTTAGGTCATCCTTAACTCTTTGTGTTCAATAGCAGTATTTTAACCACCTCCTTTCAATTCACAAGTAGAATTACTATGGCAACTTGTGAGCTTTTGAAACCTAAAGCCGCTGTCACCATCCACAATTTGTTGATTTATCTTGTATTCTCTACCACCCTTTCCAACCTTGTTAGTGTTCGCCACATCACCCTTCACCAAAGGTCATGAAAAATGATAAAAAGCCTGTTGGAGTTCCAGTTTACAATATCACAGTGTGCAGGATTTTACTCCCCTCCCTTCCGCACCCCCACCCCACGCCAACGCCTCAGCCTTGGCAAATTCTCAATCTCGCCTCTATTGTGCTTTCAACTGACTGAACTCCATGCTATGGAATTCTATCCATAAAGCCTTCCGCCACTCCACCTCTCCCACCACCTTTAAACCCCATCCTGTTGATCAGGTTTTCAGCCTGCAGCGCAATTTCTCTGACAGGAGCTCAGCATTACTTGTGTTTGTCTGATTATGCTACCGTGAAGCACCTTGGGACGCTTTTCTACATTAAAAACACTACAAAAATGCAGGTTGCTGTTGCTACTGTTCTTGTTGTTGTGGGTGATCGTGGTAGTTTTGGGTTTTCATGCATCGGGCTGACCAAAAAATAATCAATGATTTCCATATACGTGATTGCAGTTGATTTATATTTATTATTGGGATGTGAGCAGGACTGGCAAGGGCTCATTTATTGTCTGTCCCTGAGAAACTGGTGATGCTTCCACCACAATTGTTTGTAAAATGTGCTAGGCACTTCAGAGAGTCAAGCCCACTGTGCACACTAATAGAGTCAACCAAAGAGATGGCATTGCAGTTTGGACATCATCCTGCAGATATATTTGTGGACATTTTGAGAACAGTAAAGGGCACTGAGGGATTTTTAATCTCCTAACAGATTTTGAATCAGGGAGAGTCTTTTTCCAATGTTAATCTTTTCCTTTCCTCTACTGAAGGTGTTGACTATTTTTGGGAGGTAAATTCAAAGATGCCACCAGTCTCATGCTGTCTGATCCAAGAGGCTGTTCTTCAAATGTAAGGATAGGTTGTGAGTGTATGGGTGAATGGGTCTTTTTCAAATTGGCAAGCTGTAACAAGTGGAATGCCACAGGGATCAGTGCTGGAGCCTCAACTATTTATAATTTACGTCAATGCTTTGGATGAAGGGGCCAAATGTATGGTAGCTAAGTTTGCCAATGACACCAAGCTAGGTAGGAAAGTAAGTTGTCAAGAGGGATAAAGACAACGTAGTAATTGAAGGTATAGCCTCTCCTAGTGTCCATCGGGGCCTTGTGATGTTCTTGGAGGATCCCACCAATGAGCCCTAAGCGCGGGCAATCCGGGATGGGGGTGGGTGGGTGGTAGGATTCTTGACGAGAGTCCTGATTGAGCATGTAGCATCTGAAAAGCTCACTGTAATAAAATGTATCTGTTTCTTGTTGAAACCTGCCTGCTCTGTCAAGACATTACATTTGGCGACGAGGGTAAAATATCTCCAGTTTTGCACCTCGCCTTGTTATCATGAGTGCTGCGGATCTTAAAAAAGTAAAAAAAGAAAAGACTATTCACCAATTATGGCACTCTTCAGCAGAATTGGTCCTTATGGTGCGATTATGGAAGACTGGGCGCAATAGTTATTATTTCGTAGCCAACAAAATTACCGTGGAGGAAAAGCAGAAAGTCATCCTTCTGGGTGTATGTGGTAGCAACACACACAATCACATCCTCAGCCTGACGGTCCCAAATGTGCCCAATTCAAAGTCCTTTAATGAACTGGTGGACTTTGTGAAAACACATTTCCAGCCAAAGCCATCTGTAATAATGCAGTGCTTTAAAATTAATTCCAGAGTTAGGGCCCCGGGAGAGTCTAGCGCAACCTATGTAGCGAACCTGAAGCAGTTGACAGAACACTGCGATTTTGGGGACACATTAAATGATATGCTGCAGGACCGATTAGTTTGTGGAGTTAAGGATGATGCCATACAGCGCTGTTTACTCACCGAGGTTGACTTTGACTTTAACCGTGCCCTAGAAACCTCCCCCACCATGGCCGGGATTTTCCGGTCGGCAAGTAGGGTGCGGGGCCCGCTCACCGATGTATAAAGTGATGCAGGATGACGTTGGGCGGAACTCCTGACATCACCCGCGCCCCATTTAAATTTTCAGGCAGGCGGGGGCTCAGCAGAATCAGCTGTGCGCCTGCCGACCTGTCAATGGCCAATTGAGGTCATTGACAGAGTCATTCAATTAATTAATCGACCTACCCGTCCAACCTTAAGCTTGGCGGGCAGGCCAGGAGCCCTGGTGAGCATTGGAAAAAGCATGAAACCTCATCCATGAGCGGGATGAGGTTTCATGTAAGTTTTAAAAAATACAATTAAAGTGCATGTAAAATTTCACATGTCCCAACTTGTGTGACAGGGAAATTATTTTTTTTCTATTTTTCAGGTTTTTTATTGTAGAGCTGATCTCCCTGAGGCAGAACTTCTGCGCTTGCGTGAAAGAGCGCACTCTCAGTTTAGGGAATCTCCCCCTGCCTGCACAGGGAACGCATACCACTTCCTGGTAGACATCACGCTGAGTGGCCCTTAATTAGCCTGCCCATGTAAAATGGTAGCGCACCCCCCATTGGGGGCGCCAATCGGAGGCGTGCCTCCGCACACCTGCTCTTCAATTTCCCCCCCAATGGGGGGATAATTCTGCCCCATGGAAAGTGCTGCGAGAGACCCGCAGGCTTTGTAAAACATACAACATGACACCATTCTTCATGTGGGGCTGAAATCTACCACCGATCATGGCGCAAAAACCAGAGACACAGCATCGAAGCCAAGTGTTTGGTCTCGGTTGACCCTAACAACGTCCACTGTTAGAAACATGAAAAGGCCTAGTAGAAACTCTTCAACGGCGACTCCTGGTTAATTTGTTATGGATGTGGAGATGACTACGGACCGGACACCTGCAAATTCAATGAGGCAGAACACCATTCCTGCCATAAGAAAGATCAGGTAGTAAGGCAATGCAGGGCAAAGTCAAAACAGCCCATAAAGCAGCAAACCAACATGATTGAAATAAAAGATACAGCAGAAGCTGCCGACATTGATATTTATTCCCTGTATAAATTAACCATTGTAAAACCTGAACCTATCACTGTCACAATCCAGGTTATTGGGAAGCCACTAATAATAGAGGCGGATACAGTGGTGGGAGAGCACACTTTCCATTACCTTAGTGAAGGTAGACAGCCAATAAACCTGGAGTGGACAACCGCAAAATTAAAGACAAACACTGGGGAATCTATTCAGGTAAAGAGCATTGCCACAGTACCAGTGTCTTATAGGCAACAGACAGCCCAGCTGGAGAAGGACCCAGTCTTTTAGGCCGAGACTGGTTACAGAAAACCAAGTTTCACTGGTCTGAGATATTTCACCTGAAAACAGGAGGAGTTCCTGAACTGCTAAGGAAATATGACAGGGTATTTCAGGATGTATTAGGGAAGTTAAAAGGCCTGCAGGCCAAGATATATGTGGATCCTCAAATGGCACCACGTTTCTTTAAGGCCAGGCCTCGGTACTATGCGTTGAAGGAGGAGGTGGATGCAGAACGTGCCAGTTAGAAAAGCTAAGCATCATTCAACCTGTCCAATTCTCAGAATGGGCAGCACCCATAGTTCCAGTGGTGAAGCTTGACCAAACCATACGCATTTATGGGGACTATAAATTGACCAAAACAAGGCAGCAAAACTAGACAAGTATCCCATTCCAAGGATAGATGATTCATCTGTAAAGCTGGCTAGAGGCAAATCCTATACAAAACTGGATATGAGCCACACCTACCAACAATTGGAACTGGATAGCACATCATGAGAATATGTGACTATTAACACACACAAGGGCCTTTATCAATACACTCGGCTAGCCTTTGGAGTATCAGCTGCGTGTGCAATCTTCCAGAGAACAATGGAGAGTCTTTTGCAAGGACTTCCCTGAGTGGTAGTATATCTAGATGATGTTTTGATCACAGGGTCAACCGAGACCGAACACTTGGCCAACCTGGAGGAGGCGCTAAGAAGGTTCATGAAAGCCGGCGTACGATTAAAAAAGGAAAAAATGCACATATCAAGCGCCAGAAGTTACTTACCCAGGTCACAGGGTGGACACCATGGGTCTGCATTGGCAGAAGAGAAAATTTGAGCAACAAAAGATGCACCCTCACAGTCCAACGTAACCGAACTAAAGTCTTTCCTTGGCATACTATAGCCGCTTCTTGCCTAACTTAACAACTGTGTTGGCACCATTACACTTGTTAAAAAGGAATCACTGTGGGTCGTGGAATTCACAACAGGAAAAAGCCTTTGTGAAAGTAAAGAAACTGTTGCATTCATCGTGTTTATTGATACACTACAACCCATTGAGAGAATTGATATTAACATGTGACACCTCTCCTTATGGTGTAGGAGGTGTGTTATCACATAGATTGGAAAATGGATCAGAAAGGCCCATTGGCTATGTCTCGAGAACCCTCTCCACAGCTGAAAAGCGTTATTCCCAGCTAGAAAAGAAAGATTTATCGAATGTATTTGAAGTGAAGAAATTTTACCAGTATCTGCATGGACAACATTTCACCATTGTATCGGACCATAAACCATTAATGGGTTTATTCAGTCAGGTTAAGGCCATTCGGCCATTAGCATCAGCAAGAATGCAACTTTGGGCTCTGATGTTACCTGCGAATGAGTATACTTTTATGTACCGTCCTGGCTTACATATTGCAAATATGGACACAATCAGTCAGCTCCTGTTACCAGATAGCATTGTACATGCTCCAGTGCTACAATAAGTTGTGCTATTACTGAGTTTCTTGGATTCTTCACCTGTATGTATGAAGCAGATTAGAAATTGGATGAACAGAGAACCAATATTGTCAAAAGCCAGAGACTTTGATTTGCAAGGATGGCCAAAGTCATTTGTACCTGACGGGTTGAGGCCATTCCATGCTAGAAACACAGAGTTAAGCTGTCAAGATGGAATTTTGTTGTGGGGATCAAGAGTTGTCGTCCCATCACAAGGTAGAGAACCGCTCTTGACAGAGCTTCACAGTGCGCATCCAGGCATATCAAAGATGAAAATGCTTGCACTTGATCATTGATGCATGTTCTAAATGGATGGATGTATAATGAAGTAAAATCACTAACATCAAGTGCAACTATTGAGAAGTTGCATCACTGTTTTAGCATACATAGCCTACCTGAAGTCGTTATTTCTGATAACAGTACAGTTTTTACCAGCACAGAGTTTCAGAGATTCATGAATCTGAATGGAATCTGACATATTAAAACAGCCCCTTATCAAATGGTTTAGCTAAGAGAGCTGTGCAAACTTTCAAGTCTGGTATGAAGAGGTTATCAGAACGTACTCTAGAATCTCGATTTTCCAGCTTTCAGCTCAGTTATCATACAATGCCACATTCGACTACAGGCTCAACACCGTCTGAATTATTGATGAAAGCACCGCCTACATACAAGGTTAAGCATGGTGTTTCCAAACTTAGTGGGGAAGGTAGAGCGGAATCAGAGTAATCAAAAATTGAATCACGATATTCACAGCAAAGCTCACACGTTCAGTGTACATGACACAGTATTCGTGCAAAATTTTTGAAGTGGACATTGTTGGGCTCCTGGAACCATTGTCTTGGAGACTGGTCACTTATCCCTCCAAGAGGAAGCGCCACAAATATCCCCATCTTCAATGATGGAAAAGCCCAGCACATCAATGCGAAAGAAAAGGCTAAGCATTTGCTACAATCTTCAGCCAGCAGCGCCAAGTGGATGATCCATCTTGACCTCCTCCGGAGGTCCCCAACATCACATATGCCAGTCTTCAGCCAATTCATTTCACTCCATTTGATAGCAAGAAACAACTGAAGGCACTGGATGGTGCTAAGTCTATGGGCCCTGATAATAAAAAACAAAAACAGAATTACCTGGAAAAACTCAGCAGGTCTGGCAGCATCGGCGGAGAAGAAAAGAGCTCACGTTTCGAGTCCTCATGACCCTTCGACAGAACTTGAGTTTGAGTCCAAGAAAGAGTTGAAATATAAGCTGGTTTAAGGTGTGTGTGCGGGGGGCGGAGAGATAGAGAGAGAGAGAGGTGGGGGGGGGGGGCGGGTGTGGTTGTAGGGACAAACAAGCAGTGATAGAAGCAGATCATCAAAAGATGTCAACGACAATAGTACAATAGAACACATAGGTGCTAAAGTTAAAGTTGGTGATATTATCTAAATGAATGTGCTAATTAAGAATGGATGGTAGGGCACTCAAGGTATAGCTCTAGTGGGGTTTTTTTTTATAATGGAAATAGGTGGGAAAAGGAAAATCTTTATAATTTATTGGAAAAAAAAGGGAGGGGGAAACAGAAAGGGGGTGTGGATGGGGGAGGGAGCTCACGACCTAAAGTTGTTGAATTCAATATTCAGTCCGGAAGGCTGTAAAGTCCCTAGTCGGAAGATGAGGTGTTGTTCCTCCAGTTTGCATTGGGCTTCACTGGAACAATGCAGCAAGCCAAGGACAGACATGTGGGCAAGAGAGTAGGGTGGAGTGTTAAAATGGCAAGCGACAGGGAGGTTTGGGTCATTCTTGCGGACAGACCGCAGGTGTTCTGCAAAACGGTCGCCCAGTTTACGTTTGGTCTCTCCAATGTAGAGGAGACCACATTGGGAGCAACGAATGCAGTAGACTAAGTTGGGGGAAATGCAAGTGAAATGCTGCTTCACTTGAAAGGAGTGTTTGGGTCCTTGGACGGTGAGGAGAGAGGAAGTGAAGGGGCAGGTGTTGCATCTTTTGCGTGGGCATGGGGTGGTGCCATAGGAGGGGGTTGAGGAGTAGGGGGTGATGGAGGAGTGGACCAGGGTGTCCCGGAGGGAGCGATCCCTACGGAATGCCGATAAGGGGGGTGAAGGGAAGATGTGTTTGGTGGTGGCATCATGCTGGAGTTGGCGGAAATGGCGGAGGATGATCCTTTGAATGCGGAGGCTGGTGGGGTGATAAGTGAGGACAAGGGGGACCCTATCATGTTTCTGGGAGGGAGGAGAAGGCGTGAGGGCGGATGCGCGGGAGATGGGCCGGACACGGTTGAGGGCCCTGTCAACGACCGTGGGTGGAAAACCTCGGTTAAGGAAGAAGGAGGACATGTCAGAGGAACTGTTTTTGAATGTAGCATCATCGGAGCAGATGCGACGGAGGCGAAGGAAGTGAGAGAATGGGATGGAGTCCTTACAGGAGGCGGGGTGTGAGGAGCTGTAGTCGAGATAGCTGTGGGAGTCGGTGGGTTTGTAATGGATATTGGTGGACAGTCTATCACCAGAGATTGAGACAGAGAGGTCAAGGAAGGGAAGGGAAGTGTCAGAGATGGACCACGTGAAAATGATGGAGGGGTGGAGATTGGAAGCAAAATTAATAAATTTTTCCAAGTCCCGACGAGAGCATGAAGCGGCACCGAAGTAATCATCGATGTACTGGAGAAAGAGTTGTGGAAGGGGGTCGGAGTAGGACTGCAACAAGGAATGTTCCACATACCCCATAAAGAGACAGGCATAGCTGGGGCCCATGCGGGTACCCATAGCCACACCTTTTATTTGGAGGAAGTGAGAGGAGTTGAAGGAGAAATTGTTCAGTGTGAGAACAAATTCAGCCAGACGGAGGAGAGTAGTGGTGGATGGGGATTGTTCGGGCCTCTGTTCGAGGAAGAAGCTAAGGGCCCTCAGACCATCCTGGTGGGGGATGGAGGTGTAGAGGGATTGGACGTCCATGGTGAAGAGGAAGCGGTTGGGGCCAGGGAACTGGAAATTGTTGATGTGACGTAAGGTGTCAGAGGAATCATGGATGTATGTGGAAAGGGACTGGACAAGGGGAGAGAGAAGGGAGTCAAGATAACGAGAAATGAGTTCTGTGGGGCAGGAGCAAGCTGAGACGATCGGTCTACCGGGGCAGTTCTGCTTGTGGATTTTGGGTAGGAGATAGAAGCGGGCCGTCCGAGGTTGGGCGACTATCAGGTTGGAAGCTGTGGGAGGGAGATCCCCAGAGGAGATGAGGTCAGTGACAGTCCTGGAAACAATGGCTTGATGTTCAGTGGTGGGGTCATGGTCCAGGGAGAGGTAGGAGGAAGTGTCTGCGAGTTGACGCTCAGCCTCCGCGAGGTAGAGGTCAGTGCGCCAGACAACAACAACACCACCCTTGTCAGCGGGTTTGATGACAATGTCAGGGTTGGACAAACCCGCTGACAAGGGTGGTGCTGTTGTTGTCTGGCACACTGACCTCTACCTCGCGGAGGCTGAGCGTCAACTCGCAGACACTTCCTCCTACCTCTCCCTGGACCATAACCCCACCACTGAACATCAAGCCATTGTTTCCTGGACTGTCACTGACCTCATCTCCTCTGGGGATCTTCCTCCCACAGCTTCCAACCTGATAGTCGCCCAACCTCGGACGGCCCGCTTCTATCTCCTACCCAAAATCCACAAACAGAATTGCCCCGGTAGACCGATCATCTCAGCTTGCTCCTGCCCCACAGAACTCATTTCTCGTTATCTTGACTCCCTTCTCTCTCCCCTTGTCCAGTCCCTTTCCACCTACATCTGTGATTCCTCTGACACCTTACGTCACATCAACAATTTCCAGTTCCCTGGCCCCAACCGTTTCCTCTTCACCATGGACGTCCAATCCCTCTACACCTCCATCCCCCACCAGGATGGTCTGAGGGCCCTTAGCTTCTTCCTCGAACAGAGGCCCGAACAATCCCCATCCACCACTACTCTCCTCCGTCTGGCTGAACTTGTTCTCACACTGAACAATTTCTCCTTCAACTCCTCTCACTTCCTCCAAATAAAAGGTGTGGCTATGGGTACCCGCATGGGCCCCAGCTATGCCTGTCTCTTTATGGGGTATGTGGAACATTCCTTGTTGCAGTCCTACTCCGACCCCCTTCCACAACTCTTTCTCCGGTACATCGATGATTACTTCGGTGCCGCTTCATGCTCTCGTCGGGACTTGGAAAAATTTATTAATTTTGCTTTCTATCTCCATCCCTCCATCATTTTCACGTGGTCCATCTCTGAGACTTCCCTTCCCTTCCTTAACCTCTCTGTCTCAATCTCTGGTGATAGACTGTCCACCAATATCCATTACAAACCCACCGACTCCCACAGCTATCTCGACTACAGCTCCTCACACCCCGCCTCCTGTAAGGACTCCATCCCATTCTCTCAGTTCCTTCGCCTCCGTCGCATCTGCTCCGATGATGCTACATTCAAAAACAGTTCCTCTGACATGTCCTCCTTCTTCCTTAACCAAGGTTTTCCACCCACGGTCGTTGACAGGGCCCTCAACCGTGTCCGGCCCATCTCCCGCGCATCCGCCCTCACGCCTTCTCCTCCCTCCCAGAAACATGATAGGGTCCCCCTTGTCCTCACTTATCACCCCACCAGCCTCCGCATTCAAAGGATCATCCTCCGCCATTTCCGCCAACTCCAGCATGATGCCACCACCAAACACATCTTCCCTTCACCCCCCTTATCGGCATTCCGTAGGGATCGCTCCCTCCGGGACACCCTGGTCCACTCCTCCATCACCCCCTACTCCTCAACCCCCTCCTATGGCACCACCCCATGCCCACGAAAAAGATGCAACACCTGCCCCTTCACTTCCTCTCTCCTCACCGTCCAAGGACCCAAACACTCTTTTCAAGTGAAGCAGCATTTCACTTGCATTTCCCCCAACTTAGTCTACTGCATTCGTTGCTCCCAATGTGGTCTCCTCTACATTGGAGAGACCAAACGTAAACTGGGTGACCGTTTTGCAGAACACCTGCGGTCTGTCCGCAAGAATGACCCAAACCTCCCTGTCGCTTGCCATTTTAACACTCCACCCTGCTCTCTTGCCCACATGTCTGTCCTTGGCTTGCTGCATTGTTCCAGTGAAGCCCAATGCAAACTGGAGGAACAACACCTCATCTTCCGACTAGGGACTTTACAGCCTTCCGGACTGAATATTGAATTCAACAACTTTAGGTCGTGAGCTCCCTCCCCCATCCACACCCCCTTTCTGTTTCCCCCTCCCTTTTTTTTCCAATAAATTATAAAGATTTTCCTTTTCCCACCTATTTCCATTATAAAAAAAAACCCCACTAGAGCTATACCTTGAGTGCCCTACCATCCATTCTTAATTAGCACATTCGTTTAGATAATATCACCAACTTTAACTTTAACACCTATGTGTTCTATTGTACTATTGTCGTTGACATCTTTTGATGATCTGCTTCTATCACTGCTTGTTTGTCCCTACAACCACACCCGCCCCCTTCCCCCCACCTCTCTCTCTCTCTATCTCTCCGCCCCCCACACACACACCTTAAACCAGCTTATATTTCAACTCTTTCTTGGACTCGAACTCAAGTTCTGTCGAAGGGTCATGAGGACTCGAAACGTGAGCTCTTTTCTTCTCCGCCGATGCTGCCAGACCTGCTGAGTTTTTCCAGGTAATTCTGTTTTTGTTTTGGATTTCCAGCATTCGCAGTTTTTTTGTTTTTATTTTTGGCCCTGATAATATTCTGGCAATAGCACTGAACACTTGTGCTCCAGAACTTGCTGCGCTCCTAGCCAAGCTGTTCCAGTACAGCTACAATACTGGCATCCACCCAGCAATGTGGAAAATTGCCCAGGTATGTCTTGTACATAAAAAGCAGGACAAATCCAACCCGGCCAATTACCGTCCCATCAGCCTACTCTTGGTCATCAGTAAAGTAATGGGAAGGGTCATCAACAGTGCTATCACGTGGCACTTGCCTAACAACAATCTGCTGACTGATGCCAGTTTGGGTTCCACCAGAGTCACTCAGCTCCTGACCTCATTACAGCCTTGGCTCAAACATGGACAAAAGAGCTGAAATCTCAAAGTGAGGTGAGAATGACTGCCCGTGACATCAAGGCAGCATTTGACCGAGTGTGGCATCAAGGAGCCCACTAGAGCAAAACTGGAGTCAATGGGAATCAGGGGACAAACTTTCCACTGGTTGGAGTCATACTTAGCACAAAGGAAGATGATTGTGGTTGTTGGAGGTCAGTTATTTCAGCTCCAGGATATCACTGTAGGTGTTCCTTAGGGTAGTGTCCTCAGCCCAACCATCTTCAGCTGCTTCATCAGTGACCTTCCTTCCATCATAAGGTCAGAAGTGGGGATGTTCACTGATGCTTGCACAATGTTCAGCACCATTCGTGACTGCTCAGATACTGAAGCAGTCCATGTCCAAATGCAGCAAGATCTGGATCCAGGCTTGAGCTGACGAGCAGCAAGTAACATTCATGTCACACAAGTGCCAGGCAATGACCATCACCAACAAGAGAGCACCTATCCAATGCCCCTTGACATTCAATGGCATTACCATCACTGAATCCCCAACTATCAACACCCTGGGGGTTACCATTGACCAGAAACTGAACTGGAATAGCCATATAAATACAGTGGTTACAAGCGCAGGTCAAAAGCTAGGAATCGTGATGTGATTAATTCACCTCCTGACTCCTCAAAGGCTGTCCACCATCTACAAGGCACAAGTCAGGATTGTGATGGAATATTCCCCACTTGCCTGGATGAGTGCAGCTCCCACAACATTCAAGAAGCTTGACACTGTCCAGGACAAAGCATGATTGGCACTGCATCTTCAAAAATTCACTCCCTGTACCACCAACACTCAGTAGCAGCAGTGTGTACCATCTGCAAGATGTACTGCAGGAATTCATCAAGGCTCCATAGACAGCTCCTTCCATGACAACTATAATCTAGAATGACAAGAGCAGCAGATAGATGGGAACACCACCACCTGGAAGTTCCCCTCCAAGTCACTCACCATCCTGACTTGGAAATATATCGCCATTCCTTCATTGTTGCTGGGTCAAAATCCTGGAACTCCCTTCCTAACAGCACTGTGTGTGTATCCACACAACATGGACTACAGTGATTCAAGAAGGCAGCTCACCACCACTTTCTCAAGGGCAACTAGTGATGGGAAATAAATACTGGCCCAGCCAATGAAGACCACATCCCGTAAACGAATAATAGAAATAATATGCAAGTGGAAGATTGAATCATTTGAAAGCAGATGGACTCTATTTGTGATAGAGAGACATTCCAACAAATATCTATTCCACCTGTGATTAATGTTGTATCATTAGTTCCTGAGGTGACAGATCAACCTAGGATAGACTTGCTCAGTGTCTCTGTAGAGTTGCCGAACGAGGAACTGCCACATTCTAATGATTTGTCTTGTGCTGCAGTTCCTGATCATGTCAATCCTTTTGAGGAACCTCAAGCGGTAGAGCTATGTCACCCTAGCTGTACAAGGAGAATACCTCAAAGATTTAATCTTTAATCACCTAAAGTTGTATATATGTATATATTGTTGGATATTGAAATATAAATAGAAACTGTAAAAACTAAAGGGGGACAAAATGTTGTAACTGAAGGTATAGCCTCTCCAGCTGTCTATCAGCTGTCACGCAATGTTCTTGGAGACTCCGACCAATGAGCCCTAAGTGTACGCAATCCAAGGATGGGGCTTCCTGACGAGAGTCCTGATTGAGCATGTGGCACCAGAAAAGCTCTCTGTAATAAAGTTTATCTGTTTCTTGTTGAAACCTGTCCATTTCGTCAACTCATTACATACAGGTTAAATGTGCAAAAGTTTGGCAGAAGAAGTATAATATGGGAAGATGTCAATTTGTCCGCTTTGGTAGGAAGAGTAGAAAAGCAGTATACTGTTTAAATGGAAACAGTTTGCAGAACTCTGAGGTACAGAGGGATCTGGGTGTCCTGGTGCATGAATCAGGAAAAGTTAGTACGTAGGTACAGTAAGGGATTAGGCAGGCCAATGGAATGCTGTATATTGCAAGGGGAATGAAATATAAAAGTAGAGATGTTTTGCTAAGTTGTACATGATGTTAGTGAGACCACATCTAGAGTACTGTGTACAGTTATGTTCTCCTTATTTAAGAAAGAATATAAATGCATTAGGAACAGTTTAGAGAAGGTTCACTTGACTCATTCCTGGGATGAGGGGTTTATCTTATGAAGAAAATTTGAACAGAATGGGCCTATCCCCATTGGAGTTTAGAAGAATAAGTGGTGATCTTATTGAAACATATAAGATCCTGGGGGGATTTGATAGGGAAGATACTAGGAGGGCATTTGTGGGAGAGACTAGAACCAGGGGACATAGTTTAAGAATAAGAGATCCACTGTTTAAGAAGATGAAGAAAATTTTTTTCTCTCAAAGGGTCATAAGACTGTGGAATTCTCTTTCCCAGAAAGCAGTGGATACAGCGTCACTGAATTTATTCAAGGCAGAGTTAGACAGATTTTGATAGACAACAGAATCAATGGTATGTGGGAGGGGGGTGGGGGGGGTTGGTGTGGGGGTGGGGCACAGGATGGTGGTGGGGGGGCGGGAGCAGAAGACAATGTGGAGTTGAGATCACAATCATATCAGCCATGATCTTATTGAATGGCAGAGCAGGCTCAGTGGGCTGCATGGCCTACTCCTGCTCCTAAATCCTATGTTCCTATGTCAGTCAAATCAGGGACATTCCCAGTCTGTGTGGCTCAGTTCAACACCAGGGTCTGCATTTCCCCACTGGGTGTCCACCTCTCAGCATCTTCAAGGGGCAATGAAACACAATTTCTAGACACAGCCAGTGCCTATTAAGGGAATTGTTATAATCCATTTTCCATTTCTAATATGCATGATGACAAAAACTTGCTTGTGAAAAATGACAGAGAGGAATTCTCTTCAGTTAGTAGAATAGGGTGCAGATATGGAACTTGTATAATGGTATAATGTGTAAGCTCTTTCCACAGCCCCCCTCCTTTTCCAAGCATAGTAATGTTAACAATGTCAAACAATAACAATACACTTCATGAAGCATGAAGCCATTACACTGTGAGATGTGAGGTGAAACAGATTTGTCAAATCAAGAAACTCCAGTGATTCTTCACTCCCAATGTCATTCTCTTAACAAATATTAGCAACACGAGGCTGCGTCAGGGCAGGTAGAGAAAGAAAGTCACATAAACACTTCCTCTCCTCCATCAGCCCTCTCACTGAGGGTCTGCAATGGAAAGGCGGGCATCAAACACCTTTCTTTTTTGCTTCAGGATGCTTGTAATCATAGATATAATAAAATAAGCTTTATTACTTTAAAATATTAAACTGTTTCTTAAATTCAACAAAGGATTTTATTTTTTTTAAATGAAAAACTCTTGATTAGGGATTTTGGAATAAGGCCCAATCATTGTCCTTTTTTACGTGGTGATAACAATTTGTTGACAAATTTTGTTGCGTCAAGCACTTTGGCAACAAGGCAAGTAGGTGAGATTTTTCCCTCCATGGTTACTTTCTAGATTAGCTCAGATAAATAGGCTCTTGTCATCAGATGTACGGATGAAGTCAGAAAACCTAAAAACCACAAGCAAATTACATTGTTTCGTTCAATAGCATCCTCCATGATTTCGCAGCAACAACCACTTTTCATTGACACACCTGTTATATATTTTATCTGCCTCAGAGCTATGCAGAGGTGACACTAGTTTCTATGTGTGTAACAGGTTTTATTCACAATGCTTTAAAATGCCTGCTCCATGCTTACAGCTCTAACTTTTGAGGAACGTTTGAGGACTCTGGGTCTATACTCGATGGAGTTTAGAAGGATGAGGGGGGATCTGATTGAAACTTACAGAATCCTGAAAGGCCTGGATAGAGTGGACGTGGGGAAGATGTTTCCATTAGTAGGAGAGACTAGGACCCAAGGGCACAGCCTCAGTGTAAAGGGAAGACCTTTTAGAACAGAGATGAGGAGAAATTTCTTTAGCCAGAGAGTGGTGAATCTATGGAATTCATTGCCACAGAAGGCTGTGGAGGTCAGGTCATTGAGTGTATTTAAGACTGAGATAGATAGGTTCTTGATTGGTAAGGGGATCAAAGGTTATGGGGAGAAGGTGGGAGAATGGGGTTGAGAAACTTATCAGCCATGGTTGAATGGCGAAGCAGACTCGATGGGCCAAATGGCCTAATTTCTGCTCCTATGCCTTATGGTCTTATGGTATTCCAGCAACTTCTACAGCTTGTTTACTTTTCTCTGAGTCCCCACCATGACTTAATCAAGCAAGCACAATGAGCATCAATAGTAAACAAACTCACACAATGAAACACAGAACAATTGAACACTACATCTTTTCCCTCTTGTAAAACTAATAACCTTATTACAAATTAAATCATCCTAAACAACAAATATATGTACATTGAGTCATTTCTTAGGGTTCAGCTTGTCAGCTTTCTCAAGTACAGCAATAGTCTTTGAGATATGAAGGTCTCTGATGACTGCGCTGAGACCTACAAATTTGATGTTGTAGTTCTGCATGATCAACTTGATGAGGCAGATAATCAACATCACATTCGCTTATTGGGATAAGAAATACATCCTCATAATTGTGGTCCTTGACATATCCTGATCTGCTGTCTATCAAGCATCTCGTGTTCCACTTAAGTGTTGTCATCCAACAGATAAGCATTGGTAATGAGCACTTGCTTGATCTGCTTTGGTCTTGATAGAGATGATGCAAGTTCATGGTCACAATTTGGCTGTCTGATGCAAATCCAATTTCCAAATTCAAACCATGGATCCCTTGCATCTGTTCACTTGTTGAAGTTGCCATTTGCTTTACCTTGCCGCTTTGCAATTTCTTCTGCTTTTGCTCTGACATTCTCATTAAATGCTGGGTGACAGCTTAAGCATGGTCAATGGCACTTGATAGTTACAGCCTATGGTAAGTTCGGCTGGTGTCTTTCCAGTTGGAGAGTTGAAGTGGATCGATATGTGCAAAATAGGATATGAATGGATTGTTCAACTGATATGCTAGTTCCCAGACTGTCCTTTATTATCCTGTTGAATCAATCAACCCCACCATTTGATTGCAGCTTATATCACGACGTCAGATGGTGGTGAATTCTGCAGCTTGCAGGAACTCTGTGAACTGACTGGAAACAAACTCTGTCCATTGTCTGTAATGATCATCTCCACCAAACCCCATTCTGTAAATAGCTTGTCTAGGATGTCAATGACCAAACTGATAGTTATGGAATTTTCTGCAGTGATTTCCAGCCATATACTGTGTAGATCATGAAAAGCTTGCACTTCTCCAAAAATATCAGCTTGGAGGTGTTGCCATGGCTTTGTTAGCTATGGGGTCAGTTGTAGGGGCATATGTCTTTGTACCTGGTTGGCACAGGTGCTGTATTAACATGTTATTGTCCACAGTGAATTTACCTACCTGGAGGAGTTTAAGCAACAGAACCAGCTAAAGTACAGTCTGTTTGAAAAGGTTTCAAAGAAGTGAGTAGAGCCTTTGCATCTCTTGCTCTGACTTCACCCTACAGTATTTTAAAAACATTTTTATTCACTCATGGGATGTGGGCTTCACTGGCTGGGCCAGCATTTATTTCCCATCCCTGATTGTCCTTGAGAAGGTGGTGGTGAGCTGCCTTCTTGAACCGCTGCAGTCCATGTGGTGTAGGTACATCCACAGTGCTGTTAGGAAGGGAGTTCCAGGATTTTGACTCAGCGACAGTAAAGGAACGGCAATATATTTCCAAATCAGGATGGTGAGTGACTTGGAGGGGAACTTCCAGGTGGTGCTTTCCCCATCATTCTGCTGCCCTTGTCCTTCTACATGGCAGTTGTCTAGGTTTGGAAGGTGCTGTCTAAGGAGCATTGGTGAATTCTTGCAGTGCATCTTGTAGATGGTACACATTGCTGCTACTGTGTGTCAATGGTGAAGGGGAGTGAACGTTTGTGGATGTGGTGCCAATCAAGCGGGCTGTTTTGTTCTGGACGGAGTCAAGCTTCTTGAGTGTTGTGGGAGCTGCACTCATCCAGACAAATGGGGAGTATTCCATCACACTCCTGACCTGTGTCTTGTAGATGATGGACAGCCTTTGGGGAGTCAGGATTCTTAGCCTCTGACCTGCTCTTGTAGCCACTGTATTTGTATCACTAGTCCAGTTCAGTTTCTGGTCAATGGTAACCCCCAGGATGTTAATAGTGGGGGATTCAGTGATGGTAATGCCATTGAATGTCAAGGGGCGATGGTTAGATTCTCTTGTTGGAGATGTTCATTGCCTGACACTTGTGTGGAGTGAATATTACTTGCCACTTGTCTGCCCAAGCCTGGATATTGTCTAGGTCTTGCTGCATTTGGATTTGGGCTGCTTCAGTATATGAGGTGTCACGAATGGTGCTGAGCATTGTGCAATCATCAGTGAACATCCCCACTTCTGACCTTGTGATGGAAGGAAGGTCATTGATGAAGCAGCTGAAGATGGTTGGGCCGATGAATGGCTCCACAGCTTGATGATTTCAGTCAGTGATAGCTAACGTTGAGATTTAAGAACAGCACTCACATAATCAAACATAGAACAATTGAACACTGCAAGCATTGAACACCACAATGTCAAAGTCGGTGCTTAATAGCAAAAACAAAAATTTCTGGAAAATCTCAACAGGTCTGGCAGCATCTGTGGAGAGAGAGACAGAGTTAACATTTCGAATCTGTACAGACCTGCTGAGTTTTTCCAGCAATTTTTGTTTCTGTTTCAGATTTCCAACATCCGCAGTATTTTGCTTTTATCTTGGTGCTTAATAAAATTGAATCTCTGCTGGTTAAACTGTGAATAGATGCACCAAACTCATCATCAAATTCTTTGATGCTCAAAATAAGAGCGACTAAATCTTTAGCCAGTACACCTCCACTCAGAGTAGATTAATCTCTGTCCCCTGTCCTGAATCTCCCTGCCCAAGCCAATGGGCTGAATTTTACATGCCCCCACAGGGGTGGGGGTGCATAAAATAAGGCAGGTGCCCACCCCACTACCTTCCCGCCCGCACACGAACTCACTCCCATAATACCGGGGATCGGGGGTGGGGGGGGTGCAGAAATTGGCAGCCCGCCCACCATATTCAAATAAATAATCAAAGCTCAAGTAGGCTTGTTATCAAGCCAATTGATCCTGATAATACACTGCCCACACCATAAAACTTTTGGCATGGATAGCTGGGCAGAAATGGGGCAGCCAGATTTTTTCACTTACCTATTTGAATGGCCGAAGGAAGGGTTGGGGTCGCTCTTCGGGGGCTGCCCTTTGTTCATTGTGGGATGGCCTCCTAAGGTCGAACACCTTTTCTTTCATAACTGCTCCATCTCTTAAACTCAACCACCACCATCCCATTCAACTCTCTAACCTATCCAAATGCTCCTAGTCCAAGACCCTGGACCTACCTGCTCCGGTGGACCCATGGGCCTTTATCTTCTTTTTCTTCTGCAGTCCTGGCAGCAGCCACTGATACCCTCCTGGCACTGCCAGCACTGCTGGAGCTCCAGGCCAATCTGATTGGCTGTCAGCTCCAGGGGGCAGGAATTCCTCCCCAGTGAGGGGCAGAAGACCCACTCGGCCCTCATTAACCAGCGCTTTATGGCTGTGAGCCTGGTCAGCATAGAACATATTGGCTCCATGCCAACTTTGTTTCTGATGGGGGGGTGTGGTGTGGTGGGGGGTGGGGGTTGCATGCTGGTCACGTCCCCCATATTGTTCTGCCCAGTATCTGCAGTCAGGAGTGTGGATAACTTGCTTCAAGTCACTGCCAATGATGCTCTAAGACTTACAGCTGGGAACTACAGAAGAATGACACAAGGAAAGCTCACCCTTTGATTTTCACTCCCTGAGATGCTGTACCCGGCCTTGGCCCAGCATCTGTCTACTGTATCATGGATTTTATTGGATACACTCTGCTGCATTATTTGTCCACTTTATGAAGACGTGAAAATTTGCAAGCTGATGTCTGTTAGTTGACCGGCTTTCCACCATCTTACTTTCCTTAATTAAAGCAGGAAAATTCTTCTACCATCTTCTCTTTCTACACGCAACCAAAGACTTGTAATTGTACAGATGCTCCAGTCTGGAATGTGTGAGTATTCCTGTGGTCTCCAATTGCTTGTCTGTAATGCCACCATCACCACCAATTGCCAATGAATGTGCACACTGTACCATCTTCCAGACAACCTGACCCAGTATCAAAGCAAAAAACAAAGAACTGCGGATGCTGGAAATACAAAACAAAAACAGAATTACCTGGAAAAACTCAGCAGGTCTGGCAGCATCGGTGGAGAAGAAAAGACGTTTCGAGTCCTCATGACCCTTCGACAGAACATCAAAGCAAGTTGGGCAAAGAAACATAGCCTTCTCCCCTGGAATACACTGAGGAATGTTACAACTCAAGTCAGTTTTTAATCTCCCGTTCTGTGTTCAATTAGCATCTATGTTCTTTAACAGCAACTCCCCTGAGAATTCCTTATAAAACATTATAATTAATGAAGAATCTTATCATGTTAGGCTGCTTACTCATACTCTTTTCTTGGATTACAAGTAGAGTGAGTTCTCATTGTGAAGATCTGATCTCATTCAATAGGATGCTTGAGGATACACAGACATTGAAATAGAGTCACTTTAAAAAGAGACAGAATGAATGCCCTTGATGCCTCAGTGGATAAATGCACTTCTCAATGTAGGATTGACCCATATACTCAAAAATCCCTGATGTGCGCTGAGATATCTGCTCTCAGCTACAATGAAAGTCAGGTCACTAGAACTAGACTCTGTGCCCTCCAATTAGGAGGAGAAGAGATCAATTCTTTCTCAGTATCAAGTAACAGTTGCTGGAAAGTGGATATTAGATAAGTTCAAAATTGGTTTGTGTTGTTATTTATATTCCACTATCTTAATAGATGACACTGTCTCTAAACTTAATGGCCATCTGAGTGATAACTGTAGGGTTTGTACTTCAGCATGAATCAGGAAATGAAGGGGCTGAGAACAGGTACAGTAAAAAATTAAAAGGCTTAGAATAATATATTTCACTTAATTTAATGAAAGAAAATTATGCTTTAATAAATCGGTTTTGTTTTAACCTTTAATTCTTGTTGCTTGAAAGGAGAGGAGGCTTAGATTTAATTCTCATTCTGAACTTGCTCCTAAGCAATGATAAGAGCAAATACATGTAAGTTTATAATCATCCTCTTTATCCCTGGGATAATGCTACTTGGGGAACCCAAGGTCCTGGCTTTGCTCTGCTTTCTACTCCATTAATATTATTGCAGGTCCTGAGACCCCCATGTAAAAGCACTTAATCAAAGGCAATGGGTTGAAAATCTTGTTCCACTGCTCTACTTATGTGATTCATTCCTCTGGATAAAAGAAGTTGAAAAAAAAAACACATTACCAACATCGCAGCAAACACATGCATTATGTACTAAGCAGATGAGAGGGCTATCACCAGACCTATCCCTCTGGGTACTGGGACATAGTGTGTCTCCACTCATCCATTCTGTGTGCTACGGTTGGCGTTTTTCATTTTGTGACAGCCGTTTTTGTGGTTTACACTGCAAAGGCCTGCAGGATATGCAACCTACTACTAATTTATTATATTAACTGTCTGTGATTTAAAGGGATTCTCATGGGGAGGGGTTTAAAGTGGCTGGGTCCCACTCAGCCCCTTCCTTCCTACATGTTCAATAACACATGCAATTAACATATGCACTGCCCTGCATAGCCCAGCATATGTCTCTGGCAGGGTCCACTTTGACCTGTACCACATTAGGAGATCTCAGCTGCAGCACCTATCAAAAGGTTGGTTGTGGTATTGTTAGGTTAGGGAAGGGAAAAATCAGCAACACCTCCTTCCCTTAATCACAGTTCATCAGCTTCTTCTGGGCAGTTTTCCCATGCGGAAGTTGGATGAGAACAGGATCAGGCTGGGTTGTGGCATGGTCTGCTGAGCCTCATGAGCTTCCTTGATCTTTGACACACTTTACAGCCTAACCGAACCTCAATGATCTAGGTCAAATGACTACACTATGACTCTCACAGACCATCAAGTCAGCCTCCATCACAATCACAATGCAAAGAATGTGATTATACTGTGAGGCTAATTCAGTATAACCAAACAACCAGAATATTACTCCCAGAAGTCATTTGTGACCTTAGCATCTTTCTGGTCTTTCCCTCCCTCACCTACTGTAATTCCAGACAGTGCGATTCCTTCTGACCTTCAACCTTGACCTGCCTGCTTCTTGCTCTGTTGATATACAGACCACATGCAATTGCTCTTGCTCCCAACTTATCCCACTATCCCCGTAGCACCATGACCTGCACCATAGCTGGGGCAAGGAGGCAGGTCCCAAATCCAGAATAGGGATCAAACCCCATCTGATCCACAACAGCTGTGCAGCCAACTGCACCAAACAGCCCCTAAAAAAGTCCAAGTTGCAGTGGCAGCTAACACTTCTACATGCATGTTGTAGACTGGAGCTGTGTGTTGTGATGGTAGAGGCTCCAATTTCTTTCTATCACAAGGCTTAGCAGGAATCTCTCCCACTCTTGCCATGTACAAAGGGCAGCTTGGGAAAGTGGTTCAAAAGGCAAACAGGATCTTGGCTTCAGAAATAGAAGCGTTGTGTACAGAAGCAAGAAGGTTATGATGAAACTTTTATAAAACACTGGTTTGGCCTCAAAGGGAGTATTGTGTCCAATTCTGGGCACCACACTTTAAGAAGGATATGTAGGCTTTTGAGAGAGTGCAGAAAATATTTACAAGAATGGTCCCAGGGATGAGGAACTTCAGTTATGTGAATAGATTGAAGAATCCGGGGCTGTTCTCCTTTGAGAATATTGAGAGGAGATTTGGCCGAGCTGTTCAAAATCAGGGGCCTGAATTTTTCGATCATTGGCTGCGTGTGAGCAGATGGAAAATGGGCCACTGGCTGCGATTGGCCCCTGACCGTGATTTCACACTGGCTGGCCAATTAACGGCCAGCCAGCGTGAAACGTGCGCTGAAATCCTCAGCGCTGCCAGGGTGGGGGTGGGAAGAGGGTGGGCACCGAGGTAACTGAGGGTGCAGGTGAGCACTTCGAGAGAGCACCCTGAAAGCAGACAGCTTCCCTAAGGAGCTGCAGACCCTCACAAACTAAAGGACACAACAAAAATGCTGCAAAATAAGTCCATGCAGCACAATCAAGCACCTGAAAGCATACATTATAAAAAACCAGTACCCAGATATCTCTTTTTATTTTATTTCCCCACGGAGATTTCATCCCAACCTGGATCGAGGTTTGAACATAAATGGGAATGCCATCTGGGAAAATGGCCCGTCCACCAACTGTGAATGTGGACAGGCCACGTAAAATCGCTGCTAGTTGCAACAGTAATGAGCTTAATTGCCCACTAAATTGTCACTGGGCACGCTTCTGACTGCCGCACACACCTGCTGAGCGAAATATCGCGTGAGTGCATGATGACGTTGGGACGCTCACCTGAAGTCATCTCACGTTATTTCATGTCCGTTCGAGTCAGGTGGATGACTGCCCATGGGACATAAAATTCTGGCTATGAGGGATTTAGACAGAGTAGATAAAGAGAAACTGTTCCCATTGGTAAAGCATTGAAAACCAGAGAACACAGATTTAAAGTGAAAACAGAATTACCTGGAAAAACTCAGCAGGTCTGGCAGCATCGGCGGAGAAGAAAAGAGTTGACATTTCGAGTCCTCATGATCCGCCGATGCTGCCAGACCTACTGAGTTTTTCCAGGTAATTCTGTTTTTGTTTTGGATTTCCAGCATCCACAGTTTTTTGTTTTTATCACAGATTTAAAGTGGTTGTCAAAGGTGACGTATGGAGAAATTCTCAGCGATTGATTATGATCTGGAAGCATTGCCTAAGCGTGTGTTGTTGGCAAGTTCAATTGTTGTTTTCAGATGGATTTGGCCATTCTCTTGAAGTGTTAAGGGTTGCTTGACTAATGATCAAAGCTCTCTCTTCTACAGGCTTTAGAGGAGCCCTTAAAGAAACTGGACTATTGTCACTTTACAGAGGGACATTGACGCCTGTGATCACTCCTTGCAGCCCATTATTGCAAAGCAGGAGCTCAGAGATCCCACTGGTCAGTTTAAACACAGACTGGACAGTCTCGGTCAGGTCTGAGAACTACTATCCAAGTATGCAGTTAAGGCTGATGCTCAAGACTGCTACTTCTTCAAATATTCTTCCACATGTGTGGCTCCTGCTGCTCAAAAAATCATATCAGATTTAAACCATGATCTGGTAGCTTAAAGTCAAAGAAAAACGAAGTAGAAGATTCAATTACATTTAAGCTATTAGCTACAGCAAATTATTAAAATCATGGGGAGTGCTGTGAGAGACTGTAAGTAAAGGAAGTCACATCTCACATGACCCAAGAGTTGTGGGTATAGACTGACTGAGGAAGAGATGTATAAACGCGTTCCTGTACTCTTTTGTTCCAGTTTCAGTTATAATAAATGACTGACATATTCATCATAAATTGTTTGTATTCCTGTGACTCCTACATCAGTCACACAGTAACAGTGCAAATAATGTAACAAGCAGTACTTTGAACCTAATTATAAGATTTATTGAATTCAATTTCACAACTCCTACGCTGGTATTAGACCATGACTAGTCCAGTATCATAACTATCTAGGTTATCATACCATTTTCGCTACATTTCCTGCATTCAATGTATTCAATCATGATTTTATTTGGTATCATTCATCCTTATTTTATCATATGCTTCCGTTTCAGCTTTATTTTAGTTTTAGTACTTCTGTTCCTTGGAATGCTATCTTGTGATGCACTTCCTTTTCATGTAACATTTTGCACTATATCCATTTCATATTTGCAGATTCTTCACTGCTGATCTTTTGTCATTAAAAGGAGGAATGAAGAGAATGAATGTGGCATTCTGATCTTTAAATGGTGCCATAAGGAGCTCCCCAGGTAAACTTCAGGCCAATGGCTTAATTTTCTTGGGCATGGGAAGGGAGCAGAAATGGATGCAGGCTTTATTGTGGAAAACAGAACAGGTCATGACAGTCTGGATGACTTGAATCAGGGAGGCTGGCAAGGCTTTCCTTGGAGGAGATCAACTAAACCAACTGGGGTTTCAGAAGTGAGGGGAAAGTTGCACAAATGTTCCGGAGGTGAAAGACAATGGTTTTGGAGAGGGATTGGAGGTATGGAAGGAAGTTGAGCTCAGGGCCAAACAGTGGCCTAGGTTTTTGCAATGACAGAGATCCTTTCTGTCATTGTGAAAATGGCAGATAAGCCCAAAAAATCTGAAGTCCCACCCCCGAGCATGGCACATACCATTTTCACTAAGGTTGGAATGGAGTCAGGTTACTCGCATGTGTGCTTCACATATGCATCTGCCCATAATCAGCAGCTGCATCTACTCATGTGATTTTGGTGTGAGAGGTGTCTAAAGTCTTGCATGCGCAGATTAGGTCTGATAGGAGCAGAACTGAACTTAGTTGATTTGTTTTGATAGCCAGGGTAACCTTTAGGAAAGGTAACATACCCCTTTTGATATGGTTTCTGGGAGTGGTCAAGCTGTCAAGGAATTTAAAACTCCTACCTTTTAACTCTGAAAAAAACTGTCCAGAGTGGTGAAGAAGAATGATTGCTTGCTATTTCACTCTGTCTGTTTACATAAGCCTTTGGGTTACCACTACTGGATTAGTGCTGCATGACTAAATTCACAAAAGCCCATTATCACAGTTGGGTGCCTGCCGTTTCCAGTTTGAGGTGCCAAATAGTTATGGATCTTTGAATTGGGTCTATGAATTCCAATGCTTGTTTTTTATAAGGGATTATGTAACTGAATGAAATATTTGTTGTTATAAGGGATAATGAATGTAGTTGAAGGAATATAAATGTAGTAAGTGGGTTTTTAGGCATGAGAAAAAGTAAATCTGCAAAAGACACTTGGAGCTTTATTTATCTTAGTATGGGTCCTGAGGTCTGCCCATGGTGGATATGTGTGAATTGGCATGGTATGTGTAAAGGCAAAGAGTGGTGGGTGAGAGTATGGGTTGGCACAGGGACGATAAAGTGCATGGGGGGTGGGTGGGGGGGTGTAAGTTGCCATGGAGGGTATAAGAGTCTATGGGGAGGTGGGTGGGGGGCATGAGGTGTCACATATTGGAATGAATGGGACATGGGGAATTTGTGGGGGGTGAGGGCTGGGGGGCTGTTTTATATTTTTCTCTTTTTTTATTGAATGTCCATACCTTCTGGTGCAATGAGGCAGGTCTTCCGTCCAGCCTACCTCTTCACCTGGCATCCTCTGTTCACATCCTGGGGTTGCTAGGCCTGACTCCCAGCGAATCCTGCCACCCCGGAACAAAAATATGATTTCCCTGGCCACCATCTCCTGGGTTTGGTTTGCGGAGCTAGGAAATGTCCTGATTCTGTTCTCCCAATGCAGGATCAAAATTCCAGGCCTGTATACCAAAATTTTATACTTACCAACTAAGACGGCAGCTGAGGAGGGGCAAGGCAGTCGAGGCCAGAGTTACGAGTTTACAGGAGACGATGGATTCAGTTTTTTCTACAATAAACTGGGGCACGTGTTGGACCATCCAGTGTGCTGCTTAAACAAAATACCTAAACTTCCAAAATTCTAAAATGTATCTCAGGATAAGCAGTGGGACATTTAAGACTAAAGGAAAAATGTATTCACTCTGAGGATTGTGAGAATCTTTGCAATTCTCTACCCTAGAGAGCTGTTGGATGCTCAGCCAAGGAAAATATTTAAAATGGGGACTGATGGATTTTTGTACACTAAGGGAATTAAGGGATATGAAGATAGGGCCAGAAAGTAGAGATGATATAGAAGATCAGCCATGATTTTATTGAACGGTGGAGCATGCTTGGGAGGCCCTACAGCCTCTTCCTCCTCCTATTTCTTATGTTTTTTCTTATATTATGGGCAACTCTCCCATACCTCCAGAAATCATATCAATTGTAGGAGGCCAGTGAGCTGTAACTGTACATTAAACTGTAATTTCACCAATCACCAGGTTTGCAAGTGGATAGTATAAAGACACTGGTCCTCTCACAGTTCTCCTAAAAATTAACCGACACTTCAACTAGCAGTGAATAAAATTTGGGGCAAGAGTAATATCCTTCTCTCTGAACGGGAACACCAGAGTCGGTAGGAGTTTACCTTGAAATGTCAGCAGGAATCCCCCAAAGAGCAGCAAGAAACCATCCCCCAAAAAACAGGAAGGTGGCTGCAAAACAATAAATCCAGAAAACTGGAAGGAACTCTGAAAACAACAATAAATCCAAAAACAATAGCAAGATAGCTGCCACAGCTGGAAACTCCCCAAAAACGGAAGATAACCTGAAAGGCAATGGGGAATGCTGTGAACTCCAAACTATCCAAAAATCCATGGGGTCCCCTGAAAGGCAAGTGGGATACCTGGAAAAAATCTGCGGGGATACTGAAACAATTTAGGGAGATGAGTTAATTTTTCAAACAACTGTTGCACTCAGGTCTTAGGATCAGTTGTGCACATCAATAGTTGCCAGCTGAAAAGAATAAAAAAGCAAGATATTAATCTTTTATTTAAAAGAAATCATCCTTCCTTGCTTGGTAACTGAAAGCACAAAGGATTATTTGCTTATACCTTTTGCAAATCTCAGGCATCGTCTGAAAGAAACACGCACATACATGTACACAAGGATGGGAATTTTATGGAACAGTGTCCTTTAGAAGAACTATTGGTTCTGTAATTCCGCCTCTAAATGAAATGAAACATTGATAATGCTATTGTTTAACAGATTTATGCCGCGTTGCCTTAATAATGATTTGAACATTAAGCATTTCCTTGTAGCTATTTAATGCATGTAAGCCTCCTGCAGTGGTTTAAAAGGATGGCAGACAAAAGAGAACAGGCATAATCAAATTGAATCATGCCAGTAGACAGATGGGGCCCACTTTTAATACAAGCAGGCTTATTTATAGCCACCCAGCAGTTGTAAAGCTGAGTGGGGCTTAGTTACCAGTTGGAACCCCTTTCTGATTACACTCCACTTACATCTGCACGCCTCTCTACAATACTGTCTTATAAGTATCTTCATAATGCCATTAATAATGCTGTTGGTGGGGGAGGGGAGATGATTTTAACAACAGCTAGAAATGCTGGGAATGAAATTACCATAATATCTTGTAGAACCTTTGTAATGCTGAACAATTATCTCAATTTCTTTTACTCTCTGTCTCTCTGGTATTGAGTAATATCTGAATTATAAACCGAGCTAATTACTCCCTAATGTGAATCTAATTTTAAAATTATTATTTACTATTAACAAGTGAAAAATAAATCCATTTCCTCCTTCTTCAAAAAAAATTGCAAAAACAATCTATGATACCGTTTATTAAACTTGAAATTATTCCCAAGCACACAATAACATCAATACAGATTTACTGTAGCAGGAATGTAGCTGTAATCTCAGTTGATTAATTACTGCAGTATTTAATTACTGCATTATAGTTCAAAACCTCTCGAGTGGCACTTCATCATGCTTATTGTCAGAAGCCCCCTTAGCTTCCTGTTTGTATTACTGATGTTTTTAATTAGAGAAAATCTGTCCATGATCTGCTTATCAGCGGGAAAAAAAGAAGTGTTTTATGGATCATTAAATGCTGTGCAATGGAACTTATTAGACCTGGGGTGCGCCACAGGCAGCAGAGAGTGTAAGGCATGTAAAGGATACAGAGTGGCTGCTATTCTTAACACTTAACACCATGAGTAAATAGATAGTCAGTTGAGCAGGCAGAATCAGACAAGCTGACAGGCACACAGACAGGTACAAAGATAGGCAAACGGACATGCAGACAAACACACTGACAGAATAAGCCAGATAATAAGACAGATGGATAGATAGATGGATACACTCACAGACAGGTTGATAGACAGATAGAGATTCAGAAACATAAATAGACAGACAAGCAGATAGGAAAGCATAATATTACAAAATGTAAAAAAGAGTACCATTGCAAAAGGTGCTTGTAAACTTGTAAAAATTTCTGATCACGCTAAATAATGAGGATTAGCTTGTGAAATGGCACAACTCGGTTGTGGCCTTGTGCTGCAGTGGGTAACATCGCTGCCTCTGAGCCAGAAACTCCAGGTTTGAGTGCCACCACAGGTCATGATGGCTAAAGAAGGTCTGCTCATAATGCAACCACCCAGGTCGATTATCAACTTACAAATCCTCCCAACACACGCCAATGACAGGCTGTAAGAAGGGAAGTAACTCCTGGCCAGCCATGTGATGGAAAGAACATTGAAGTCTCTACCATCATTACCCAGAGCGCCAGATGACAACATGCTTGTAAAAGTACACGTTGCCACAGCAATCTGGACCACCTCCACAACCTGGTTATTAGACCTGAAACAGAACTTAAGGAGAGATGAATGCAGTGTATTTTCAACCTCTCAGGCGTGATGAGTTAGGAATGTTCTGCAAAATTTGATGAAATGGGAAGAAAAAAACCCATCATAATCAAGAAAAAGATACCAAACATGGAAGTTCTAGATACCAAACTTTTGGTATGTAGAAAAATGTTATGTAGAAAAATAATTATATTGTAAATGTTGTGAAATCTAAAATAACATTCCATTTACCATACATATGCTATATTGCCATACATTTGCTTCCACTCCAGTTTGATTTGTTTTGCAATGGCTGACAGGTCCAATGCGCAATCTGCAGACTCTGCCACATGTGGGGCGTGTGGTGCTTGAAGGGTTGGGTGGATGGCTTGTCTGGAGGTTTGGGTGCTCCCCCTGATGCCTCGTCTTCACCTCTGATGAAATCTCTTGATGTGTTTTGTGCCTTCCCAAATGAGCCTTCTTGAGTTTGGTCAGTCACAAGACATGGCCTCCTAGTGGATGTGTATGTTTGACCTCTTCAGGGATGCTTTGAGGACATCCCTAGGTGTTTCCTCTGTCCTCCTGTGAATCTCCTACCATGACCGAGTTCTGAGTAGAGCAATTGCATTGGGAATCCGGTAGCAGGCATACGAATGACATGTCCTGCTCAGCAGAGCTAGTTTTGATTAGTGCCTCGATGCTGAGCATTTCAATATTATCAAAAAATACCTGAATGCAGTATAGTATATCATACAGCTCTATAAATCACTGACACATCTAAGTCATTTAAAATGTTTCTGTATAACAGTGGCTTATGCATTCCTGGGAAACACACCATTTCCATGGCGGGCATGCTCTCATTCACCCGCCACAACATCACCTCACCACTTCATTACACCAGGCAGCTCATTTAAAGTACAGCCGTATTCAGTGCTTCCAGCCCAGGATCACAACAAAGAAGACATGGCCCCGAAAGGCTAGAAGACTGCAGCTGTGGGGGTCTGATGTGATGTCCTCTACCACGGCTCTGGCCACAGGAGGGGCAGCTACATTACCACTCCGGCTTGGTAGATGGTGGTTGTGGCCATCAGTGCCAATGTTGCATGGAAGACGTTAGCCATCCAATGAAATAGGGGATGAATAATCTCATCCGTGCAGCCAGGGTAAGACAACCACCTCATCACCCTAAACTCACACAGTCAAGTCCATCACACATTCACTGGCATCTCACTCACTGCCAGCACAAGGGACATCACCACCCATTTGCACATACATACCCTCACATGCCCATCTGGCCTCATCTCCTCTGGAGTCTGCCTCCTCAACTCTCGCTATCTTGAGACCACTTGCACAGATCAACATGTGCCTCCACACACACCCTGTGATACCCTCCTTCCCCAGTACAGCCCTCACATTGCAGCCTCTTCCCTTTGCCTGAGGCCACTTCTCCCCCTTCCCCAAGCAAGACCTAGCCCTGCAGCCATTGAAAAGCCACCCACATATGACTGATCTGGTAAGTAGAGACCTGCCATGAGCCCCCCTAAAAGTGATGTGGTGCTGTCTGTGCAGCCTGGCGCTGATGACTGTGAATGCTGCCTGAAGCAAGGTAGGCAAACAAACATTGAAGTCCCAAGCGAAGTGCAGCCTGCCAAGTGCACGTCTTATGTATGCTGTTGTTAAAAACGTTGGTGTGTTTTCCCGCCAATGTGGGCGGACGATCCAGCGGCAGGTGGATGAATCCAGAGGGCTGACTTTATCATGATATGCTGATGTATTACAAAGAGGTTCCCGATATCCAATGGAGGGGAATGCGGCCCACAATTAGCAGGCTGAGTGGATGATCACGAACTGGTTTCATCTCTCCGTAATCTCTGCTTACGCCACTTAACATATGACATTGGCGGGCATGGAAAGTTCCGGCCTTGGAGTCCTCTTTTGTTGCTTTTACAGAGACCCACTATTCTTTACCATGTCAGTGAACCAAAATTCAGGCACAATATTCCAAGTGGAGATATTTTAGCACCTTAAGTATAAAACACTAGTTGCTTTTCCATTGATGCCCCACATTGTTTTAATGAGTAATCATTTACCTCTATGCATCTCTCGATTTGCTACTTTTAACAAGTATCCCTGTTTATTATACTCAAACCTGACACTGCAGTTACCCACATTAAAGGATGGTCCATTCTCCTAACTTGCCAAAAACCTACTGCAATTTATTGATTTGTTCTAACTTACTAATTCCTGAGCACATTTTCAAAGCACTTGACCTGATGGCAGGCACCTACAGGGCGGAATCATCCTGGATTCGCATTAAGTGCGGTAGTGGGCGCATAAAAAGGATGTTTTACCTGCTGGCTGCAATGGAGGTTTCCACGCCATGTCATCCCAATCCCACCTCATTAATCATGCATTCCCAGGAAACATGCCATTTTGCTGGCAGGCAGCCTTCGATTCTCTTGCCACGCCATCACCTCGCCGTTTCCTCATGCCAGGTGCCATATTTAAAGTGCAGCCACGCCCACACCTCTCAGTGCTTCCAGCCCACGACTGCTGCTTAGAAAACATGGTCCCAAAAGGCAAGAAGACTGCAGTCCCCCAGTTCAGTGACACATTGCTGGACACCATTAAAGCCCACCGCAATGCCCTCTACACGCACTCTGGCTGCAGGAGGCTATGGTAGTGTTGATCAATGCCAACAGTGCAGAGAAGAGGTTGGCCATCCAGTGCAGAAAGAGGATGAAAGATCTTATCCATGCTGTCAGGGTAAGGCAACCATCTCATCACCCTAAACTCACACACTCACACGGCCATCACACATTCACTGGCATCTCGCTCACTGCCAGCTCAAGGGGCATCACCACCCATTCTCACACACATACCCTCACATGTCTATCTGGCCTCATCTCCTCTGGAGACTGCCTCCTCAGCCCTTGCTATCTTGAAACCACTTGCACAGATCAATAGGTGCCCCCCACACACAGCCTGGGATACCCCCTTCCCCAGTACAGCCTCGACCTGCAACCTCTTCCCTTGCTGGAGGCCACTTCTTCCCCTTCCCCAAGCAAGCCCTAGCCCTGCAGCTATTGAAAAGTCACCTCTGCCTTACGACTGGTCTCATAATTAGAGACCTGCCCATGATCCCCCCTAATATTGATGTGGTGCTGCCTGCGAGGCCTGGAGCCAATGACTGTGTGTGCTCCTGAAGCAAGGTAGGCAAACAAACCTCGAAGTCCGGAGTGAGGTGCAGCTTACCAGGTGCTCGTCGCTTATGTGCAGTTGTGAAAACATCGGCGTGCAGTCACACCGATGTGCCTGGATGATCCAGCGTGAGGGAAATGGTTCCAGTGAGCAGGGCTTATAATGATATGCAGATGTATTCACAGAATCATAGAATCACACAGTGCAGAAGAGGCCCTTCGGCCCATCGAGTCTGCACCGACATGTAAGAAACACCTGACCTACCTACCTAATCCCATTTACCAGCACTTGGACCATAGCCTTGAATGTTATGACGTGCCAAGTGCTCATCCAGGTACTTTTTAAAAGATGTGAGGCAACCCGCCTCCACCACCCTTCCAGGCAGTGCATTCCAGACTGTCACCACCCTCTGGGTAAAAAAGCTTTTCCTCATATACCCCCTAAACCTCCTGCCCCTCACCTTGAACTTATGCCCCCTTGTGACTGACCCTTCAACTAAGGGGAACAGCTGCTCCCTATCCATCTTGTCCATGCCCCTCATAATCTTGCACACCTCGATCAGGTTTCTCCTCAGTCTTCTCTGCTCCAACGAAAACAACCCAAGTCTATCCAACCTCCCTTCATAACTTAAATGCTTCATCCCAGGCAACATCCTGGTGAATCTCCTCTGCACCCCCTCCAGTGTAATCACATCCTTCCTATAATGTGGCAACCAGAACTGCACACAGTACTCCAGCTGTGGCCTCAGCAAGGTTCTATACAACTCCAACACGACCTCCCTACTTTAGTAATCTATGCCTTGATTGATAAAGGCAAGTGTCCCATTTGCCTTTTTCACCACCCCACTAACATGCCCCTCTGCCTTCAAAGATCTATGGACACACACGCCAAGGTCCTTTTGTTCCTCAGGACTTCCTGCCATTCATTGAATACTTCCTTGTCAAAATACTCTTTCCAAAGTGTATCACCTCACACTTTTCAGGGTTAAATTCCATCTGCCACTTATCTGCCCATTTGACCCTCCCGTCTATATCTTTCTGTAGCCCAAGACACTCAACCTCACTGTTAACCACCCGGCCAATCTTTGTGTCATCCACAAATTTACTAATCCTACCCCCTACATAGTCATCTATGCCATTTATATAAATGACAAATAATAGGGGACCGAGCACAGATCCCTGTGGTACACCACTGGACACTGGCTTCCAGTCAACAAAGCATCCTTTTGTCATCACCCTCTGTCTCCTACAACTAAATCAATTTTGAATCCACCTTATCAAATTACCCTGTATCCCATGTGTCTTTGCCTTCTTTATAAGTCTCCCATGTGGGACCTTGTCAAAGGCTTTGCTGAAATCCATATAAATTACATCAACTACACTACCCTTATCTTCATACATGGTCACCTCCTCAAAAAATTCAATCAAATTTGTTAGGCATGACCTCCCTCTGACAAAGCCATGCTGACTATCCCTGATCAAACCTTGCCTCTCCAAGTGGAGACAGATACTCTCCTTCAGAAATTTCTCCAATAGTTTCCCTCCCACTGACGTGAGACTCACTGGCCTGTAGTTCCCTGGCTTATCTCTACAACCGTTCTTAAATAGCAGAACCACATTAGCTGTTCTCCAGTCCTCTGGCACCTTCCCCGTGGCCAGAGAGGAATTAAAAATTTGAGCCAGAGCCCCTGCTATCTCCTCCCTTGCCTCCCTCAGCAGTCTGGGACACAAATCATCCAGACCTGGAGATTTGTCCACTTTTAAGCCTGCCAACACCTCCAATATCTTGCCACTCCCTATATCAATTTGCTTAAAAACCTCGCAGTCTCTCTCCCCGAGTTCCATATTCTTATTCTCTTCATCCTTATTCTCTTGGGTGAAGACGGACGTGAAGTATTCATTCAACACTCTAGCGATATCCTCTGGCTCCACCCATAGATTGCCCCCTTGGTCCCTTATGGGCCCTACTCTTTCCCTGGTTATCCTCTTCCCATTGATATACTTACAGAATATCTAGGGATTTTCCCTATTTTAAAATTAAGTTTTCGACCTCCAGCAGCGGGAAAGGTGACCCACCATTGATGGGTGGAGCAGATGATCGCAAGTTGGTTTCACGATGTTGTGAAACTCAATTTTGGCCTGCCCACTGTATTGTCCACTCATGCCAGCCATGACACCTGACACCAACGGGCTTGGAAAATTACACCCATAATTTCCCTTCTACAACATCCCCTTCTTAAGTAATTGGGCTACAAGATCCTTCCTTCAATATAAGGCAGCCAGCCCAGACCTAATTAAGCTATATGTCAACCACTAGCTCACAAGAACATCTCCTATTTTCTTTAGCATACATGGAGGAGGATTTTTCCCTTGCCGGGGGTGGGCTCAGCGGAAGCCGACCACCACCCGCGATCGGGGCCGGACCGCGATTTCATGCTGGCGGGTCAATTAAGGCCCACCCAGAGTGAAAGGCAAGCGGCAGCTTTGCCTGTTTAGTGGGAGAGGAGGGCGAGCACGAACTTTGTGCATGTGCGCGGGTGTGCGCTGGAAAAGCTGCCTGAGGCACAGAGCTGCCTCAGAGAGATGAACATTTTTCAAAATAAAAAATAAAGATTTCTGAAATGTTATAAAACATGTCCTCTCATGTGATCACATGAGCAGGGATATATTATAGATGAAATGTTAAAATTTTAATTTTATTTTTATTTGCTGTTGCAAACCTCATCTTGCGCGTGGACGAATTTTCCTAAAAAATGCCGCTTGGGTCTTTTTGCCTGCAGTGAAAAATTTCTTTCAATTACCTTTTTAATGGCCTGAATAGGCCTTTTAATTGTCGGTGGGCGCGCTGCCAACTCCGGTGCGTACCTGCCGACCAAAATATTGCGCGAGTGCGGGACACTCGCCTGACATCATTGCGAATCATTTTATTCTCAGTTAGGATGGGTGTGTGCCCGCCCACTGAGCTAAAACTTCTCCTCACAATAAATACAATTGTGCCCAGCTGCATTATCAGCATTACAAGTTTTAATAGCCAACTAAGCTTTAGAATTGTAAATGTTTACAAAGAATCTGTTTAATTTGTCATGCAATGCTTTATCCTTCATATCTAGCATGGCTTATAAATTCATCAAAAGGCAAATACAGTCTTGCATTATTCTCTGACTTTCAGTGTAGCTGGTTTAAAAGCCTTACCATCATATTGCAATCATCCACTCTTACCCTGCTTTATTCACTTGTTATAGCGGTTCAGTTATGTTTTGTTTGTTTCTATTCTCTTGGCATTTGTGCCTTTATACATAGTTAAATATCTTTTTATTTAGGCTAATTTTCCTCTGAATCTTCTAATTTAATCACTTGGGCTTTACATTTTACCCTTAGGAAATACAATACCTTATAATTGTGATGGAATTTCTCCTAGCCCTCCCAGACACATGTAAAAATAAAATACGCAAACAAATTGATGCACAGATATACTTGTATGCACACACATTTTTTTTAACTACATTAGTTTTTAGTGCCGAAACAGTGACCTAGGATTTTTCCGTTTATGATAACTGAGGGCAGCATTATTGCCCATTTTCGATAGTTTATGAGCTTATTATATACTAGGCTAAACTGCAATAATAATGAGACAGTACCATACTGGTTAATTTACTGAACTGGTAAATCAGAGACATGAGTTGAAATTCCTCCATGACAGTTGGGGGATATAAATTCAGTTAATTAAATAAATCTGGAAAATTGATTATTAATGGTGACCAACTGGTTCAACAATGTCCCTGAGGGAAGGGAACTTCCATCCTTATCCAGTCTAGTTTTTCCTGACTCCATATCCACAGCATTGCGGGGCTGTACTTTAAAGTCGGCCAGAAGTCAACTCACTCTGTGCAAGCCCACACCACAGCCATGATATGCAGCGGGTGGATTAAATTGTCTAATAGTGGGATGTCCACTCCCTCATTGGGGAGGAAGACCTGCCCTTGGGAGCTGCTTGCCAATCCAATTAGCCGGCAGCTTCAGCAGCCTGACGAGTGCCAAGAGCTCGGTAGTGGGCACTGCTGGCACTGCAACCAGTCCCAAGGAGAATGCCCATTGGATCTGAGTGAGGTAAGTCTGTGGTATTGGGCAGAGAGGGATTGGCCAGCTTAGGAAAGGGGGGTGAGGTGCAGGGATGGGTTTTGGGGACCAGGTAGGAAGCAAGGAAGGCGGATATTATCTTAGGAAGGGGCTACCTCCAATGTGCAAAGGGAGCCTCCAAAGATAGTACCCCCAGCCCTTGTTGCCCTTTTAAAAGCTTTTTAAAAAAACAGGCTGCCCATTCCCACCTTTCTACTCACACCAACTGTATGATGACATGGCGGCATATTATCGGTGTCAATGGCTTGTAAACAAGCTCATTTGACCCTTAAATATCTAATTCATATGGTGGGCGGGCTGCTGATTTTGCTGGATTATGGGGGTGAGCGTGGGAAGATGGTGGGCTGGGCACCTGCCCTATTTTATGCTCCCCCCACCAGAAACATGTAAGAATAAGACTATCCAACAGGCCCATTTGACAAGCTGCTGCCAGGGGCAAGTAAAATTCGGTCCTTGGTTAATTCTTAATTGCAGGTCATTAAGTTGTATCACAAGCCTTGCAAAAACATCATCACCTTCTCAGGGGCAGTAAGGGATGGGCAATAAATGCTGACCTTGTCAATGACACCCACATCCTGCAAATACTTTCTCAAAATTTTTGTACAGCACTATCAAAGTTGGAAAGGGTGGGAGGGAAGATCACATAAATTAAGTTGTAGTGGTTTGATATGACTAACTTGAATTTTGGAATCTTTGCATTTTGCAGCAGGAAGTGAAGACTGAGATACTGAGATAAGGCATGTTATAGTTTTAAGGTTCAAGCACACAATGACTTCAGGTCCAATTTTAACTCAGTGTAAATGAATGGGTTTTGAGGGAGTTAGAATTTTGCACTTAGTGTCGGAAATAATGTAATGAATCCTATGGATGAATTTTACACAGAGCTTCAAGCAACAGCGAATTTGAACATTGAGATCAATACGCTCAATTCATAGCACACACAATTTTCCATCCATTAACTTGTGGCCTGGTGCAGCACTTAAACCCCCAGTTTGATGCCGATGAGGTGGAAATGCTGCTGTTTCTAAAGATCAACAGGGCAGTATGCCAGAAGGTGGTGGTCAAGTTCAATGCTGTTTGCTTTATTGTAAGACCTTCAAGCTGACATAGAAGAAGAAGACACACTATAAAGAGGCTGCAAAAATATGACTATCAAACAGGCCCATTTGGCAAGCTGCTGCCAGTTCAACCTATTCACCATTTACATGTGGCCCATGTCAAGTTTTCACTCAGTCTTACAGCTGAACATGCAGACAATAAAATACATTTTACAGTTATAGCTTACAATTGATAACTTTGATACTTGTACACACGCCTTTGTTCTCTTATCTCTGGGTCCAGAACAAAATGGCATAAAATTAGAGTTGGAGCTAGGCTGTTCATGGGCAATGTCAGGGAGCACTTCTTCACCCAAAGGCTAGTGGAGATCAGGAAATCTCCCTAGCTGAGGGGTCAGTTGCCAGGGGCCATAGGTCTAAGGTGATTAGTGGAAGGATTAGAGGGGACATGAGGAACAACTTTTTCACCCAGAGGGTGGTGGGTGTCTGGAATTCACTGTCTAAGTTGGTGGTTGAGGCTGAAACGTTCAACTCATTTAAAAGGTACCTGAATCTGTATCTGAAGCGCTGTAACCTGCAAGGCTACAGACCAGGTACTGGAAAGTGGGATTAAAATGAGCGGCTAGTTTCTTTCTTCTATTTTTGGCTGGCACAGACATGATGGGCTAAATAACCTCTTTCTGCACTGTAACTTTTCTATGGTTCTATGTAAAACCCCCTGGTGTCAACTAGGGGACTGGGGTCAAATTAAATAAATAAATCAATATCTGCGCCTAGCATAAAGGCTCATAAAAGTCTAAATTTTATCTGGAAAGAAAAATCAAAAAGTAAAAAAACCTCCTAAAGAATTTAATTTTAAAGTGTTTTTAAAGCTAAATGCCCTCCCACCTGCATGAGGCTTTGTTCCCTCTGGGTTTCACTGGTGTGCTGGAGACTCAGTGTCCATTACGCTCCTATTGCCGAAAATTGGCAGAGTCCTTCCGCTCGCCCTGCTGAATGTTAATATAGCTCCTGCCTGCTTCTCGTAGGATCTTCACTTGTGTTCCCCAAGATTGGGCTCAAATATTGAGGGAGGCCATATCTGAGCAGAAATCCAGTGGAATGATTTCCACCGAATCTTTGTTCCTCTTATATCCCCAGATATAATTTAGACTTTGCTACTTCCCGGAATCAGGGCAGTAGTGAAACAAAAACCATTCTGCAAGTGAATCTCACTTTGCAGGTGGAACAACACAGCCCGGTGAGTTAAAATATTCACCAAAGACGGAAATTCAACACGGTTGATTTGAAAATGACTAAGGAGAATGCAATATTGAAAAACAGTTGAAAGGGAGTTTCCATCTATATGAAATTCAAATTGTCTTTACATGACATCAGCACTTCCACACCACTGTGTTACAGGCACATGATCTATAATGGGATTCACAAAGGGTTAACCCCCTCGTGCATCTCATATTTATCGGGCCCGCTGCTTACAAGAAAGGCTTGCTCTGATCAAAAGGCCCCTCTGCCTCGGTGCTATTGAGTCTGAAACAACCAATAGCCTTCCTCAATTAAATGTATCATCAGAAAAGATTGCTTTACAGCGATATTATAGGCCGTCTGGAAATTAAAGCAGCAGCTTCCTGGTGCTGATGCCAATTGAGGTTGACAGCTTCCAAATTCCATGGTCCTGATGAGACCGGACGAGCTGACAGAGGTCTTTGGCAACTGTTATCACACTCAATAACATGCTGTCAGAGAAACCTAAACCACAATTTGCCTTTACACATTTGCAAGAGGATTTTAATGGATTTGCTTGAAATCTAAACAAAAAAAAGTCCCAACTGAATTAAACAAAAAAGTAGCTCCTTTGTCATACTTGATTATATGTTTAGTTCCAATGTGAAATGTTTACATTTAGGTTTTTTTTCAATGTGATCCTTTTTCACAATACGCTGAGAAAGCCAAGCAAACCAACTTTTGGGTGGGTAGGCAATCTGATATTATGTTGTGTATATAAATGGTGAGTCTGACGACATTGAGAAATGGTCCCTGAGCTGCAAGGTTATAGTCCAGTTCCCAACAAAAAGACGAAGGAACATGCAAAGCCCATTTCCTCCATGTTCAATCTGCTCTATCACCAATTCTAATCAACCCATTCATTTCCTGAGGAAAATCTCCCCTGAAGTAAATCAAACAAATCACCAGAATAGCTTTCCAGATTTACACCCTGCAACATACAATCTTAACCATTGTTTTTCTGGCCATGGAAAGTAGTTCAGAAGCGATTACATTGCACACACTATTCAAGCAGCCCCATCCCCATTTATCCAACAACCTTCGAATACTATTCCTTCCCATTTGCCATGAAGTTCTTTCTTAAAGTTGTCAACTAACTTAATATTCATTAACAACCTTAACTGAGCTTCTGTTTCACATGGTAAAAATATTGGACAGACTCTTGTGCTCTCCCCCATGGCAAGTTTTGTGTCAAGGGGCAATTAATCAGGCAGGAGGATGGCAGGTGGGGACCCCACCACCTTCCTGCCTCCACCCCTGGCGAAGTCAGTGGTGGGAAGGCCTGAGGACAGCCTTGTCCCCTGCCCCCAACTGAGGCCCTTAAGTGGGTAATTAATGCCCACTTAAGAACATCACCCCTCCACCACTGATATTAACCCAACGGTAAGCAGAGAGAGTATGACAACTTGCGGGCTCCTGGGGTAGGTATCTCAGTCAAAGGCACTCAGTGCCTGATGGGAAGGAGAGGATCTGCTGAGACCCATCCCCCTCTGCCCTTGCTGCTGACAACCCCACCCCGTGACATCGCCTCCTACCACTCACCTCTGGCCTAGGATCCTGCAACAATCCTAGGCCTGGGCAGGTGGGACTTGCTCCCTCTGCGTCCTTGATCCTAGGGGAAGGCCCACTGCTAGCACATCAAGTGCCTGAGTGGAACAAGATGCCCTAAAAGAAGCAATGCAGGGCTCTCGCCAGCTCTCCAGCTGGTGACTGAGACCCTATCGCCTCCACAAGATTCCACTCCTTTCTTCTAATCTCAAGTCTAGAGTATTAATACCGCTTGAGAAACAGAGGGCAGTTTTCAGCTTGAACGCTGGTTGAAAACTTTTGATGAAAATCAGGTGCAGTGCAACAACCAGTTTTCTGTCAGCTCCCTATGTGAAAAGTACCCATGTGGACTTCCCCTAGGGCGTAACTTTCACCAATCTTAGTAACTGGGAAAACTCCAGAGGAAGGAATCCTTCCCATAGTGTACAAGTGCACTCTTTACTGGGGTGAATCGCAGCTGACCAAAAATGTGCATTGGAGAAATGAGAATTTAAGAGTTGCATTACAGAGGGGTCGACAAAAGACTTTGCAGCAGAATGCTTTGTCTCCTTGTTGAATGGGAGGTGGCCTAGACTGGTCAGAAAGATTGACAAGGGAAGAACACCATAGCTTAGAAAAATACAGTGCCAGTTTTCAGATTTAACAGGTGATTCCGGGATTTCAAGCTCCTATTCACAGTAGGCTCATCTCAGGGAATCATCGGCATCATTTTCCATCCATTAAAATTAATGAATGGAATTTATAGGCTGTTTGCATGTGATTTCCTAAGATGTACTTCTTGCCAGCATCACTTCCCACTGGGAAGTACCCGACTCATCCATTTAATCTCAACTATGATAGGAAGATTCAGGATTTAACACCCCGTGGCTCAGTGGGTGGATGAACATTGCAGTATTCCTACTTTGCCGCACAGGTTCCAGGGTTGCTGAGTTAGCTAATCTCACCCTGGGATTGGAAAGGAGGGGACTACCCAGTCCAATCTGTTTTATCACTCTGTTGGAAAGTGCAGATGTGTGGACAGAATCTGATTAATTTGTCTTGAAGCCTGAGAAGACAGAGAAGGAGGCAGAAAAAAAACATTATCTTAGCCCATGGCACAGGTAAAAATTCATGTATCCTGCCAGGGCCACCAATGCTAACTAATATTATTCTGGGTTGGAATTAGTTGGGGGTCAGCCATTAGTGGTCACACAACATGGATACCCAAATGAATGACTCATTTGAAAATAGCTGCTTCACTCACCCTGATCAGTTTTAATATCAGACTTTTACAACCTGCGGCTGAAACGCTGGTTATTATTCAGAGAACAGTCTGAGCTGATTTATTATGTATAAGTCAATTAAGTCAAAAAATAGGGAACATTGATTCAGTTGATATCTTTGAACAGAAGGGCCGCTGGTAAAATGTAAAACTCAAAAAACGTAGATAGTGGCTTCAAGTGATGTCTTGGACTCCCCGTCCCCCAATGTCCTGCCTATTTGGTGAAAACGTGTAGGGTCTTTTTCTCTCTTTCTCTCCTCCTCACCACACCCCTCCCCCACAAACTATCCCAACCACCCTCGTAATGCTTCATTCGACTTCTCAAGATTCTGACTCATCTGTTCCTACGTCACCTATGTTCCTGGCCCTAGACCCAGTGAGGTCAATTTTCATCTGCAGTATATCTTGGACTAACAATGGGCAGGGCCATCTGTCCCAATGCCGAATGACATCGGCAGGAAACCAGATCCATTTTGGTGTCTTGGCCTCATTTAACTGTAAGTGGCAAGATATCAGCACCAATTGCTCTGCTTATAGGCCAGAAACTCTGGTGAATCTTATACTTTTTAAAGCCAGCCTTCACCTCTTAAAGGGGAGGTGTAGTCTTCATTGGTAACATGTAGAAAGTGTGTTTTGGAGCAGAAGACATGTTGTTGATGAGCAAGGTTTCCCTGGAGGTGCTTACTGAAGAGGTTAGGGTGAGAAAGAAGGCTCTATTTCCACCAGGCAGTGAATCAGTACCATAGCAAATAAGTCAGCACACATGGAGAGAGGTGGCCATCAGATCAGTGCCAACAGGAACTCCAGGATCTGGTTCCAGTGCCACAAAATAATTAATGACCTTACCAGGACTGCTAAGGTAAGAATCTTCTTCAAATCTCTCTTACGCTGAATACAACACTACATTACCAACTTCTCCTGGCAATATCAAATTTTTCTGCCATCACAATCCTCCCATCTACTCATAATAGGTCATTTTGCTTCAGTCCCCTTCTGCTTATTCAATACCTGATACTGTGCCCCAAATTGGCACAATTTTCTGCTTTTATTTTCTTTGGATTTGTGTTAATTCTTGCATTTTTGTTAAGTTTTTTGATACTTAATACTCTATACATTCCCTTTCATCTGGTGACTTACCCCCTTGCACACACTTTGGTTATATTAGTCTTGAATAGTAACACAAAAATATTGATGTAAATCAGCACACTGATTTACATCCGACCCAATTTGCATTTGAGGTACAAACGGAAAGGGCAGCCCCGGAAATAACTGGCTAGTAGGCGAGTTCAAGTCTCAGTTATTCTGAAAAGGACAGAAATATAGATTTTAGGGGTCTAGCTATCAAAAGAGAAATGTTTTCTGCTCAGCACCAATTGCTTTATGCGTTGGAGTGTCTGCTAGGGAACTACAACTATGTGTCAGCCTGTGGGGAGCCCTGGTGTATGACATCGACATTATGCAATCATCTATGGTGCATGTGTTCACCTCAATGCAAACAGCATCTAAGCCCTCCTTGCAGAAATTGGTGGCATCACTCAGGGATGCACCATGCAGGCCCTAAATTCTGGCACCTCTTCTACTTTGAGCATGCTGGGAAACCCAGTGCTATCTAAGTGTCTGAAGATGAATATATTTGATGGTTCAGGTTTAGCTGAGACATATTATCAGAGGTCTGTTAATTGATTGCTCCCAATTTGAAAGGGAACCACAGTGACTCCAACTGTTCTGTCTGTAGCTGTGAAATTAGTCTCCTAGCTATGGACGCCGGAAAGTGTCTTTTATTAGCATTAGTTGGAGCATTGTGTCTAACTGCATTCAGCATGTGACTGATGCACTGTTCCAGAAGGCTGCCAGGTTTCTCTATTCTTCCAGCAGCCCTGTGAAACAGCTAGATAGACAAAGCTCTGGATGTGAAAGACTTCACCTACGTGGATACTGTTGATCTGATGTCCATGACAACTATAAAGGCTCCCTCAATCTATAAGGCCGCAAGATCACAAGGCAGTTCTGGATGAGGAAGACCACTCAACCCATCTCACCATGTTCTTAATAATGAGAGACTGTAATGTGTGGAGAAACAAAAGGAGTTGTGACAGCGCAAAAGGAGGCTCTCAAAATGAGCAATACCATTCCACCACCTTCTCCCCATAACCCTGTGCATTCTTCCTTGTTCAGAAAATAAAATAAATTTGGGGGCAGGTATACTAAAAGCTAGTGCACAGATAGAAAAAGTAACTGTAAAGGCTAATAAAATGTAGGCCTTCAGCCAAAGAAGATGAGAATTCAAAAATAAGGGAGTGATGCTTGAAAAATCTTGCAGATCCCAACTGAAATACTGCATTCAATTTTGGATCTCAGGAATGAAATACAGGGGGCAGCAGCAGGTTCACCAGATCGAAACAAGGGGTAAAATGGCAGAATTATGAGGACAGGTTAAATAAACTTGGTTTATATTCCCTTGAATTTAGAATGTTGAAGTGTAATAGAATTTAGGTCTTTCAAATGATAAAAGGATTCGATAGGGAAGGTATGGTGGAGGTATTCAGAACAAGGGGGCACAATCTTACAATTAGATTTAGACCATACAACAATGTAATCATGAAGCACTTTTTCACACTGGCACTGAATTTTACAAATCACCCTCAGGTATGCCCAATTAAGTGCTGCCACTCTGATTTTCTAAGCAGTGGGAGAGGCTACCATTCAATGTGCAGACTGGCAGCTTTAACCCTACAGGCTGCTGGCCAGTTTAAGGGTAGGGTGGTGGGGGGGGGGTGGTGTGTGGTACCTCTTGTTGGGGCTCCAGTGACAATTAGAGGCCCCTCCCCACAGTTTTTGCCTCGCTACGTACTTGTCCCACCCTCCTCTGTCAAAATTGCTCCCCACCCCACCTAGCTGGGACCTGGCAGTCTGGGTCCAGTGAGTTCCCAGAAATACCTGAATGTCTGTATCGATCGCTGGATGCCACCTTGGCCTACCCGCAGCACCAACTATGGCCACCGCTTCTGCTAGCGCTGCCAGTGTGCAGAGCTGCCAGCCTCCCTGGTGGCCTTTGATTGGCCAGAAGCTCAATGAGGCCAGACTTCCTCCTGGAGACGGACAGAAGTCCCATGACAGACTAATTAAAGGGCCGGCGCCCAAAAAATTAAAGTGGAGCGAGCTAGCAAAGCGGAAGTGGGCTTGTCCACAATATTTATGCTGCATTGCGGGGATCCCACTCTCAGAGTATAATCTAGCCCAGGATAATGGAATCTAGAATTGTCTGTGAATGCTGGGTCAATAGGAATTTTCAAGACCGAGACTGGCAGATTTGCATGAGGTATTAGGTATTAAGGGATATGGATAAATGGAGTTCAGGCCCTAACCAGCTATGATCTATTTGAATGGCAACTCAGGCTTGAGGGGCTGAATGGCCTACTCCTGTTCCCATGTTTCAATCTCAGCTCATTCATTCAGAATGACCTTAATATCCCATCTTTGAAGCATTCAATTCTGGGGAAATAATTCTGGGGTTTTGTTTCCACTGCTATATTGAAGAGTTCATTCCAATATTTATTGTCATGTGAACAGGAACTTCCAGCAGTCCCAAATGCACCTTTTGCAAGTTTAAATCCCTTTTGCTACTCTTACAATTTAAAGTAATTTTCCAATTTCCCTTTTGCACCTCTCAGACATCTCCTTTCACCGCTAAAGAGCCAAGGTTTCTCTCATCCTCATTCATTAGATGAACATAGGTTATGTAGTGATATGAATGAAGTTTAAAGTTATGAAAGAATGAGTAGATATAAGAAGACTGCTTCCAGTAGGCTAAAACAAGGTGTACAAACATAAGTTGAATTTAAGAGACTTAGAAAAGAGAGCAAGAAAAAGCTTTCCACTGAGAGTTGTGAGGCTGTGGAATTAGTTTTCAGGGCATGCCACAGGCATTGATACACTTTCATCTGCAGACAGGTAACCAGACCTCATTTTCACAGATGATTAATGCAACAAAGATCAGTAGCATCACTAAGATATGTGAATACGTGAATCAACCATAATGTAGGATACTGTCAAAGATGCCAGCTATTGGATAAGGCATTAGAATGAGGCATCATCTACACTATTGGATTGATGTAAAGAACCCTTTGACACTACTTTGAACAAGTTCAGGGGTCCGAGTCAATATTTTTACCTCAACCAACTTCACTAAAACAGATCATCTGGTCATAATTACCTCTGCAAATGAAGGTGGGCAGAGGTAATATTTTGGCCCCTGTTAATCTGTTTCTCTGTAAACAATATACCTCAAAAACAAATGGACGGACTTCAAGGAAACTTGGTAAACAGTTAGCACATGTTCCAAGGGAGAACTAATAGGTTTTTGGCAAAGATGCAGATCCAGATCTAGATCTTGGAATCTTTTAAAGAACCTGTTAACATTGGGTGATAGGATGAATGTTTTTTTTTAGAATGTTGTGGCTTATTTCATTTAGCATGTTGTTGATTGTTTTAGAATTTTGCGAATTGTCTCAGCTGTTGTGATGCAATTTGTCACAGTTAGCAAAATGTGAGCAGAGTTTACAGAGCAGGTTATTGGATGTGGATTAGCCTGAAACCTCCTTACCGAGATGGAAGCTCTTAATAAAATGATTTCCTTTTTCAGCTTTGTAGTTACAGCACATCAAGTGGCAGGGTAAAACCTCAAGGAAGAGCTGCAGCATTGTAATAACATTGAGTTAACAGAGCATGACAGAGGTATCTCCTCTACTGAGTGTCCTCTTTACTTGTCTCATTATTGTTTTTTTGGTTCTTGTTGCATGCAAATTGGCTGTGAAGTGTGTCTGCATAATAACTGTGACTACTTTTAAGTTCCTCAGGGTAAGTTGAAGTGAGAGTGACTGCCCTTGACATCAAGGCTGCATTTGACTGAGTGTGGCATCAAGGAGCCTTAGCATAACTGGAGTCAATGGTAATCATGGGGAAATCTCTCCACTGGTTGGAGTCAAAGGAATATGGTAGTAGTTGTTGGAGGTCAATCATCTCAACTCCAGGCTATCACTGCATAAGATCCATAGGGTAGTGTCCTCATCCTAACCAACTTCAGCTACTTCATCAAGGACCTTCCTTCAATCATAAGGTCAGAGGTGGGGATGTTCACTGATGATTGCACATTGTTCAACACCATTCGCAACTCCTCAGATACTGAAGCAGTCCATGTCCAAATGCAACAAGACCTGGATAATATCCAGGTTTGGGCTGACAAGTGGTAAGTAACATTTGTGTCATGCAAGTGCCAGGCAATGACCTTCTCCAACAAGGGAGGATCTAACCATCAACCCTTGACATTTAATGGCATTACTGTCACTGAATCTCCCACTCAACATCCAGGGGGTTACCATTGACCAGAAACTGAACTGGACTATCCATATAAATACTCTGGCTACAAAAACAGGTCAGAGGCTAGAAATCCTGCGATGAGTAACTCACCTCCTGACTCTCCAAAGCCTGTCCACCATCTAGAAGGCACAAGTCAGGAGTGTGATGGAATACTCCCCATTTGCCTGGATAAGTGCAACTCCAAATTCACTCAAGAAGCTTGACACCATCCAGGACAAAGCAGCCTGCTTGATTGGCACCCCATCTACAAACATTCACTCCCTCCACTGACTCACAGTAGCAGCAATGTGTACCATCTACAAGTTGCACTGCAAGAATTCACCAAGGCTCCTTAGACAGCACCTTCCAAACCCACAACCACTACCACCTAGAAGGACAAGGGCAGCAGATAGATGGGAACGCCACCAACCTGGAAGTTCCCCTCCAAGTCACTCACCATCCTGACTTGGGAATATTTCACCGTTCCCTCACTGTCGCTGGATCAAAATCCTGGAATTCCCTCCCTAACAGCACTGTGGATGTACCTTCACACCATGGACTGCAGCGATTCCAGAAGGCAGCTCACCAGCACCTTCTCAAGGGCAACTATGGATGGGCAATAAATGCTGGATGCTCACATTCCATGAATGAATAAAAAAAAAATTTGAAAAGTACTTTATCAGCTGAAAAGCTCTTTTGGATGTCCTGAGGTCATGCAAGATGTTAAATAAATGCAAGTCTTCATTGGTATCAGATTCTATAAAATTCCTTTGAAAAAGTTACCCTTAGTGATGTATACAATCTTTATTAATTCTTTGTGGCCCAGATCTCATAGGTGTTTGCTGAGTCGACCCCATTCAGAATGAGCCATAGTCAGAGCAGTTTACAACATTGGCCCAATATTGCTGCAATCACAAAAATCATTGAAAATTCTGATGTAGCTAATTTGGTAACTGCTATTTTGCATTGGAAACCATCACAGTCAATTTATTGTGTAATATAGTCTGTCTTTCAGAGACTGAGCCTTGGGGCATTTCCAGGTTTTGGACAAACACATTGCTAAGTGCAGCATTGGCAATGTACATCTCCAGATGATGTTCTAATATCCATACCTTTATGGCTTGCATGGTAACCTGTGTTCCTACTTTTGCATGCAGCAAAAGCAAATATGCTTTTACAACTGTGTGTTTTACAATGATTCTCAACCTTCTGTAGAATCTAAACTGTAGCACCGGTATTAATAATTTAGCTTTAATAGTGTGAAGGGAATTGATAAAATTGATCAAGGCAAATTGGTGAGAAAAAAGTTGAAAAACAGATGCTAAGGCTGGAAATGAGTAAGTGAGGAATGTTGGACAGAACGTTTCCACCTAAACCATAATAAAATTGTGGAGTAGGATACTGGGGAGGACTATTGAAGCAGACGGTATAAATGGGTTGAAGAGAAAATTAAATAAACTTTTCAAGAGAGGAGGTGTTGATAGATGCAGCAAAAGCTAGGGTTGAAGGGCGGCTGTTAGGGTTCAATTTTTTTTTCTATTCTTAAAAATAATGCTCTTACGCAATACAGCCTATTTTCCACTTACACTCTTGTCCTTGCCTTATTCCATAGGCAAACAAGGGAGAAAATGCAAGCATTGATTTCTGAGCTTAGTATTTCATGCTGAATCCAGTCATTAGGCTCGTATCAGAGATCCCTCTAACATCACTACAAGGCAGCACACTAACCCATGCATGTTACAGGCTACTAAATGAAAGTCAATTTGACTTAATGAAATGGTAAATAAAAGTAAATTGTGCAATCGTTTTAGTCAATAAAGCTCACAGACTGGGATTAGGTGGGTTACAATTTCTAAAGCAAAGGGAACACAAGGTTAGTTACATCTTGGTGTGTAATTTTCACAGAGGTGGTTTAAACTTGATCCTCCGCCATTCGTAAATATTAATAAATCAAGCTGTCCTCTGAGACAGTTAGTCTTTCAGCAGTAGACTGCTAACTCTAGATCTGGTGTACTACTTAGGGATGAAAAAGAGAATGGAGGTGACTCAACAGCTTGTCTGCACTTAGCAAAGGCAAATGGATCAAAATTGGAAATATATTACTATGGGAACAGAGAGAACAAGTCTGTTTTTAAGTAGGAGTTATGTGAGAATTTGGAAGTTTCCTGACGGGATATATGTCAACATGTGGATGAACAGAAATTCAACATGGCCAGTGTAAAATATATATCTTATTGCACATAGTACTGGGGAACTTAAAATCATTTGCTGAGAATATCCTCAGGTCTGTTTTCTAGATTGACAGCCACAAATTCGGGGGACAATCACTGGAAATCTTGGATAGCTATGTAACTTGCATTGTTGTTAAATTTCCACTAAAGTTACAGCAACTGACTGAGAGAACCCTGCGATAAACTTGGAATGCAGGGCTAGTTTCTTGTAAGAAACAGTAAAAATTATTCACAGACTCCAGATGAGGCTACATGCTTGTTCTAAGAAGAAGGCTAAAAAGCTCCACCCCTAAGATTCCCCGTGCTTAGGGCTGATTCGCTTATTCAGTCCCGAGATCAGTAGGAAATTGTTTAACTTACAATTACTACATTCCTCCCCCCTTAATTTTGTGTTACCCTCTTATTTATAAGAATATCTTAACCCATATTGTATACAATTATATACAGTCCATGCCATTATAAATTTAGTCTTTGAGGAGTTTTTCGGATTCAGGTAGAGCGACTCTACACCGGAGGTTCTTCGATTGGGATTGATTTGTACAGGAACTATAGCATCAGGGACATCCTTAGACAATGGCAGTTCCGAATTATTTACTTCAACAGAGGCATCAAGTATTTTTTTGTCGATCTGGCACTTCAGGGGTCAAAGTTTCGACTTTGATTTCAGGTGGATTGACTGGTTGTTGGAGGGTTTCTCAACTCCTGAGATGATCCACATGTTTCCTTACAATCCTGTTTTCCACTTCTACTTGATAAAATAAAGGTCTTGGTTCAGCAACAATTGTACCAGGGACCCATCTCGGTCCAGTTGCAAAATTTCATTCAAAAACTGTCTCTCCTGCAAAAAACTCTTGACTTTTACTGTGAACATCATGATTCACTTTCTGACCACCCTGATTTCTCTCCACCTTCCCCTCTAAATTAGGGAACACTAGACTCAATCTTGTATGAAGTCGGCGCTTCATTAACAATTCTGAAGGTGTTAAACCAGTGGTTGCATGAGGAGTTGTGCAATACCCGAACAGAAATCTTGAAATCCATGTTTCTAACGTTCCCTCTGATAGTTTCTTTAAGCCTATTTAAAAGGTTTGTACTGCTCCTTCTGCTAACCCATTGGATGAGGGATGAACTGGTGCTGTTCTGATTTGTTTAGTCCCATTTAGGTTCATGAATCTTTGGAATTCAGTGTAAGTGAAAGCATAACATGTGACACAATAACTTCAGGTAAACCATGAACACTGAAACTCTGATGCAGTTTTTCAATGGTTGCAGACAATGTACCTACACCTATCTCACTTCAAACACATCCATCCACTTTCAATGTACATTGATAATGACAATATATGTCTATATGTAGGCTAGCCCAGGGTCAGCCAGGCCACTCCCACGGATCCAGTGGAACTGAAGCGAACAACTTCTGCTGTCGCTGCCACCGGAGACAGTGTTTCACCATTTTTTCTATATCACTGTCTATATCTGGCCACCAAATATAACTTCGTATGAACATTTTCATTTTCGAAATACCAGGATCTGCACTGTGAAGTTCTTCCAATAATGGTTCTCTTCCTTGCACAGGGACAATGCCTCTTGCTCCCCATAACAAGGTACCATCTTGATAACTCAGTTCAGATCTACATACAAGGAGTGATTTTAATTTTTCAGGGACTTGTTAATTTGACCATGCTTGCAATACCTGTTCACGGACTCTTGCTAAAATTTGTCCAATTCTTTATCTGTCTCACACAGACTGGTGAGGATTCCAGGAAATTCAATACAAATACTACCTCTTGAGGTACTGGAGCACGTGTAATGTTACCTTGTAAAAGGAGATGATTGAGGGCGTCTGCATTTGCTATATGCACACCCGAATGGTGCATATAAGTGTACTCATATGTCAACAAAATTAAAGCCGATCTTTGAATCTGGTGGGATTGCCTTAACTTCACTAAACAAACCTAACACTATGGTGAAGTGTCAACTGTGCAAATATTGATGGGACCTTTTTACTCCAAACATGATAGATAAGTCCTCTTTTTCAATTTGTGAGCAACCTTTCTCAGCTGCAGTAAGGGTTCTGGATACATATCCTATTGGTCTTTCAGATCTATTCTCCATCTTGTGTGACAATACTGCTCCCGCTCCGTAGGGAGATGCATTGCAAGTGAGTGTCAATTCCTTATTCAGGTCATAGTGCACTAGCAGACACGACGAGTGTAAAAGCTTCTTGACTCTTGTGAAGGCTTCTTCTTGCTGTGCCTTCCAGGACTATCTGTGGTTCTTCCTCAATAACAAGTATAAAGAGACTAACACTGTAGATAGATTAGGCAGGAATCGACCGTAATAGTTCACCATGCCTAAAAAAGACGCGAGCTCTGTGATGTTGGTAAGAGAGGGCGCTTCCTTGATTGCCCTGACTTTCTCCTCTAATTGATGTAATGCTTGGGCAACCACTTGACTTTTCTTGGAAAGTGCACTTTTCTTTTTTTAAATGAACACCAGCCTCTAAAAATCTCTTCAGAACCTCTTCCAGGTTTGCCTCATGTTCTGCTTCTGGAGACCCTGTGATTAGGACGTTGGCCAGGTACACTATAACTCAGGGAAGTCCTTGTACTAAGCTTTCTGAGGTTCTTTGGAAAATTGCAAAGGCAGAAGACACACCGAAGGATAGGCGTGTATATTGGTACAGGCTCTTGTGCATGTTTATGGTGACATAACTTCTTAATGTGTTGTCCAGCTCAAGCTGTTGATATGCATGACTCATGTCCAGTTTAGTGTAGGATCTTCCTCCTGTGAGTTTAGCAGACAGAACTTCAACCTTTGGGACTGGGTATTTGTCTAATTTCACAGCCTTGTTCACCATTAATTTATAGTCTCCGCAGATGGGAATGGTTTGGTCTGGTTTCAGCACAGAGACTATGGGCAGAATTTTGCCCTTGGATGGCGTGCGGGCCCCACTGGCTCGGCGGCAGGCGTTCAGCTGACCCCTGCCACCGAAACGGGGCCCATCGCCATTTTGAGTGGGCGGGCCAATTAAGGCCCGTCTAGCGGCCTTCCTGACAGGAAACGCTATGTGCTTCCTGTGCAGGGGGGAGGGAATCCCCAACTGTCAAAGTGGGCTCTTTCATGCATGTGCGCGAAAGAGCGCACTGCTCCCTGAGGCAAAGTAAACTCTAAAAATAGAAAAATATTAAAATTATTAACATGTGACGTTGTCACATGAGATTGTCACACTTAAAATTTATTAAATGTTTAAAAAATGGACATGAAACTTCATCCCGCCAGTGGATGAAGTTTCATCAATAATCTGGAGCCCGCTGGGGCTCCTGGCCTGCCCGCCAGCTTTAAGCTTGGACTGGTAGGTCTTTAATTATCTTAACTAGCCTGTCAATGGCCTCAGTTGGCCATTGACAGGTCGGCGGGCAAACAGCTGATTTTGCTGTCCGCCCGCCTTCCTAAAAATTTAAAGGGACCGGGATGACGTCGGGGGTTCCTCCTGACATCATCCCGTGTCAGTTTTCCCTTGGCGAGCTGGCCCTGCCCCCAAATCGCCAAGGGGAAAATCCTGGCCTATGGGTTCCCCCATTTCAAAAATTCGACTGGCTGGATTGTTCCTAACTTCTCCAAATGACATAATTCCACATCTACCTTTTTTTTTACAGCCTAAGGTACAGGTCTTACCTTAAAAAACCAGGATGTTGCTTCAGGGTCCATGTATACTTTTGTTTGTAGGCCATTGATTTTCCCCAATTGTCATATTTTTTCAGGAACTCTGGAAGTTTTCCTGCCCTGACCTGAAAAATTTCCGACCAGTTTAGTATGGTTTCCTTCAACCAATCAGGGCCCAGACGGTTTGGTCCTTCTCCTGTTACAATAATTATTGGCAGCTGAGCCGTCAGTTGTCTGTAGGGTACAGGTACAGAGGTGATGCCTTTCACTTGTATTGCTTCTCCTGTATATGTTCTTAACGGAGCAGCGGTTTTCTCCAAACTCAATGGCTGGGTACCTGCTCTGAGGTATTTAAAGATGTGTTCTCCCACCACTGTGGTCGATGCTCCTGTGTCAACCTCCATGACCAGAGGCTTTCCACTTGCTTGAAGTGTAACAGTGATTGGTTCAGTTTTCCTGGCCTTAGATTGTGTAGGGAATAAACATCAGCCTCGGTAACTTCTGGCTCTTCTACTTAACTTGACCTGCAGTCTGAATGGTTGTCTTGATCTAGTCCTGCATTGTTTAACAATATGCACTTTTTTGTGGCAGTAGTAGCATTCTGCCTCAAAATCTATAGACTTCAGCTGCATGATTTCCTAAAGAAAGGTAATACTTTAACTTCTGGCTTACTAGTGAGCTGCTTTCAGTATTTTTTTTTCTTTTTCTAGCAGTAGGGACTACGTCCCGCTTTGCAGTAGCTGCCTGGTCTTTGCGCCATGCCCAGCAGTAGTTCCCACTCTAGCTACACACTCTGCAAAACCTGCGAATCCCTCTCACACTCTCCATTGCTAGCGCCATCTCCATAGCGCACTTCAGGTCTATCTTAACTTCCGCAAGCAAATGGCGCTGAATGGCGTCATCGTTTATGCCGCAAACGAAACGATCCTGCAACATGTTGTTTAAAGTAACACCAAAGTCACTGTGCTCCATTAACTGTTTTAACTTTGCGATGTACATTATGATTGACTCACCAGGGGCCCTTGCTCGAGAGTTAAACTTAAATCTTTGCATGATCACTGAGGATTTAGGCTGAAAATGTCCTTTCATGAGGCCTACTAGCTTGGTGAAGGATCTGGAATTTGGCCCGTTTGGAGCCGTAGTCAAGCTATGGATAAAGCAATGTGTTTCGCTCCCGCTGACACTTAGAACTGCCTTCTGTTTCTCCTCTGCCATTACTTTGTTAGCTAAAAAGTAGAAATCTAATCGCTCAATGGATTGACTCCAGGTGAGTCGTATCGGTCAATTCTGCCACAGAGCGGTATTGTTGGTGGGTATACTTCTTTTCTCTCTTCCCTTAAAAATCAAAATACTCATGGTTAAGTGGCGAGATGCTGCTTCAGCACTACTTATCTGTGTCTCCAATTATAATAAACTTGGAATGCAGGGCTAGTTTCTTGTTAGAAACAGTAAACTTTATTTACAGTCTCCAGATGAGGCCATATGCTTGTTTCAAGACCAAGGCTAAAAAGCTCCACCCCCACGATTCTCTGCACTTAGGGCTGATTCATCTATACAGTCACATGATCCCCATCACATTAAGAAATAGCTTAACTTACAACTATTACAACCCTAAAAGAAATTTCTGGCAAATGATTTCAACAGAGAATCATGATAGAATAGCAAACCATGAGTCCTCCTGGACTCCTTCCCCTTTCTGGGCTCCTTCCTCCCCAGCCTTCTTCCCCTCTCCAGAATCCTTCCCCCATCTGAACTCCTTCCCTTGCACCTTCCTCCCCACTTACACCTACCTCCCTAGTTGCCCCTTTCTCCCCTGTTACCCCCTTCTCTCCCATACTCCCTCCCACTCTCCAAACCTCACCCCCAGCACCTTTGTTTCTCCCCCTCCCAACTTCACCCCCCCACCCCTCCCCGACACCTCTTCCTTTCCCAGTTGACCCTAGATCTTCCTCTCCCACCCCCGCCCCCACCCCCGTACACCTTCCTGTCTGACACACAGTTGGACCTTCCTCTCCACCCCCTTGATGATCATCTGTTGTGAGCAGTCTCTCAACGGTGACTTTCCAACATCCATGAGCTGCTACGCAGAGGAATCATGTCCATCAGAATCTACCCGGTATGTGATGGATGTTCCTCCAGGGTTCCGTCACTGTATCCCAACATCTTCTGCTCCTCGAATGTCCATGATGTGAGCAAGGCCCTGGTGGTAAGTTCCGACTTTTGCACTTGTCAAGAAGTGTCCTGCACTGGCGTTTTCCCACTGACGTGGGCAAATGATCCAGTGTTGCAGGATGATTCCTGCGGGCTGGGCTTATAATGATATGCGTATGTATTACAATAAAGTTCCTGATATCTGGCGGCAGAAAATGCGGCCCGCCATTGACGAGCAGAGTGGATGATCACAAACTGGTTTCACAATGTTGTGAAACTGATTTTTGGCCTTCTTGCCATATTGATCCCTAGCACTGCAAAACACGTCCAAAGCCAGCGGGCATGGAAAATTCCGCCTGATGTCAGGGTGCTGAACCAGACTAGCCCCATGGGCTCAGCGCAGCCTCTCTGCAGATTCTCCTCAAGGCCGTCAGAGAACATCGGGATGTGTTCTTTCCTACAGATGGCATCAGAAGGCCCTCCCGCCAGACTAATGCAGCCGGCACGGAGGTGGCTGAGCAGGTGAGCAACCTGGGGTGACAAATCAAACCTGGGCCCAGCGCAGGAAAAGGGTCAATGACCTGCTTTGATTCTCAAGGGTAAGTTCCAGTGTCACATCTTCAACAGGAGTCTCTCGTGTAGTCATCGTTAATGTATGCGTGTGAGTTTGCCTCATCATCAACCTCCGCCAGCACAGTTACACCCACACGGTCCTCAGAGCCAACCTGTAAATTCAGGAGCACAACCTGGTGATGGTTATTGGGAGTAGGTGGAAATGTGAAATTGAGGTTATAATCAGATCAACCATGATGTTATTGAATAGAGGAGCAGGCTCGAGGGGCCAAGTGGCTTACTCCTGCTCCTAATTCATATGTTCATATTCAATGAGTATATTATAGATATATCCCTACACTTGAAGGAAGATGTGACAGCTGAGTTCCCAGATGATTGGAGAACTGTTGGGGACCAGGGCCCAGCTGAGACCCACGCTAATGAGGGGCCTCTGGTCATGGCCACTAGACGCCTGCTAGACATGCAGCAGGAGCCAGGGGAAAATACGTTGGAGATGCTGGGGATTATGCACAGCTTTGGGTGGGGTATGGGCGAGCACATGCACGCCATGAGTTCTACCATGTCTCAGGCATTGGAGTGCGTGGCTTCATCCATGGAGAGGATGACGACTGCCATGGAGAGCCAGGCTGAGCACTCGATCCATATTCACTCCGACCTGCATTCCATCGCTCTAGCCATTGGCTCAGTGCAGCAGTGGCTAGGCGAGAGGGGGATGAGGCACCTGGACCTCCCTCAGGGAGACAGGGAGGTTCCTTCACACACCCAGATAGAGGAGGAGTGTGTACCAGTTGCCCCGGGGCCTTCAGCTCAGGACATCCCCAGCATTAGAGGCTTCTCGTCATCCCTCATCCCCTCCATCACTGACCCCAAAACTCCAGTAGGCGACGCTGAGGTGGACCCCCTGCTCCAGTGCAGGAGACCCGGAGTAGGTTGGAGCCCTCAATGCCCCATGCCTCCAGAGGGCACCCCCACAGTCATCCAAGGTAACGGGGCACGACACTGAACCGACTGCTTCCACCTCAGCTGCTGATATTATGGTTGCCCTTAGACATATCGGCAGGAAAAGAAAAGTGAAAAAGTATGAGCACAAAGGTGGCACAGGGGATTTATCTATGTGTTTATCACTTGTAAAAATATACACAATACAACTTCTTCTTTGTAATCATTTGTAATTATTGAGGATTGTTGGGGCTTGTCATGATATTAGAAGTAATGGTTGTGGCACACCCCTTGTGTTGTCATAGCCGCCAGGGCTATGGGCCAAGTGCTGGAAAATGGGATCAGTGTAATCAGATCTTTGTTGACCTGCATGGACTCGATGGGCCGAATGGCCCCCTTCTGTGCTGTGAACGTCCATGAGTCTATGTTTCTCACAATGTGACGATTAGAGAGGAGATAGGGACACAGACCTTGGGCTGAATTTTCTGGCTGACGTGTGGGTGGCGGATCCCACACGTCATTGTTTAAAATATTGCGCAGAGCGTCCCGACGTCAGCACAAGGCATCGCGATATTTAGCTGGGCGGGCACGTTATGCAGCGCGACGTGCACCCGCCATTAATTAAAGGCCTTGTTAAGGCCCTTAACTCGGCAATTTGAGGAGCCCGTGCGATCTTCGTCTGATGCACGGGCCCAACGGGCAGGCAGGTAACTGATTTTTTAACAATCCTCATCCACTGGCAGGATACGTGGGCTCAGGTGGGTTGCTAATGTTTTTTCTGAAGTATTTAATGCAGGAAGTGTTTTAAACTTGCCTGTGTGATTGTTAGCAGTTCAGATCGATTTCCAATAGTTTTCTCTGTACTTTAAAGCTTCAGCTCAGCAGTCTGCAGACAGTAACCTTTATCAGGCCTACAGCTTTCCAGAGGCCTCCATTTAGCCTGGGGGTATGGGTTCTGACATCTCCACTGGAGGCATCTCCTCTGAGGAGGAAGGGAGGGATAGAATAAGGAGGAGCCAGGAGTGGACAAATAGCCCCCAGGGGAGCCATCTTTGGGAGGCCAAGTGCAGGCACAAGGGGCGCAGGGCCAAGAGGCTGTCCAAGGTGGAAGGGGCCACAGAAGATGCCACTATTCTGCTGCCAGGGTTTACAGGTGGTGAAGCAGCTGCCTCAATATGACTGAGGTGCAGTGCCGAAGGAGGCTCCGTCTCTCAAGGGAAACAGTCAACTATATCTGTCAGATGATTGGCCCTGAGATCTCCCCTAACCGTGTGGGTGGACACCCCATGCCAGCGGCTCTGAAGCTCACTGTTGCCCTCAACTTCTATGCCTCTGGCTCCTTCCAGGTCTCGGTGGGTGATCTTTGCAATGTCTCCCAATCAGCTTCCACACTTGTGTCAAGCAGGTTACAGACACTCTGTTCAGACAGGCATTGACCTTCATCCACAACCATTGGGACCAGGCAAGTCAGACACAGCGAGTCAGAGGCTTCACGGCCATTGCTGGCTTCCCCTGCGTCCAGGGTGCTATAGACTGTACACATGTGGCCATCAAGGCACCAGCAGGTGAGCCCAGTGCCTTCGTCAGCATGAAGGGTTTACACTCCATGAACGTGCAGATAGTGTGTGATCACAGGATGCAGATTCTACAAGTCTGTGCAAGGTACCCAGGCAGCTTCCACAATGTCTACATCCTCAGACACTCCCAGGTGTCGGGGCTCTTCAGTGCTCCAGCTCGACTGGATGGTTGGCTGCTGGGTGACAAGAGTTGTCCCCTCCAAAGGTGGCTCATGACGCCTCTCCACCATCCAAGAACAGAAGCTGAGCAGCGGTACAATAGGAGCCACAGCACTACAAGGGCTGTGATGGAGAGAGCCATTGGTCTTCTCAAGATATACTTTTGATGCCTGGACTGCTCAGGGGGTGCACTCCAGTACCCCTCAGATCGTGTCTCTGTGATAATGGTAGCATGCCGTGCTCTGCACAATCTTGCGCTGGAAAGGGGGGTACAGTTGATGACGAAGACCTTGATGCAGTGGATGCAGCTGCACGTGATGAATCCAGCAGTGGCTCAGAGGATGAGGAAGCACAGGGCAATGATGAGGGGCAGCACGCTGACCCGCTACTACACCAAGGAGGCAGGGACACCCGGGACAATTTAATCTAACGAACCTTCAGCTAGCTCCACACACATGGATCAGCAGGACCAGCATCGACTGGCACTTCAACACGTGGCACTTAGGTGTTACATCTTCCACCTGTTCAGCTGCAACTAAGGGCTTAGTACAGAAACACCAATGCCCATGCAAACACTCATGTGAAAAAGACAAATGCAGCACAAAGGAAACACCCTCAGCCATGGTCAGAAAAGTGGACTTCATTCTGTCCAACATAAAACAGAAACGTCTCTATGGCAAACATAAGTATATTTTCCCTAATCTAAGGCCAACACAAAATCACCAGTGACATACCCTTTGAGTGCCTACATGCTTTATGGTTTCGTTTGTGGGTGCAACGTCTTAGTGCCGCCCCATCGGTCGGAGTGGCTTGTGAGACAGCCTGCTGACTCTCCTGTCTTATTGGCCTCGATGACCTTGGCGACCGTCCTCTGGCCCATGGAGCCTGTGCTGGCCCAGCCTGGGAGGGAGTGACCAGGGATAAGGTGACTTTGGAAGGTGGTGGAGACACGCATCCTCAAAGGGACAAGGGACCTTTGTGTATGATCCACATGTCAGTGTGTCTCAGTCTGTGAATGAGCATTATTTCAGCATTAACGATTGCAGCAACCATCAGTGGTTTGGATGGTCGGCAGACAGAGTGGATCGACTGTGGCCCTCAAATACCGGGCCGCTAGACCCCAGACTCACCGCCACCTGCCGCCCTGGCTGCCTGCCTCCTGCCCAGCTCCATGGCCTGCTCCTTCAAGGTGGTGAGGCGCTGGAGGAGGGCACGCCCACCACCAGTCCTCTGGCACTCCTTCTGATTGTGCTCAGTTTTTGCCTGCAGAACAGTGAAGAGGATTTATTGGGGCATAGTTAGTATGTAATGCTGGATGTAGATGCTCAAAACTTTATTGCAAAGGCACTGAATGGACTTTGGGGTCAAAGGAAAGGGTCATTTCAGACGTCCTGGTTGGAGGCAGCAGCCCTGGCATGAGGTGGTAGGGCTTATTTGTCAGCCTAGCTGAAGGAGTGCTGGATCGAGGCGTCCCTGGTGTCCCTGCCTCCCTGGAGGTTACAGAGGTCTGCCTCCACACCCTCAGTGATCTCCTCACATTCCTCCTCTTCTGACTCGTCACTGGATTCATCCTCTGTGGCCCGTGAAGCTGCGTCAAGATCCCCTTCCTCCAGTGGGTCCCCTTTGCCAGAGCCAGATTGTGGAGAGCATCGCATTCAACCATGATCAGTGACACCCACTCTGGAGGATATTGTAGTGCATCATCTGAATGGTCCAGGCATCAGAAGCGCATCTTCGCTTATGGTCCCATGGTTCTGTCTATCACTGCCCTTGTGGAGGCATGACTCCTATTATAACGCTTCTTTGTCTCTGTCCTTGGATGGTGGAGAAACGTCATAAGCCCTTGTCATCCAGCAGCCATCCATCCATTTGGGCTGGAGCACTGAAGAGTCTCGGCATCTGGGAGTGCCTGGGAGTGTCTCAGGATGTAAATGTCATGGGAGCTGCCTGGGTACTTTGCACAGACTTGTAGAATCTGCATCCTGTGGTCACACACTCTCTCCACATTCATTGAGTGGAAGCCCTTCCTGTTGATGAACAGTGTGTCTCAGTGCCTTGATGGCCACTTGCGTGCAGTCGATTGCACCCTGGATGCGGGGGAACCGAGCAACTGTTGCAAAGCCTCTGGCTCACTCAGCCTGGCTGGCCTCATCCTTATGGAAATGAATGAAAGTCAATACCCACCTGAACAGAGCTTCTGTCACCAGTTTGATGCAGCTGTGGACAGCTGATTGGGAGACTCCACAAAGATCCCCACTGACCCCTGGAAAGAGCCAAAGGCATAGAAGTTGAGGGTCACTGTGACCTTCAGAGCCACTGGCTTGAGGTGTCCACTCGCACAGTCAGAGCTGATCTCAGGCCCAATCACCTAACAAATGGAGGTTACTGTCTTTCTTGAGAGGCAGAGCCTCCTTTGGCCTTGTACCTCAGACATATTGAGGTAGCTGCATCGCTGCCTGTGAACCCTGGTAGCAGGATAGTGGCGTCTTCTGCAGCCCCTAATGACTTGGACTGCCAGATGGCCCTGTGCCCCTGTGCCTGCACCTCTCCTCCCACAGGTCCCTCCCCTGGAAGCTGCATTGGGACACCTGGTCTCCTCTACCTTCTGCCCCTCTCTTCCTCCTCAGAGGTGGTGCCACAAGCAGAGACCTTAATCCTCATTACCAGGGTAACAGAAGGCTGTCTGATACCTGGAATGGTCCACACAGCCTGAATTCTCCAGGGTCCTTGGAGACACCAAGGAAACCTGAAATGAAGCTTGGAAAAGGTAACAATGAAGCCCCGAACAGGGATGAAGCTGCCATATACCAATAAGTCAGCAGCAGCAAACTATCTACCAAACTCCTCACTACTCACACTGACAATGCTGCTGACTCTTTTTATCTGACCCATGGACGAGGTTTTTGAAATTGTCGGCTGGCCGCCTGCCTGTTTTGCCCATGCGATGAGCGTGAAATCGCACGGGCAATGAAAAATCAACGTCAATTGCATCTTAATTAGTGGCAGATGTGGCTCTGGCCCATGTGCGCCCGCCGACCGAAATATCGTGCGAGTGCGCAATGGTGTCGGGACACTCGCCCGACACCATCAAACGCTATTTTACACTCGAGTGGGTCGGGGGCGTGCCTGCACTCTCAGTGGAAAATTCTGGCCTATGTAAAATGAGACTTAAAGTAAATAAGGCGACCGCCAGAAAATCAGAAATTATTTCTTCCTCTAATGAAATGTAAAACTTTTTCAGCCATCGCAAAGATCATCCTCTGAATATTGAATGTACTGCATTATTTTTAAAATGCTTATATACGTGTTGGCTTTGTCCTTATCTCTGAGCTGGATGCTCTAGTTTCCATCCTCACTCCGGGAGTGAAGTTATATAATCTGGGAGGACTCTTCAAAAGTTGTATTGTTGGTAGTGATGTCTTCCGATAAAGCATTAAACCATCTGTCTCAAGTGGTCTTAAAAGAGTTCTAAGATGCCGGCTGTATATTACTCAAGCTGGTATCTGACATGTTCCATGGAAAACTCCACTGTAAGCATCTTCCTGTTGGCCAACAGCCTGAGCACATGTGTACATGCAAGAAACAACTGAAAGTGCACATTCTGTTTTACCTTCTATAAACTTCTGCAAGTGTTTTAAGCTGAGAGAATTTTTCCTCATGGTAATTGTGCTACATTTTTCAAAGAAAACATAAGTTAATTTTGAATCCAATTATCCCACCTGTATTCTGATGACAGTTAAAAACATAAACATTAATTGCACACAACTAGGAGGCACAGGGTTAGACATTTATTTTCATCAATTATAATTCATGAGCCTTTCATGGATGCCAGGGCCATGAAGGGAGATGCAAGGGATGGCAGGGACAACCTGATCTACACAAGATTCACACAACAATAACACATCTGCATGACCATCGCTCCTTCACCTGACCTCCATTGCCGGACCTCCATTGCCTTCCTGGGGTGTAAACTTGGCCCTCCCATCCTCCCTTTGTAAAAGTCACAAGTTGGACCTCAGCTGGAGCATTGCGTCCAGTTCTGGGCACCACACTTTAGTGAGAATGTGAAGGCATTAGAGAGCGTGTAGAAAAGATTTACGAGAATGGTTCCAGGGATGAGGAACTTCAGTTATGAAGATAGATTGGAGAAGTTAGGCCTGTTTTCCTTGGAGGAAAAAAGGCTGAGAGGATTTGGTAGAGGTATTCAAAATCATGAGGGATCTGGGTAGAGTAGATAGGGAGAAACTGTTCCCACTCGTGAAAGGATTGCGAATGAGAGAGCATAGGTGTAAAGTCATTAATGAAAGAAGCAAAAGTGATATGAGGGGAAACTTCTGCATACAACAAGTGATTAGGATCTGGATTGCGCTGCCTGAGAGTGTGGTGGAGGCAGGTTCAACTGAAGCATTCAAAAGGGAATTAAACTATTATCTGAGAAGGAAGAATGTGCAGGGTAAGGGGGGAAGGCAGGAGAATGGCATGAGGCGAACTGTTGATTTGGAAAGCTGGTGCAGAACAATGGGCCAAATGGCCTCCTTCTGTGCCGTAATAACTGTGTTTCTGTGATAGTTACAAACAGGAAATGGAGCTTTGTCACACACATTCATTAGTGACAGCTGGTACCAAAGATATTTTAGAAGTATGTGTACCCCCATGTAGCCTGCCTTGACCAATTATTCTGACTCAGCACCATCTTTAAAGTGCTTTGATTGCAACAGCACCTGTTTCAGTTATAGCCGCTGAGAGTAAATATCCTCTAGAGGGCATAAAGTGGGGGTGGGGGGTGTGGGGTTGGGGGGGTGCAGGTTTACCTGCTTTAAAGCCAGGTTCCACAAATGATCGTCACAGAAGTAACAATTCACATGAATCTTCAATTAAGAATGCATCAAAATGCAACCCATCTCATTCAGAAATAAGGGGCAGAATTTTGCCCTTGATGGGGGGTGGGCCCGGTTGAATCGGCAGTGGGCGGGTAGCTGATTGCTGCCGCCGAAACAGGCTGTGCCGCTATTTTCTGCAGACGGGCCAATCAAGGCCCACCCAGCGGGTTAGTGACTCCTGTGGAGAACAGGAAAATAGTGGTGGGGGCGGGTGGCCTCAGGCTGCCGGTTCCAATGGGGAGCCCACACTCTGTATAAAGAGTGGCCAGGCAGCTGTCACAGGACAGGAGCAGGAGCAGGAGGAGGGGGGCAGGCTGCAGCAGAGGCCAGCAGGGGGCCAGTGTGCTGGTATCTGCACAGGTGACTGGTTCAGAGGGCGGGTGTGATCCAGGTGCACTTGGAGCCTGGCGGTCCTCTGGCATCAGGGGGTGGGTCTCCAGGGTTCCTGCGATTAGGTGCTTGGTGCCAAACCTAAGGGAGAACAATGACACGTCATTAGTTTAAGTCATCACACTGTCGCTGTGCATGCTAGGCACCCTGGTGAGACCATAGTGATCTGCATCATGGTGCCACCATCTTTCAATGGGGAATCCAGTTTTGAGGCTCCAATCAATGATGAGACCATAGAAAAATGTTTGCACCATCCAAAACTCTCACCTCCGCACTGCACTCTTACCTTCGTCTGATGCCTCAGCCTCTCTACGGCTGGTTGACTGAGGTGCGTGCTGGCTCTCCATCTCCAAGACGTCCTGCTTGTATCTGGTTAGGATTAGAAGGTTTGCGGGGGCTTCAGCTGGTCCACAATCTTTCAATATTGTTGTGCGCTATCTTCTCCAGAATGGATAGAGGAGCACTGATTAGTTCACTCTCTACCTGCAGCTCCATTGCAGCCTGACCAACCCCAGCTGAGGAACACCTTGCAGGGCACATCCCTTCCTGAGCGCAACGGACCGTTAAACCTTTTGCGGCACTGGACCCATGTGCACCACACAACAGCTTGGCTGCTGACCAGCGCTGCCACCTCCTGCCAAGCTCTTTTTGAAAGGTGCGGTGGCCTCCTCCTTCCATCCTTGGGGGACAAGGATGCCCCTCCTGGCAGCAACCTCCTCCAGGAGGACCACGAGGCACTTAACAGAAAACCAGGGTGGGGAGGAGGGGGGGGCGGCGAGTGCCCACCCAACCTGCCCTCCCAGCTGGTATCTGCAGCCTCATTTGAATCCATAATTTATAATCTCCTGTTGACAACACTGAAGATGTCGTCATCACTGGCGGTTTTCCGGGGCCTGACTGTGTCGGTATTAAACGGACCATCAGGTCACCATTGGCCAACAGGCCCCCTCCCCTGCCTGCCCCTTCCCCACCATTGGGGAGCCGCCGTTCACGCTCAGTGGGCCTTAATTAGCCCGCCAGCGTGAAATCGTGGTATGGGGGCTGAACCTGGGTGGCGGCAGCTTTCCTGTTCACTCCTGGGCACGCTGATCGCTCAAAATTCTGCCCATAAGAAATTTACAGGATTCTATTCCCTTCTGCTGAAGATATTGGGCAGTAAAACAAAGTAAGGTATAATGAAAACCTTCTCCTGACAATGAAACATAAATCTTTGATTTGTAATGCCTTTTATCCCTTCAAAATAAATTTCAATTTGTTGCTGTGATTTTCCAATTGAATTTTTTTCTCCCTTTTTCCCTTCTCTCAGAAATCCAAAGGGAAAGAGTCTTATTTCCAACACAAGTAAACTATTGAAAAATGCTTTGCCACAGTGAGCATTGACTCAGTTGGTTTAAATCGAGGGTCAGACTGAACTGATTGAAATCATTGCAACACAATATTTCAGAGGCAATAGGACCACTTGCTTCTAAATCAACCTTTATATCCCAGACTGGGTAAAACAGAGGTAAAATAGCATTTAGTGTTGTACCTTATGATTCATTAGTTAACCGTTTACCACAGGGAGCAGGGTGAAGGTGAAGTAGCTGTGAGATTCTTTAAGGCCGTGTGAAGATGAAGTATCTGTGATTTACGAACATGTGAGCATATGAGTTAAGAGCAGGAGTAGGCCACTTGGCCCCTCGAGCCTGCTCTGCCATTCAATAAGATCGTGGCGAGTCTGATTGTAACCTCAACTCCACATTCCCACCTACCCCTGATAACCTTTCACCCCCTTGCTTATCAAGAACCTATCTGGCTCTGCCTTAAAACTATTCGAAGACTCTGCTTCCACTGTCTTTTGAGGAAGAGGCTTTCAAAGACTCACTACCCTCTGAGATAAAAAGTTTCTTGTCATGTCTATCTTAAATGGGAAACCCCTTATTTTTAAACAATGGCTTCTAATTCTAGTTTTTCCCACAAGAGGAAGCATCCTTTCCAAGTCCACCCTGTCAAGGCCCCTCAGGATCTTAAAGGTTACAATCAAGTCACCTCTTACTTTTCTAAGCTCCAGTGGATAAAAGCCTAACCTGTCCAACCTTTCCTCATAAGACAACCTGCCCATTCCTGGTATTAGGCTTGTAAGCCTTCTCTGAACTGCTTCTAATGCATTTACATCTTTCCTTAAATAAGTACTGTACACAGTACTCCAAATGTGGTCTCACCAATGCCTTATACAATTGAAAAATAGCCTCTCTACTTTTGTATTCAATTCCCCTTGCAATAAATGATGACATTCCATTAGCTTTCCTAATTTCTTGCTGTACCTGCATACTAACCTTTTGTGATTCATGCACTAGGACATCCAGATCCTTCTGAATCTCAGAGCTCTGCAGTCTCTCACCATTAGATAAAATAAGGCAGTATCTAGCCAAGGTAGACTGGGAACAGCTACTTGTGGGGAAATCTACAAAGGAGCAGTGGGGGGCGTTCAAAAAGGAAATGGGGAGGGTAAAGGCTCAGCATGTTCCCTCTAGGATGATAGGAAGGAGTAACAAGCCCAGAGAACAATAGATGACCAGAGATATTCAGGTTATGATGAGAAGGAAAAGAGAGGCTTTTAGCAGGTACAAGGGAAGCAAATCAGGGGAGGCATTAGTGGAGTGCAGAAAGTGCAGGGTGGAGCTTAAGAAAGCAATGAGGAGAGCAAAGGGGGGATATGAGAAAGCTCTGGCTGGTAAAAGTAGGGAAAATCCCAAGATATTCTATAAGTATATCAATGGGAAGAGGATAACCAGGGAAAGAGTAGGGCCCATTAGGGACCAAGGGGGCAATCTATGGGTGGAGCCAGAGGACATCAGTAGAGTGTTGAATGAATACTTCACATCCGTCTTCACCCAAGAGAATGAGGATGAAGGTACCGATCTTAGGGAGAGAGACTGCAAGGTTCTTGAGCAAAGTGATATAGGGAGTGACAAGGTATTGGAGGTGTTGGCAGGCTTAAAAGTGGACAAATCTCCAGGTCCAGATGACTTGTGTTCCAGACTGCTGAGGAAGGCAAGGGAGGAGATTGCAGGGGCTCTGACCCAAATTTTTAATTTCTCTCTGGCCACGGGGGAGGCACCAGAGGACTGGCGAACAGCTAATGTGGTTCCGCTATTTAAGAAGGGTTGTAGAGATAAGCCAGGGAACTATAGGCCAGTGAGCGTCATGTCAGCGATAGGGAAACTATTGGAGAAAATTCTGAAGGAGAGAATCTATCTCTACTTGGAGAGGCAAGGTTTGATCAGGGATAGTCAGCATGGCTTGGTCAGAGGGAGGTCATGCCTAAAAAATTTGAATGAATTTTTTGAGGAGGTGACCAGGTGTGTAGATGAGGGTAGTGCAGTTGATATAATTTATATGGATTTCAGCAAAGCCTTTGACAAGGTCCCACATGGGAGACTTATAAAGAAGGCAAATGCACATGGGATACAGGGTAATTTGATAAGGTGGATTCAAAATCAGCTTAGTTGTAGGAGACAGAGGGTGATGCTTTAGTGACTGGAAGCCAGTGTCCAGTGGCATTCCACAGGGATCTGTGCTCGGTCCCGTATTATTTGTCATTTATATAAATGACATAGATGACTATGTGGTGGGTAAGATTGGTAAGTTTGCAGATGACACAAAGATTGGCCGGGTGGTAACAGTGAGGTTGAGTGTCTTGGGCTATAGGAAGATATAGAAGGGATGGTCAAATGGGCAGATAAGTGGCAGATGGAATTTAATCCTGAAAAGTGTGAGGTGATACATTTTGGAAGGAGTAATTTGCCAAGGAAGTATTAAATGAATAGCATGACACTAGGAAGTTCTGAGGAACAAAGGGACCCTGGCATGTGTGTCCATAGATCTCTGAAGGCAGAGGGGCATGTTAGTGGGGTGGTGAAAAAGGCATATGGGACACTTGCCTTTATCAATCGAGGCATTGATTACAAAAGTAGGGAGGTCATGTTGGAGTTGTATAGAACCTTGGTGAGGCCACAGCTGGAGTACTGTGTGCAGTTCTGGTCGCCACATTATAGGAAGGATGTGATTGCACTGGAGGGGGTGCAGAGGAGATTCACCAGAATGTTGCCTGGGATGAAACATTTAAGTTATGAAGAGAGGTTGGATAGACTTGGGTTGTTTTTGTTGGAGCAGAGAAGACTGAGGGGGGACCTCATCGCGGTGTACAAGATTATGAGGGGCAGGAGATTTAGGGGGATGTGAGGAAAAGCTTCTTTACCCAGAGTGAGGTGACGGTCTGGAATGCGCTGCCTGGCAGGGTGGTGGAGATGGGTTGCCTCACATCCTTTAAAAAGTACCTGGATGAGCACTTGGCATGTCATAACATTCAAGGCTATGGGCCAAGTGCTAGTAAATGGGGTTCGGTGGGGTAGGTCAGGTGTTTCTCACGTGTCGGTGCAGACTCGATAGGCCAAAGGGCCTCTTCTGCACTGTGTGATTCTGTGATTCTGTGAATATGCTCCTTTTTCATTCTTCCTGGCAAAATGAACAATTTCACATTTGCCCTCATAATAGTCACATCTTTGCTCACTTACTTAACCTATCTATGGCACTTTGTAGTCTCCTTACAACCTATCTGTATGCCATCAACAAATTTAGCAACCATACCATCTGTCCCTTCATCCAAGATATTTATATAAATTGTAAAAAGGTGAGGCCCCTGCACTGATACCTGTGGCACACCACTCATTACATCCTGCCAACCAAATAAAGACACATTTATGCCTACTCTGTTTCCTGTTAGCTAGCCAATCTTCTATCCATGCCAATATGTTACCCCCTACACTATGAGCTTTTATTTTCTGCAATAACCTTATTTGTGGCACCTTATCAAATGCCTTCTGGAAATCTAAGTACAGTACATCTACTGGTTCCCCTTTATCTGCAGCACAGGTCACTCTTTCAAAGAACTGGAATAAATCAATTAAACATTGTTTCCCTCTCACAAAATTAAGTTGACTCTGCCTGATTGCCTTAAACTTTCCTAAGTGCCCTGCTATCACATCTTTATTAATAGCTTCTAACATTTTCCCTATGACAGAAATTTAAGCTAAGTTACCTATCATGTCCTGTTTTCTGTCTCCCTCCCTTTTTGAATAGAAGAGTTACATTTGCTATTTTCCAGTCTGATGGAACCCTCCTCAAAACTAGGGAATTTTGGAAAATTAAAACAAATGCATCAACTATGTCACTAGCCTCTTCTTTTAAGACCCTAGGATGAAATCCAGCAGGACCCATGGACTTGTCAGCCTGCAGCTCTAACAATTTACTCAATGCCTTTTCTCTGGTCTTTGTAATTTTCTTGCATTCCTCCTCCCTTCCATTCCCTGATTTACAGCTATTTCTGGGATGTTACTCATAACCTCTATATTGAAAACCAAAGCAAAATACCTGTCCAATTCATCTGCTATCTCCTTACTTTCCATTATTAATTCCCCAGACCCACCTTATATAGAACTAACATTCACTTTGTTAACTCCTATTTAAATATCTGTAGAAACTGTTGATATACATCTTCTTCTTCCAGCTAGCTTTCCCTTGTACTCTAATTTTTCCCTCCTTATTAATCTTTTTGTCAGTCTTTGCTGCTCTTTATAGTGTGTCCGATCCTCTGACCTGCCACTATCTTTGCACAATTATATGCTTTTGATTTAAATTTGATGCTGGGTGAAGTATCTGTGGCTAATGGCAGTGAGAGGGTGAAATATCTCTGGTTTATGACAGTGTGAGGGAGATATATATGTGGCTAATGACAGTGAGAGGGTGAAATATCGGTGGTTAATTACAGTATGAGGGTGAAGTATCTGTGGTGTATGACAGTGAGAGAGTGAAGATTCTGTGGCTAATGGCAGTGTGGGGGTTAAGCATGTGTGGGTAATGGAAGTGTGAGGGTGAAGTATCTGTGGTTAATGACAGTGTGAGGGTGAAGTAACTATGGTGTATGACAGTGAGAGAGTGAAGATTCTGTGGCTAATGGCAGTGTGAGGATTAAGTATGTGTGGGTAATGGCAGTGTGGGGTATCTGTGGCTAGTGGCAGTGTGGGAATTAAGTATCTGTAGCTAATATGTGTTAATCGTAGGTGTAATATACTTTTAAGAGAATGTGAGCAGATTGACCATGTGACCGTAAGACCCAATAGCTGTACAGCACAGCCTGCAATGTTAATGTTACTCTAGAGTAGGGTCTGGTTTGATCATGTTAGTGCTCTCTTGTCTATGTAAACAATTAACATTGGTCTCCACATCTGCAGTATATTGTAATCGACTCACCTGCCAACAGATAAACCTGCAAACGGTTCCCAAAGCAACCCTATAGTAAAACATACCAGTTGGCAACAAGACAAAAATGACCAGTTGACCACACCAAGGAAAGCCACAAAAATTCAACTGTAGTGAACCAGCCTTGTCTTGCAGTCCAATTGTAAGTACATTACAATTGTAAGCCCTCACTGATCACATTATATTGAAAGCCTCACGTTTTACGTTTTGTCCAATGACATATCGGGGGAGGGGAAGAGGCAGGCGATCCTCTTGTCAACGTGTGGCAGTAAAACATACGGCCTAATTCGTAGTCTATTGGCACCAAATGGCCCACATTTCAAGGTCTTTGATGAGTTGGTTAATCTAGTGAAAGGCCATTTCCAACCGAAACCCTCGCTAACAACAACGCAGCATTTTAAATTCGATTCGAGGTTTTGCACCCCTGGAGAGACAGTCGCTTGCTATGTAGCAGCCTTAAAACAATTGACAGAGCACAGTGAATTCAGGACTTCGATTAATGACATGTTAAGAGACGGGTTAGTGTGTGCGATGAACAAAGACACCATTCAAAAAAGTTTACTGTCTGAGACAAATTTGGATTTCAGCAAAGCCTTGGAGTTGGCGCTCACAATGGAAAGCACAGTGAGGGACTTAGAAGAAATCAAAGGAGCACAAAATGGCACCTTTCTTCACGTCAGGAGGGAGACACTGGCTGGAAATGCTGCAGAACCGCAGGGCTCCGTGGAAAGGTGGGAACAGATGCCATTAATAGACCAGCAAAAAGCAATAGCTTAAAAGGTAAAAAACACATGAATAATAGCAGAATTAGAACCAAACAGCCTACAAACAAATTACAATTTAAAAGGTGCTTCTACTGCCATCGCAATGGGCACATTATGCAATATTGTAAAGAAGGATTGAGGCCAAATTTCAAACTAAAAAGCAGAAGTCATGAAATTTGTATAATGGAGGAGCCAGAAGAAACAGAGTCAGATATTTACTCCCTACACAATTTAAAAATGGGTAAAACAGACCAATCTACATGGTAGTGGAAGTCAACAGAAAACCCATTTGAATAGAGGTGGATACAGGCGCAACCACGACAGTCATAGGAGAAGACACCTGAATAGGCCACTCACCAAAGCTGAAAAACTCAGTTGCCGGACTAAAGACATATACTGACGAAAACATACGAGTGAAAGGTATATACAAGGTTCCAGTAAAATTTGGAGGCCAGTCCACTAACCTACCCCTGATAGTGGTAGCAGGGGAGAGTCCAACTCCACTTGGCCAGAACTGGCTTAAGGAAATAAGATTGAAGTGGACTGAGATTTTCCAACTCAGAATGAAAGATTTACAAGAATTATTACAGAAATATACCTCTGTACTCAAGGAAGAGCTCAGGAAGATTCAAGGACTGCAAGCTAAAATCCACATGGATCCAGGAGCAACCCCCAGACATTTGAAGGTGAGGCTAGTCCTCTATGCATTACGGATATTGAATTGGACAGGCTGGAAAGGTTGGGAGTCTTACAACCTGTACAATTTTCTGAATGGGCAGCGCCCATAGTTCCAGTTCTAACGTCTGACCAGAGTGTGTGAATTTGCAGGAACTACAAGTTGACCATTACCAAAGTAGCCAGACTTGATAGGCACCCTATACCAAAAACTGATGAATTGTTCTCCAAGTTGGCAGGGAGAACCACAAATATGAAACTCAACATTTTGTTTTCATTCATTCACGGGATGTGAGCTTTGCTGGCTGGGCCAGCATTTATCCCTAGTTGCCTTTGAGAAGGTGATGGTGAGCTGCCTTCTTGAACCGCTGCAGTCCATGTAGTGTAGGTATACCTGCAGTGCTGTCAGGGAGGGAGTTCCAGGATTTAGACCCAGTAACAGTGAAGGAACAGTGATATATTTCCAGGCTAGGGTGGTGAGTGACTTGGAGGGGAACTTCCAGGTGGTAGTGTTCCCATTCATTTGCTGCCCTTGTCCTTCCAAATGGTAGTGGTCATGGGTTTGGAAGGTGCTGTCTACGGAGTCTTGGTGAATTCCTGCAGTGCATCTTGTAGATGTTACACACTGCTGCTACTGTGTGTCGGTGGTAGAGGGAGTGAATGTTTGTGGATGTGGTGTCAATCAAGCAGGATGATTTGTTCTGGATGCTGTCAAGCTTTTTGAGTGTTGTTGGAGCTGCATTCATCCAGGCAAGTGGAGAGTATTCCATCACACTCCTGACTCGCCTCCTGATTCCTAGCTTCTGACCTGTAGCCGCAGTATTTATATGGCTAGTCCAGGTCAGTTTCTGATCAATGATAACCCCCTGGATGTTGATAGTGGGGGATTCAGTGATGGTAATGCCATTGAACATCAAAGGGCGATGGTTGGATTCTCTCTTGTTGGAGATGGTCATTGCCTGACACATGTGTGGCATGAATGTGACTTGTCACTTGTCAGCCCAAGCCTGGATATTGTCCAGGTCTTGCTGCAGTTGAACATGGACTGCTTCAATATCTGAGAAGTTGCAAATGGTGCTGAACATTGTGCAATCATCAGTGAACATCCCCACTGCTGACCTTATGATGGAAGGAAGGTCGTTAATGAAGCAGCTGAAGATGGTTGGGCCGAGGATATGAGCCATGCTTACCAGCAAGTCAAGCTAGAAAAGGCTTCTCGGGATTTTGACACTGTCAACACACATAGGGGGTTATACCAATATACCAGGTTACCCCTCGGAGTCACGTTGGCTTGTGCCATTTTCCAACGGACTATGGAAAATTTGTTCCAAGGTCTACCCCATGTTGTGGTTTATCGCGACGATGTCCTAGTAACAGGACCAACTGATGAAGAACACTTGGCTAACCTTGAAGGGTATTGAAGCATTTCTCACAAACCAGAGTATGCTTGAAAAGAGAGAAATGTATCTTCCAAGCAAAAGAAGTGATTTACCTGGGTCACAGGGTTGACTTGCAGGGCCTTCAACCAGTTAAAGACAAGGTGAGAGCTATTCGTGAGGCACCAGTCCTGAAAAATGCCACAAAACTCAAGTCCTTCTTGGGAATGGTTAACTACTATGGTCATTTTCTCCCAAATTTGTCGACAGTTAGAACCATAGAACCATAGAAAAGTTACAGCATTGAAGGAGGCCATTCGGCCCATCTTGTCCATGTCAGCCTGAGGACATCCAGGTGCCCTTTCTAATCCCACCTTCCTGCACCTGGCCCATAGCCCTGCAGCTTACAGCACTTTAGGTGCAGATCTAGATACTTTTTAAAAGAGTTTAAAGTTTCTGCCTCTACCACCAACTTGGGCAGCAAATTCCAGACACCCACTACCCTCTGCGTAAAAAAGTTCTTCCTCATGTTCCCCCCTACACCTTCTGTCATTTATCTTGAATCTACGTCCCCTGGATCTAGAATTCTCCACCAAGGGAAACAATTTTATCCTGTCCACTCTATCTATTCCCCTCATAATTTTGTACGCCTCAATCAAGTCACCTCTCAGCCTTCTTTGTTCTAAGGAGAATAACCTCAACCTATCCAATCTCTCCTCGTAGCTACACTTTTCTAATCCTGGCAACATTCTTGTAAACCTCCTCTGCACTCTCTCCAGAGCTATTACGTCCTTCCTGTAATGTGATGATCAGAACTGCACACAATACTCCAGTTGTGGCCTCACCAGTGTTTTATACAATTCCAAAGTTATATCCTTACTTTTATATTCTATACCTCTGCCAATGAAGGAGAAGATTCCATATGCCTTCTTTACAACCTTGTCTACTTGAACTGCTGCCTTCAGGGACCTGTGTACTTGTACGCCAAGATCTCTCACTTCATCTACCCCTCTTAGTATATACCCATTTATTGTGTAATCCCTGTAACTGTTTGACCTCCCTAAAAGTATGACCTCACACTTCTCTATGTCAAAATCGATCTGCCACTTTACCGCCCACTCCACCAACCCATCTATATCGTTTTGGAGATTATCGCTACCCTCTACACTATCCACACCCAATCTTTGTGTCATCTGCAAATTTCCCAATCGTGCCCCCACGTTCAAGTCCAAATCATTAATATATAACACAAACAACAAGGGTCCTAACACCGAGCCCTGTGGAACACCACTTGAGACAACTTTCCATTCGCAAGGGCATCCATCAACCATTACCCTTTGTTTCCTGTTACAAAGCCAACCTTTTATCCATTTTGCCACATTACTCTGAATCCCATGGGATTTTACTTTCCTGACCAATCTGCCATGTTGGACCTTGTCAAATGCCTTGCTAAAATCCAGGGGCACAACATCCACTGCACTATGTTCATCAACCCTTCTTGTCACTTCCTCAAAGAATTCAATCAAATTTGTGAGGCAAGACCTTCCTTTAACAAATCCACGCTGACTGTCCCTGACTAGTCCATGCCTTTCCACATGACAGTTAATCCTATCTCTCAGGATTGATTCTACTAATTTGCTCACCACCAAAGTAAGACTAACTGGCCTATAATTGTTTGGCATTTCCTTTGATCCCTTTTTAAATAATGGAACTACATTTGCATTTCTCCGTCCTCCGGTACCTCCCCTGTATCTAGTGAAGATTGGAAAATCATCCTCAGAGCATCTGCTATCTCCTCCCTGACTTCCTTCAGCAGCCTCGGAAACAATCCATCTGGCCCTGGTGACTTATCAACTTTCAAGGATTTCAACCCTTCAAGTACTTCCTTTCTCTTTATGACTATCCCGTCCAATATCTCACAGTGTTCCTCCTGGGCTACTATATCTACATCCCCCTTTTCCTTTGTAAATACGGAGACAAAATATTCATTCAAAACCCTTCCCACAGCTTCTGCATCGACACACAAGTTTCCATCTTCATCTCTGATAGGTCCCACTTTTTCCTTAACTAATCTTTTAGCATTAATGTATTGGTAAAACATCTTTGGGTTATCTTTAACTTTACTTGCTAATCTTTTTTCATGCCCTCTCTTTGATTTCCTTATTTCCTTTTTTACTTCGTCCCTGCACTTTCTATATTTGTCTAGGCTATCTGCAGTGCTTAGTTCTTTGCGCCTATTGTATGCTTTCTTTTTCCCTTTGATCTTCCCCGTATTCCTCTAGACAACCAGGCCTAGATTTGGCAGTACCACTCTTATTTTTGTAGGGGATATGTCTACGTTGTACAATTAGGATCTCGCTTTTTAGTGCTTCCTACTGGTTTTCCACTGTTTTATCCTCCAGCAGTGCTGTCCAGTCCACCTCAGCCAAGTCCCTTCTCATTTCTGCAAAATTTGCCTTCCCCCAGTTCAAGACTTTTACTCCTGCCTTATCTCCATCTTTTTCTATGGTAATGCTAAATCTAACTGAATTGTGATCACTGTCCCCGATATGGTCGCCAACTGTCACTTCACCCATTTGCCCTTCTTCATTCCCCAAGACTAGGTCTAGAATTTCATCTCCTCTCATTGGGTTTGTCACCAATTGGTTGAAAAAAATTTTCCTGGACGCACTGCATGAATTTTTCTCCCTCAGTGCCCCTTACATTGTTTGAATCCTAGTTGATATTAGCATAGCTGAAGTCTACTATTATTGCCCTCTTGTTCTTACAAGCAGAAATTTGCCCACATATTTGTTCTTCTATCTCCCTTTCACTATTTGCGGGTCTGTAGTATACTCCCAGTAGTGTGACTGCCCCTTTTTTATTTCTAAGCTCAATCCATAAAGCCTTGTTTATTGACCCATTTAGTATATCATCCCTTCTCACAACTGGAATTGATTCTTTAACCATTAGTGCTTCCTCCCCTCCTTTATTATTTCCTACTCTATCGTGTCTGAAGACTCTATAACCAGGGAAATGTTCTACCTTCATTTTTCTGATCTGAATCTGACCTATCTAATCCTACTCCTGGGATCCCATCCCCCTGCCACACTAGTTTAAATACTCCCCAACAGAACTAGCTAAAGCCCCCGCAAGGACACTGGTCCCAGCTCTGCCTGAGTGCAGCCCGTCCGGTTTATACAGGTACCATCTTCCCCAGAACCGATCCCAGTGCCTCAAGAATCTGAATCCCTCCCGTCTACACCATCTCTCCAGCCACATGTTCATTTGGTCTATCCTCTAATTCCTGCTCTTGCTAGCACGTGGAACTGGGAATAATCCTGAGATTACTACATTTGAGGTCCTGCATTTTAATTTATCTCCTTACTTCCTGTACTGAGCTTGCAGGCCCTCATCCCTTAGTTTACCTATGTCACTGGTACCAATGTGTACCACGACCACTGGTTGTTCACCTTCCCTCCCCAGAATGCCCTGCTGTTCTGGCTCCATTATATGGGTTACTCAAGAAAAACCACAGGTGGACTTGGCAAGTCCCACAATAACAGGCTTTACGGCAGTAAAGCAGTTACTACATTCATCGGACCTGTTGGTACATTTCGACCCAAAGAAACAATTGATTCTAACATGTGATACACCCCCTTACGGAGTAGGGGCAGGACTCTCCTCCCGGATGGCAGATGGCTCTGAACAGCCCATTGGCTACGTCTCAAGAACACTCAGTGAGGCAGAACGAAGATATTCACAAATAGAGAAAGAAGGCTTATCCATCGTATTTGGCGTTAAGAAATTCCATCTTTATATCCATGGTCACCACTTCACCATAGTATTCAATTACAAGCCACGACTAGGCTTGTTTGGGGAAGATAAGGCAATACTCCCAATTGCCTCGGCACGCATCCAAAGGTGGACACTGATTCTGGTTGTTTACGAATATACTTTTATCCACAGGAAGGGAAGTCAGGTTGCCAATGCCGACACGCTGATCCAATTACCTCTAAAGGACAGCAATGTGAATGTCCCCATCCCTCAAGAAGTTGTCTTGTTATTAAACTTTTTGGATTCATCACCAATGAATGCCAAACAAATCAGAGAATGGACCAACTGCGATCCAGTTTTGTCTCAAGTCAGGGAACAAGTCTTGCATGGATGGTCTAACGCACCAAAGCTGGACAAAATGAATTTTAACAGGAGATATAAGCTCACCTGCCAGGATGGCATCTAACTGTGGGGAGCGAGAGTCATTGTGTCTCCCAGAGGAAGACAACCATTATTGAATTGCATAGCCCTCATCCCGGCATTTCCAGAATGAAAATGTTGGCGCGCAGCTACTTATGGTGGCCAGGGATGGACACTGAAATCAAAAACATGGTTAAGAACTGCATGCAGTGCCAACAGATACAGGAATTGCCTCCTTCTGCTCCACTGTATCCTTGGGGACCAAGAAGGCCATGGGTCTGCCTCCACGTTGACTATGTGGGACCTTTTCTGAGCACAACGTTTCTCTTACTTAGCGACTCCCACTCCAAATAGATGGATGTATACGAGGTGCGATCACCCACATCTGTTGCCATCTTAGGCAAATTGCGTCAGAGTTTGGCAATCCATGGTTTACCAGAGGTAATAGTGTCTGACAATGGAATGGCATTCACTAGCAGTGAGTTCCAAAGATTTACATCTCTCAATGGTGTAACACATGTTAAGACCTCGCCATACCACCCTGCATCCAATGGGTTGGCCAAGAGGGCAGTCCAGACCTTCAAGGCCAGAACGAAAAAACTAGAGGGGTCTCCATACCAACGAAGTTATCACGCTTCCTGCTCAGCTACAGAACCACGCCACATACAACCACCGGTATTGCCCCCCGCAGAGTTATTAATAAAGAGACATCTCAGAACATGGTTAAGCCTCATAAGGTCAAATTTAGGGGGAAGAGCAGAGAGAAGTCAGGAGGCTCAGAAAAATGAACACGATTATCATTGTCATGAAAGAAACTTCACTCCAAGGGAAGCTGGAGATGGGCCCAAATGGCTATCAGGTGAAGTCAGTGCAGTGACAGGACCCCTGACCTACCATATATCAGTCGAAAGTCGGATAATCAGGAGACATGCAGAGCACCTCAGAAAAAGGGAAACAGATACACAAGAAAAGGTGCGCCAAGCATTCCTGTTGGAGTCTACACCACAGGCAGAAGAACTCCTCTTGTTTTGGAAGTACCTGCAGAACCCATTGAGCCCAAGAGAGTTGAAGAGGCAAACTTACATGTTCCTACTGGGGAGCCTAGTGGACAGAAACTCCTGAGAGGGAGGCCTCAGATAAACCATCCAGAGTTGTAGAACTACAATGGTTGACTTGTTTGAAAAAGCCTCCTGAGGGACTGAATTTGTAAATAGTTCATTTTTGTAAATAGTTAATATGTAGTAAAACGTACTTTCAAGTAAAGAGGAGGGATGTGGTAATCTGAGGTGTAACCTTTAAGAGATTGTGAGCAGATTGACCACGTGACTGAAAGACCCAATAGCTGTACAGTGTGAGCTACCAGGCTCATTTTAGTCTCGAGTAGGATCTGGTTGGAGAAGCACACGTCATGTTAATGCTCTGTTGTGTATGTAAATAAATAGCATGTGCTGCATTTCACATTGGTCTCTGAGTTTGCAGCATATTGTAATCGACTCACGTGCTGACAGATAAGCGTGCAAAGTAAGCCCACAGTGAAATGGAACATAATGGCAGTGTGAGCATGAAGTATCTGTGGCTAATGACAGTGTGAGGGTGAAGTATCTGTGGTTTAAGGCAGTGAGCGGGTGAAGTATTTATGGCTAATGGCAATGAGTGTGAATTATCTGCAGTTTATGATAGTGTGAAGTATCTATGGCTCATGGCAGTGTGAGGGTGAAGTATCTATGGCTAATGACAGTGTGAGGGTGAAGTATCTGTGGCTCATGACAGTGTGAGGGTGAAGTATCTATGGCTCATGACAGTGTGAGGGTGAAGTATCTGTGGCTCATGATAGTGTGAGGGTGAATTATCTGTGGCTCATGACAGCGTGAGGGTGAAGTATCTATGGCTCATGGCAGCGTGAGGGTGAAGTATCTATGGCTCATGACAGTGTGAGAGTGAAGTATCTATGGCTAATGATAGTGTGAGGGTGAAGTATATGTTGCTAAATGAACTGTCCGGAAAAACTATCTGTGGTTTATGACAACGAGAGGGTGATGTATCGGTGGATTATGAAAATGTGAGTTTAAGTATCTGTGTTGTATGACAGTGTGAACGTGAAGTATCTGTGGTTTATGACATATTTGAGGGTGAAGTATCTGTGGTTTAAGACAGTGTGAGGGTGAAGTATCTGTGGTTTATGACAGTGTGAATGTGAAGTATCTGTGGCTAATGGCAGTGTGAGGGTGAAGTATCTGTGGCTAATGGCAGTGTGAGGGTGAAGTATCTGTGGGTTATGTCAGTGTGAGGGTGAAGTATCTGTGGCTCATGGCAGTGTGAGGGTGAAGTATCTGTGGTTTATGGCAGTGTGAGGGTGAAGTATCTGTGGCTCATGGCAGTGTGAGGGTGAAGTATCCGTGGTTTATGGCAGTGTGAGGGTGAAGTATCTGTGGTTTATGGCAGTGTGAGGGTGAAGTATCTATGGTTTATGGTAGTGTGAGGGTGAAGTATCTGTGGCTCGTGGCAGTGTGGGGGTGAAGTATCTGTGGCTAATGAAAGTGTGATGGTGAAGTACCTGTGATTTAAGACAGTGTGAGCGCGCTGTATCTGTGGCTAGTGACAGTATGAGGGTGAAGCATCTTTGGCTAATGGCAGTGTGAGGGTGAAGTACCTGTAGCTAATGACAGTGTGAGGGTGAAGCATCTGTGGCTAGTGACAGTGTGAGGGTGAAGCATCTTTGGCTAATGGCAGCGTGAGTGTGAAGTATCTGTGGTTTAAGACAGTGTGAGCGTGCAGTATCTCTGGCTCATGACAGTGTGAGGGTGAAGTATCTATGGCTAATGATAGTGTGAGGGTGAAGTATATGTTGCTAAATGCACTGTACGGAAAAACTATCTGTGGTTTATGACAACGAGAGGGTGATGTATCGGTGGATTATGAAAATGTGAGTTTAAGTATCTGTGTTGTATGACAGTGTGAACGTGAAGTATCTGTGGTTTATGACATATTTGAGGGTGAAGTATCTGTGGTTTAAGACAGTGTGAGGGTGAAGTATCTGTGGTTTATGACAGTGTGAAGGTGAAGTATCTGTGGCTAATGGCAGTGTGAGGGTGAAGTATCTGTGGCTAATGGCAGTGTGAGGGTGAAGTATCTGTGGTTTATGGCAGTGTGAAGGTGAAGTATCTGTGGTTTAAGACAGTGTGAGGGTGAAATATCTGTGGCTAGTGACAGTGTGAGGGTGAAGTATCTGTGGTTTAAGACAGTGTGAGTGTGCAATATCTCTGGCTAATGACAGTGTAAACGTGCAATATCTCTGGCTAATGACAGTGTGAGTGTACAATATATCTGGCTAATGACAGTGTGAACGTGCAATATCTCTGGCTAATGACAGTGTGAGTGTGCAATATATCTGGCTAATGACAGTGTGAACGTGCAATATCTCTGGCTAATGACAGTGTGAGCACGCAGTATCTGTGTATAATGACAGTGTGAGCGTGCAGTATCTGTGGCTAATGCCAGGGTGAGTGTGAAGCATCTGTGGCTAGTGACAGTGTGAGGGTGAAGTATCTGTGGTTTAAGACAGTGTGAGCGGGTAATATCTCTGGCTAATGACAGTGTGAACATGCAGTATCTGTGGCTAGTGACAGTGTGAGGTTGAAGGATCGGTCATTTAAGGCAGTGTGAGGGTGAAGTGTCTCTGGCTAAAGGCAGTATCAGAATGAAGTATCTCTCATTTAAGACACTTTGTGTGTGACATATCTGTGGCTAATGGCAGTATGAGGGTGAAGCATCTGTGGTTTAAGACAGGGTGAGAGTCAAGCATCTGTGGCTAATGGCAGTATGAATGTGAAGTATCTGTAGTTTAAGACACTGTGTGGGTGAAGTATCTGTGGCTAATGGCAGTGTGAGGGTAAAGTATCTGTGGTGTTTGACAGTTTGAGTGTGCAGTATCTGTGGCTAAAGTCAATGTGAGGATGAAGAATCTGTGGTTTTGTGACATGTATGAGGGAAAAATATCTGTGGCTAAAGTCAATGTGAGGATGAAGTATTTGTGGCTAAAGACAGTGTGTGTGAACTATCTGTGGCTAGTGACAATGTGAGGGTGAAGTATCTGTCATTTAAGGCATTATGACGTTGCAGTATATGTGGTTTACGACAGTGAGAGGGTGAAGTATCTGTGGATAATGGTAGTGTGAGGATGAAGTATCTGTGGGTTTTGACAACGTGAATGTGAAGTATCTGTGGTTTATGACAGTGACAGGATGAAATAGCTGTGCCTAATGACTGTGTGAGCAAGTATCTGTGGTTGTTGGCAGTGTGAGTGTGATTTATCTGTGGTGTATGACAGTGTGCAGGTGAAATATTTGTGGCTATTGACAGGGTGAGGATAAAATATCTGGTTTATGGCAGTGAGAGTGTCTGTGGCTAATTGCAGTGTGAGGGTGAAGTATGTCTGGTGTGTGACTGTGTAAGGGTGAAGTATGTCTGACTAACCTCAACGTGAGGATGAAGAATCTGTGGTATATGACATATATCAGCGGTTTATGACAGTGTGAGGGTGAAGTATCCGTGGCTAATGGCAGTGTGATGGTGAAGTATCTGTGGCTAATGGCAGTGTGATGGTGAAGTATCTGTGGATTATGATTGTGTGAGGGTGACGTATCAGCGGTTTATGACAGTGTGAGGGTGAAATATCTGTGGGTTATGATTGTGTGAGGGTGACGTATCAGTGGTTTATGACAGCATGAGGGTGAAGTATCTGTGGTTTATGACTGTGTGAGGGTGAAGTATCCGTGGCTAATGGCAGTGTGATGGTGAAGTATCTCTGGTTTGTGACAGTGCAAGGGTGAAGTATCTGTGGCTAATGTCAGTGTGATGGTGAAGTATCTCTGGTTTGTGACAGTGTGATGGTGAAGTATCTCTGGTTTGTGACAGTGTGAGGGTGAAGTATCTGTGGCTAAAGACAGTGAGCGGGCGCATTATCTGTGGCTTAAGACAGTGTGAGGGTGAAGTATCTGCGGTTTAAGACAATGTGAGGGTGAAGTATCTGCGGTTTAAGACAGTGTGATGGTGAAGTATCTGTGGATTATGATTATGTGAGGGTGACGTATCAGCGGTTTATGACAGTGTGAGGGTGAAATATCTGTGGGTTATGATTGTGTGAGGGTAAATTAACTGTGGTTTATGACAGGGTAGGGTGAAGTACCAGTGGCAGATGGCGGTGTTAGGTGAAGTATCTGTGGCTATAGACAGTTTAAGGCTGACGTATCTGTGGCTCATTACAGAGTGAGGGTGAAGTATCCATGGCTAAAGACAGTGAGCAGGCGCATTATCTGTGGCTTAAGACAGTGCAGGGTGAAGTATCTGCGGTAAAGACGGTATGAGGGTGAAGTATCTGTGGCTAATGACTGTGTGAGGGTGAAGTATCTGTGGTTTATGACAGTGTGAAGGTGAATTAACTGTGGTTTATGACAGTGTAAGGTGAAGTACCAGTGGCAGATGGCGGTGTTAGGGTGAAGTATGTGTGGCTATAGACAGTTTAAGGCTGACGTACCTGTAGTTTATGAAGGTGTGAATGTGCAGTATCTATGGCTAATGACAGTGTCAGTGTGAAGTATCTGTGCTTTAAGACAGTGTGACTATGAATTATCTGTCATTAATGTCAGTGTGATGGGGAAGTCTTCTGTGTTGTATGACAGTGAGAGGGTGAAGGGCAAAGTTTCTCTAGTTTATGACGGTGTGGGGGTGCGGTATATGTGGCTAAATGCAGTTTCAGGGTGAAGCATCTGTGGATAACGGCAGTATGAGGGTGAAGTATCTGTGGGTAATTACATTGTGAGGGTGAAGTATATATGGTTAATGGCAGTATGAGGGTGAAGTATCTGTGGGAAATTACAGTGTGAGGGTGAAGTATATATGGTTAATGGCAGTATGAGGGTGAAGTATCTGTGGGAAATTACAGTGTGAGGGTGAAGTATATATGGTTAATGGCAGTATGAGGGTGAAGTATCTGTGGGAAATTACAATGTGAGGGTGATGTATTTGTGGTTTATGGCAATGAGAGGGTAAATTATCTGTGGGTGATGACAGTGAGAAAATGACTCATCCTTGGCCAGCAAAGGTATTAAATTAAATGAACTGGTGTGCAATGCTTTGAAGATTCATGGTCAGCAAGCTTTTGGGATAAATTTTCGAAACCAGCACGGGATCTTTACAAAATAATAAAAAGGATGAAATTGGAACATGTGAGTTTACTAGCAGGAAAGTTGAGAACAGGCAGCTTGAAATTCTGTCAGTATATAAAGAGGTGGCATGTAGCTAAATTGAATGTTGGTCCTTTGGAAGATGAGACTGGGAAATTAATAATGGGAACAGGGAAATGACAGCGATTTTGAACAACTCATGGAGTGCCACAGGGATTAGCACTGGGGCCTCAACTATTTGCAATCTATGTTAATGACTTGTATGAATCCCTCAACTGGGATTCTCATCCTGGGGCACTGAATACCTGGCAAATACCTCTTTCCAGCTGGTTTTGAAAATGGACAGCCATTGTCCGTCCAGATTTTCAACTCTTTTGGTCAGAAAGTCAGCATTAAAATTGCTGATGATCAGCTACTACAGGTCCCTGATGGGCATCTCACCGACTTTGCCATGTTCATATCCAGGAATTAATAGTGAGCTATAGGCTCATATTAACATAACTCGCCAAGTGGGAAACCCACAACATCATTATAACATAAATTTTACATTCCAATATTAGTCTTCATTAGTCTTCATTGTGGAGACTGCAATTGGGCAAGGTGTAAAATCGGTTTTCATGCAATCCTGTCTGTTTCCTGACGGGCGGATTAGGTTAAAATTGCACCTACAGTCTCTAAAATCAATGGCCCTGATGTATTCTGTGTTTTCTCATACATTCTTATAAAGGAAATAAGGAGGAGGATTAACATTTTAAGATTGAAGATTTTGAAATCTGCTCAGAAAATGGAGTTGTCATTGCTTTATCTCTGTCTTGGAGAGTCTGAGTCTGCAGTTCTTTCAGTTCAAAACAGATTTTCGGTAGAGAAAAAAAAATGAAAAAATACAATTGTACCATAGCATCTCAGAAGAATTTGAAGAAATTATTTTTTTGACCTCAGAAGCAAAAAGCTCTCAAAAGAATAATGCAATACCATTTGATGGCATTTACAGTTAAAACCTTTTCCATTCAACTTTCTAACAAAAAAACGGCAACATCCTATTCTGTCCATGCTTAAAATTCATAGGCTCATGGCAAGGAACAGATGCAGAGGCAATTTTAGACTGGTCATATATGAGTTCTGCAAAATTAATTTGACAGGTTTGCATTGAAGCGCTGATCAATACTCACTTACAGCGGCTGATGCTAACTGGAGAACACAACGGGCTGAAGGAAGGAGAGGGAAAAGAAATGAATCTTTGATACTTTCCTCCCGGCTCTCACTTACAGAAGAGGTCTGACCTTAACCCATTGATCAGCTGCATTTAACATGACAAAGCGGCCTGGTGAATAAGCTATACTCACCAGGAATCAGTCACTTCTTTCTCTGTGACTTTCTCTCTTCCATTCTTTTCATCTATATCTCCCTTTCCATCTTTGTGTCTCTTCATTTTTCTTCTCCCCACTTTTCCTTTAGTTTGCTCTTTCTCTCTATCTATTAATCCATTTGGGAAACATTTTAAACTAATTTTCCCCTCTTTAGAAATGTAATTTGCACTGTCTGCCTGGGAAGCCATGGAATAGCCAGCTTTCCAAAGGGCAAATCTCAGACTGGTGCAGCGGGCTCCTTTTCTGTGGTGGAGCTAAGTCACAAAGAGTAGAGGGAGTTTTACTCTTACCTAACTTGGGCTGGAATTTTCCCCCGCCGTGAGCAAGCAATATGGTGGGAAGGCCAAAAATTGGTTTCACGCTGTTGTAAAACCAGTTTACGATCGTCCGCTCCACCTGTCAATGGCGGGTCTCATTTCCCACCGCCACATCTGGGAAGATCACTTTAATATGTCTGCATATAATTATAAGCCATGCTCACCAGAATCATCCCCCCCCAACGTCAAATTTATCGCCATGTAGGTGGGACAACACGCTGGCCCAGGACACGTCATGGCAAGTGTGATGTGCAGAAGTCGGAACTTACTGTTCGAGCCTTGCTCACATCGTGGTCATCTGAGGAGCTAATGGCGTAGTGGTATTGTCGCTGGACTAGTAATCGAGAGACCCAGGGTAATGCTCTGGGGACTGGGGTTTGAATACCGCCACAGCAGATGGTGGAATTTGAATTTAATAAAAATATGAATTAAAAGTCGAGCAATGACCATGAAACCATTGTGATTGTTGTAAAAACCCATCTGGATCATTAATGTCCTTTAGGGAAGGAAACCTGCTGTCCTCACCTGGTCTGGCTGACATGTGACTCCAGACTGGTTGACTCTGAACTGCTCTCTGAAATGGCCTAGCAAGCCTCTCAGTTGTATCAAACTGCTACAACACCTCAAAAGGAATGAAACCAGATGGACCACTTGGCATCAACCTAGGCACCGGAAACAACAATGGCCTGTTGACCCTGCAAAGTCCTCCTGAGCAATATCTGGGGACTAGTGTGAAAATTGGGAATGCTGTCAAACAACAGCCTGACATAGTCATCCTCACGGAATCATACCTTACAGTATATGTCCCAGACACCACCATCACCATCCCTGGTTATGCCCTGTCCCACTGGCAGGACAGACCCAGCAGAGGTGGCAGCACAGTGGTATACAGTCGGGAGGGAGTTGCCCTGGGAGTCCTCAACATTCACTCTGGACCCCATGAAGTCTCATGGCATCAGGTCAAACATGGGCAAGGAAACCTCCTGCTGCTTACCACATACTGCACTCCCTCAGCTGATGAATCAGTGCTCCTCCATGTTGAATATCACTTGGAGGAAGCACTGAGGGTGGCAAGGGCGCAGAATGTTCTCTGGTGGGGCACTTCAATGTCCATCACCAAGCATGGCCGATAGTACCACCATTGACAGAGCTGGCTGAGTCCTAAAGGACCGCTAGACTGGGTCTGCGGCAGGTGCTGAGGGAACTAACAAGAGGGAAAAACATACTTGACCTCATCCTCACCAACCTGCCTGCTGCAGATGCATCTGTCCATGACAGTATCGACAGGAGTGACCACTGCACAGTTCTTGTGGAGATAAGTCCCACCTTCACATTGAGGATACCGTCCTTCATGTTCTGTGGCACTACCTCCATGCTAAATGGGATAGATTTCAAACAGATCTAGCAACTCAAGAATGAGCAACCATGAGGTGCTGTGGGCCATCAGCAGCAGCAGAATTGTATTTGAACGCAATCTGTAACCTCATGGCCTGGCATAACCCCCAATCTACCATTACCATCAAGTTAGGGGATAAACCCTGGTTCAATGAAGAGTGCAGGAGGATATGCCAGGAGCAGCACCAGGCATACCTAAAAACAGTGTCAACCTGGTGAAGCTATAATATAGGATTACTTGTGTGCCAAGCAGCATAAGCAGCAAGTGATAGATCCCACAACCAACGGACCAGATCTAAGCTCTGTAATCCTGCCACATCTGGTCATGAATGTTGGTGGGAAATTAAACAACTCACTGGAGGAGGAGGAGGCTCCACAAATATCCCTATCCTTAATGATGGGGGAGCCCAGCACGTCAGTGCAAAAGATAAGGCTGAAGCATTTGCTAAAATCTTCAGCCAGAGGTGCTGAGTGGATGATCCATCTCTGCCTTCTCTAGAGGTCCCCAGCATCACAGATTCCAGTCTGCAGCCAATTCGATTCACTCCACGTGACATCAAGAAATTGCTGAAGGTACTGGATACTGCAAAGGCAATGGGCCCTGACAATAGTCCGGCAATAGTACTGAAGACATGTGCTCCGGAACTTGCCGTGCATCTAGCCAAGCTGATCCAGTACAGCTACAACACTGGCATCTAGCCGGCTATGTGGAAAATTGTCCAGGTATGTCCTGCACACAAAAAGCAGGACAAATCCAACCCAGCTAATTACCACCCCATCAGTCTACTTTCAATCATCAGTAAAGTAATGGGAGGGGTCATCAACAGTGTTATCAAGTGGGAAGGATGTGATTGCACTGGAGGGGGTGCAGAGGAGATTCACCAGGATGTTGCCTGGGATGAAACATTTAAGTTATGAAGAGAGGTTGGATAGATTTGGGTTGTTTTCATAGGAGCAGAGAAGACTGAGGGGCGACCTGATCAAAGTGTACAAGATTATGAGGGGCATGGACAGGGTGGATAGGGAGCAGCTGTTCCCCTTAGTTGAAGGGTCACAAGGGGGCATAAGTTCAAGGTGAGGGGCAGGAGGTTTAGGAGGGATGTGAGGAAAAACTTTTTTACCCAGAGTGTGGTGATGGTCTGGAATGCACTGCCTGGGAGGGTGGTGGAGACAGGTTGCCTCACATCCTTTAAAAAGCACCTGGATGAGCACTTGGCATGTCATAACATTCAAGGCTATGGGCCAAGTGCTGGTAAATGGGATTAGGTAGGTAGGTCAGGTGTTGCTCACGTGTCGGTGCAGACTCGATGGGCCGAAGGACCTCTTCTGCACCATGTGATTCTATGATTCTGTGACTTGCTTAGCAATAACCTGTTCATTGACACCTACTTTGGGTTCTGCCAAGGCGACTCAACTCCTGATCTCATTACAGCCTTGGTTCAAACATGGGCAAGTGCAGAACTCCGGAGGTGAGGTGAGAGTGACTGCTCTTGACATCAAGGCAGCATTTGACCGAGTGTGGCATCAAAGATCCCCAGCAAAACTGGAGTAAATGGGAATCAAGGGGAAAACTGTCCACTGGTTGGAGTCATACCTAGCACAAAGAAAGATGGTTGTGGTTATTGGAGGTCAGTCATCTCAGCTCCAGGACATCATGCAGGAGTTCCTCAGGATAGTGTCCTTGGCTCAGCCATCTTCAGCTGCTTCATCAATGACCTTCCTTCCATCAAAAGGTCAGAAGTGGGGATGTTCACTGAGAATGCGCAATGTTCAGCACCATTCACATCTCCTCAGAAACTAAAGTGGTCCATGTCCAAATGCAGCAAGACCTGGACAATATCCAGACTTGGGCTGACAAGTAGTAAGTAACATTTGCGCCACACAAACGTCAGGCAATGACCATCTCCAGCAAGACAGAATCTAACCATCGCCCCTTGACATTGATAGAAACATAGAAACCAGGAGCAGGAGTAGGCCATTTGGCCCTACGAGTCTGCTCTACCATTCAATATGATCATGGCTGATCCTCTATCTCAATGCTATATTCCCACTTACTCTCCATGCCCCTTGATGCCCCTAATATCCCAAAAATGTATCAATTTCTTTCTTGAATATCGATACTCTTGAATATTGAATATCAATGGCATTACCATCACTGAATCCCCTGCTATCAAATTTCTGGTGGTTACCATTGACCAGAAACTGAACTAGACTAGCCATATAAATACTATGGCTACAAGAGCAGGTTGGAGGCTAGGAATCGTGCGACGAGTAACTCTCTCCCCAAAGTCTGTCCACCATCTACAAGGCACAAGTCAAGAGTGTGATGAAATACTCCCCACTTGCCTGGATGAGTGCAGTTCCCACAACACTCAAGAAGCCGGACACCATCCAGGAAAAAGCAGTCCACTTGATTGGCACCACATCCACAAAAATGCATTCCCTGCACCATCGATGCACAGTAGCAGCAGTGTGTACCATCTACAAGATGCAGGAATTCACCAAGGCTCATTCGGCAACATCTTCCAAACCCACGGCTACTACCATCTAGATTGACAAGGGCAGCAGATAGATGGGAACACCACCACCTGGAAGTTCCCCTCCAAGTCACTCACCATCCCGACCTGGAAATATATTGTTGTTCCTTCACTGTTGCTGAGTTAAAATCCTGGAACTCCCTTCCTAACCGCACTGTGGATGTACCTACACCACAGGGACTGCAGCGGTTCAAGAAGACAGCTCACCACCACCTTCTGAAGGGCAACTAGGGTTGGGCAATAAATGCTGGCCTAGCCAGCGACACCCACATCCCATGAGTGAATAAAAAAAAGGAGAAGAAAATGCTGGAGCCCAACAGCTACCAAGTCCTGGAGGAACACATGTTGGGTGGATTTCCGTGGACATGGCTCCACCATGAAGGAGCTCGTGGAAAATGAAAGGTTTCTGTTGATGTCTGGGGTCTGCTTTGGGACATGAGGGTCTTTGTCATTGGCTGCTCCAGATGATCATTGATGGCAGAAAGTGGAAGGTCCAGGTGCAAATAAGAGTGGAAAGTGTACCTCAGGACAGTGCGGAAGAGGAAGGTCTAGGTTTGACTGGGAGAGGAAGGTGTACCGGAGGGTGGGGGTGGGAGGAGGTTGGGAGGGGGGGCAAGCGAAGGTTTACTGGAGGGAGTTGAGGTTGGGAGGATGGGATTGAAGGTGCCAGGGAGGTTGGGAGGGGGCAGTGAGTATGGGGGGCAGGCGGGTGGGGAAGAGGATATAATGGGGTGAATGTGGCAACTGGGGAGGTACGTGTAAGTGGGGAGGAAGGTGCAAGGGAAGGAGTTTGGAGGGAGGAAAGAGTTCGCAGTGGGGAAGGAGTTTGGAGGGGGGCAGGAGTCCAGGGGGAGGAAAGAGTCCAGGAGGAGGAGGAGGTAAGAGTGGAGGAAGGAGTAAGGGTGGAGGAGGGAGTAAGTAGGGGAATGTCCAAGTGAACATGCAAGGGAGGGTCTGTGGAGTTGATGACTGCCTCCTGGTGGACGTGGTAGGAGGTAGTGGTGAGTGAGTATGAGAGAGCTCAGATTGAGCTGGTAGTGTGGGAGGATGATGATGCGACTGTAGAGGTAGAAGGGACGGCGAGGGTGGTTGGTGCGGACTCGGATGCAGGCATGGACACTGGGGGAGGGACTGAAGAGGTCAGGAGGTCAATGTGGATGGGGCTGGGATTCTTAGGAAGAATGGCAACGTGCATGTTCACCTGGACATCCCAGAAAGAAAAGGATCCTGGTTGGTGGGTGCTAATGGGGAGGTGGAAGGTGATGGCAGGAGGGTCAACAGTGATGGGTGACTGGGGGAGGGAAAATGATGGGAAAGCTGAAAACAAACCTGACAACAACCATGCTTCTGAAATTGAAAGTGAGAGGATCCTCATGTTGTATGGGCACGTGCTCCACGGGAGTGGGATCAGTGGGTGGACGGAGATGTAGATCAGCTCAGATGGACAACTGAAAGAGAACCCCAGCAGGCAGCACTGAAAATGCTCAGGACATTGAGATGAGTGTGATGGATGAAGAGTCCATGTGTGTGGGAGAGTGTATGCACGAAGCTCCTAAAGGCCCTGCCACACACACACACTTCACCCTCCAGAATCACTCATGCTCTGACTCCATGCAGCTGAACTGCTAGTGAAGGGGGTGTTGCAGTTGGGAGGACCTGTGAAGCCTGTCACTGAAGCTGAAAGACAGCATTACACATTATTCAGTGAAAGTGAATATATTTTCAGATTTTAAGTGGCAAAATGCATTCACCTCTGCAACCACTTGTGATCAGAAATTCTTCACATTTCTATGCCAACCATTTCTTCTAGGTGCTGCCCTGACATCCGCAGCAGGGGTGGAGACGACCTGTGCAATGGTGGCCCTGTTGCCTCTGATGCCTTCAGCGTGCATCCTCTGGAGAGCCAGGGCCTTGATGACCACAGCTTGCTTTGGCTGTTCTCTTCTGGATCGAGCTCCCTCTGTGGTGACAGAAGACAAGGTTTTTTCTTTATTATTCATTGGATATGAGTGTCACTGGCTGGGCCAGCATTTATTGCCCATCCACAATTGCCCTTGTTCAGAGACAACCACATTGTTGTGGTTGTCACTTGTAGGCCAGACCAGGTAAGGTTTGTCAGGTTTGTTTTCAGTTCTCCCATTTCCTTCCCTAAAGGGCATTAGTGAACCAGATAAATTTTTACAACAATCGGCAACATTTTCATCATCATCAGACTTCGAATTCCAGGTATTTATTGAATTCAGATTTCTCCATCTGCCATGGTGGGATTTGAACCCAGGTCCCCAAAGCTTTACCCTGAATCTCTGGAATACTAGTCCCATGACAATACCACTATGCTACTGCCTTCCCATAAAGGTTGGGAGGTTCACAGGCAAAGGGGATCGGAGAGCAAGGACCGCCTTTCAGATTCCTGCATGGATACCAGGGGTATCCAGCTGCTGTTCCTCCTCCCTTTGGGGGCCCAAGGGCCCTGGCCTGACTCCTTGAGGGAAAGAAGCACCTGGAGGGACTTCAAGGCGCTCCTTTTCCCTCTCGTGTTGCCACTGCAGGAACTCACCCATAGCTACTATTAAGTCAGTTCGCATCTCCACTTTCTGCTGGACCAGGGTCTCCATGGTATCTGCAATCCTCCCCATGGAGATCTCCATACTCACACATCTAGGCACCACTTCATCAAAGAGCAGGCGGATGCATTCCTAAGACTTGAGTGCCGCTCTTTTGATGGCTTCCAATAGCTCTGCGTGATTTTCCATCATTTCTGCTAACTCTCCACAATGAGTTGGAAGGCCGAACTTAGAGGCTCATCATCTGACTTGGACCTCACAGATGCCTCATCCCCAGCAGTCCTCCGAGTGTCAGGGAGCTCGACTGAACCTGCCTTCTCCTGCTGCGGACACATGTCTGTGTGGTGACCACCAGATTGTGAACCTGAGCCTGCTCCAGATCTAGGTCCCACCGAGGTGTGTGTCTCTGCACTGGTGGTGGGTGTTGGTAAACGCTGTGATGGGTCTTCCAGGCTGCTTATTTCCAGCTCTTCAATGGAGGAGGTGTCTTCTTGGCTGGAGGTGAGGATGCGGATGGAACTGAGGGACTGGCTGGCTGAGGGTATTAGTCACTTGGCAGGACTCCCTGTGAACCAAAGTTGAGATGATTAGTGCATGGCAGCAGAGTCAAAAGCAGGAGAGAGAGCATCACAGTTACATTGAGACAGGGATGATGTGATGCAGGATTCTCACATGGGTGTTCACTGCCAACCTCACCGCCACATCCTCACCAGTCATTGCGTTGGCATGCTACTCAAAGTGAGTGAGGGGCCTAATGTGGGCCACTCCATCCCCGGTCTGGGACCTCTCCCTGCTGCTGTGAGCCAGCTTCTCCTGCATGAAAACAGATGAAAAGACTGTGAGCAGGACTCATGACACTGTGTAGAATGGAGCCATGGATTGGATGAGGACGTGAGCTCCAGAGGATATGAGCCTGATGTGAGGGTGTGTGTGAGAGTTGATGGTGTTGTCCCTTGAGGTTTGAGATCCCTGTGGATGTGTGATCGGTTTGTGTGTGAAAGTTGAGAGTTGAGAAAAGAATGAATTACCCTGGCAGGATGAGAGCATTTATCCTCTTCCTGCACTGGGTAGCTATCCTCTTTTGCTGGGCATTGGTGCTGAGTTCCGGTGCCATGTGCTAGTGAGTATAGAAATAGGAGGCTAGTCCAGATGAATGCATGGCTGGAGAGATGGTGCAGGAGGGAGGGCTTAGATTTCTGGGACATTGGGACCGTTTCTGGGGGTGGTGGGACCTGTACAAGGCAGACAGGTTGCACCTGAACTGGAATGGGACCAACATCCCTGTGGGGAGGTTTGCTAGTGCTGTTGGGGAGGGTTTAAGCTAACTTGGCAGGTAGATGGGATCCTGAGATGAGGTTCAGCAGGGGGAGATGCACAGCCAAAATTAGAAGAAAGAGTAAGTGAATCTGGAAGGCATAGAAATTAGAGGCCAGTTAAGGCGCAAGGGAGTTTGGCAAGGTTGGATGGTGTTTATTTTAATGCAAGGAGTCTGATAAATAAGGCAGATGAGCTGAGGGCACAATTAACACATGAAAGTATGATGTCATTGCTGTCACAGAGACATGGACGAGAGAGGGGCAGGATTGGCAGCTCAATATTCCAGGATATAGGGTCTTCAAGCGAGACAGGTAAGGAGGTAAAAGAGCAGGGCATATCGCAATATTGATCAAGGAATCAATTACAGCAGTAAGGAGGGATAACATCTTAGAAGGCTCTACAAATGAAGCCATATGGGTAGAACTTAAAAACAAAAAAGGAGCAATCACGTTGCTGGGAGTGTACTATCAGCCCCCAAACAGTCAGAGAGAAATAGAAGAACAGATATGTAGGTAAATTTCAGATATGTGTAAAAATAATAGTGGGGGATTTCAACTTCCCCAACATTAACTGGGTTAGTCATATTGTGATAGGTTTAGAGGGAGCGGAGTTCTTAAAATGCATCCAGGAGAGCTTTTTAAGGCAGTACTTGGAAGGTACTACAAGGGTGGGGGCAGTCCTGGACTTAATTTTAGGGAATGAAGCTGGGCACATGGTAGAGGTATCAGTGGGGGAGCATTTTGCAGATAGTGATCATAACTGCATTAGATTCAAGGTTGTTATGGAAAGGGACAAGGATGGGCCAGAAATCAGAGTTCTAAATTGGGGGAGGCTGATCTTAATAAGATCAGATATGATTTGGCCAGAGTGAACTGGGAGCAGCTACTTTTAGGTAAATCTGCATCAGAGCAGTAGAACTCATTCAAGAAGGAAATAGGGAGACTATAGGGCCAACTTATTCCAGTAAAGGCAAAGGGTGGGACCAACAAATCCAAGGAACCCTGGATGTCGAGGGATATACAGGATTGGATAAAGAGAAAAAGGGATGCTTATGGCAGATACCAAGGGCTCAAAACAGCGGAAGCCCTAGAGGAGTATAGAATGTGTAGGGGAGAACTTAAAAAGGAAATTAGGAGAGCAAAAAGGGGGCATGATAAAACATTGGCAGGTAAAATAAAGGAAAATCCAAAGTTATTTTACAAGTTTGTTAAGAGTAAGGGGATAACTTTGGAAAGAGTAGGGCCCATTAAGGACTGTAGTGGTAATTTGTGTGTGGAGCCGGAAGACATAGGTATGGTTCTAAATGAATACTTTGTGTCAATGTTCACAAGTGAGAGGGACAACATGAGTGTGGAAATCAGGCAGAAGGACTGTGATATAATTTAAGAAATTAGCATAGAAAGGGAGGAGATTCTAAGTGGCTTGGCAGGCTTAAAAGTAGGTAAGTATCCAGGCCCAGATTAAATGTATCCCAGGCTGTTGAGTGAAGCAAGGGAGGAGCTAGAAGGGTGCTGGCAATAATTTTCATTACCTCTCTGGCCACAGGAACGGTGCCAGAGGACTGGAGGACAGCCAATGTAGTACCGCTATTCAAGAAGGGAGGAAGGGATAAACTAGGGAACTGCAAGCCAGTCAGTCTAACCTCAGTGGTGGGGAAACTATTGGTAGTAATTCTGATGGACAGAATTAGAGAGGCAGGGATTAATCAAGGACAGTCAGCATGGTTTTGTTAAGGGGAGGTCATGTCTGACCAATTTGAATTTTTCGAAGAGGTGACCAGGTGTGTAGATGAGGGCAATGCATTTGACATAGTCTACTTGGACTTCAGCAAGGTTTTTGATAAGGTCCCGCATGGGAGGCTGAAACGAAGGCCTATGGGATCCAAGGCAATTTGGCAAATTGGATCCAGAATTGGCTGAGTGGCAGGAAGCAGAGGGTGATGGTCAAGGGGTGTTTTTGTGATTGGATGCCTGTGTCCACTGGTGTTCTACAGGAAGCAGTGTTGGGGCCCTTGCTGTTTGTGGTATATATAAAGGATTTAGACTTGAATGTAGGAGGGTTGATTAGTAAGTTCGTAGATGACATGAAAATTGGTGGGGTGGTAAATAGTGAGGAGGATAGCCTTAGATTACAGGAGGATATAGACAGGTTGGTCAGATGGGCTGATCAGTGGCAAATGGAATTTAATCTGGAAAAGCGTGAGATGATGCACTTGGGCAGGACAAACAAGGCACGGGAATACACGATGAATGGTGGGACCCTAGAAAGTACCGAGGATCAGCGGGACCTTGGTGTGCGTGTCCCCCGGTCCCATAAGGGAGCGGGACAGGTAGATAAGGTGGTTAAGAAGGCATATGGGTTACTTGCCTTTATTAGGCATAGAATATAAGAGCAGGGAGGTTATGCTGGACCTGTATAAAATGCTGGTTAGGCCACAGCTAGAGTATTGCGTGCAGTTCTGGAATCCGCATTATAGGAAGGATGTGATTGCACTAGAGAGAGTGCAGAGGAGATTTACCAGGATGTTGCCTGGGCTGGAGAGTTTTAATTATGAGGAGAGATTGGATAGATTGGGGTTATCTTCCTTGGAGCAGAGGAGATTGAGGGGGGACATGATTGAGGTGTATAAAATAATGAGGGGCATAGATAGGGTGGACAGGAAGGAACTTTTCCCCTTGGTAGAAGGATCAATAATCAGGGGGGCATAGATTTAAGGTAAGGGGCAGGAGCTTTCAAGGGGATGTGAAGAAGAATTTTTTCACCCAGAGGGTGGTGGGAATGTGGAACTCACTGCAGAAATCCTCATAACATTTAAGAGGTATTTGGATGTGCGCTTGCGATACCATGGGATACAAGGCTATGGGCCTAGTGCTGGAAAATGGGATTAGAATAGTTAGGTACTTGTTTGACCGGAGCAAACTCAATGGGCCAAAGGGCCTTTTTCTGTGCTCTCGACCTCTATGACTCTATGAATGCCAGTGTTCTGGTTAAGGGACTTACTGGAGAATGTTTAGAGCTTCCTTCAATAAAGGTATAACCAGGCTAGTTAAAGGGCGAGTAATGGTGGGGATGACCCCAAGCTTACCCATGCAGGGGGTGGACCTTTTATTAGGTAATGACTTAGCCAGATGTAAAGTATTATCCCCTAAGAATCCAGGGCAGTACATGGAGACTGGGAAAACCGAGGGGAACAAGCAAAATTCTGCATATATGCAGAAGGCTGAGGGAGTCCGAAAGATCCCACCAAAGGCAATTGAGCCAGTAAAGATTAAGGAATCTAATGGAAAGCCAAAAGAATTTAAAGAGGCTAGGATAGACCCTGTAGAATTTAAAGAGGCCTAAATAGAGCCAAAAAAAGCAAAGGTGCAGGAGCAGAAGCTGCAGAGATTGAAGGGAATGCAACATAGTTATGGTTACCAGAGATTTTCTTCCAAGATTTAACTGGGGACCAGGAAGGTTCCCAAGCAGGCAAACAGAAAGTGAGGGAGCTGCCTCACCTAGTTGAAGTGCCACAGGGGAGTGCAGCTGAAACTAGATATCCCCCCAATTTTGGAAAATCATGTATGAGGGGACATTGGACAGGTTGAAGGAAACTCCATCCCAAAGTGAAGGAAAAAGGAAAGATAATTTGCCCTAAGATGAACAATGCTTGTGAAAACCGTGAGAGACACAAGTGAGGTAAGTGTGGATTTGCCCAATCAAAAGGTCAAGTTCCAAACTCAAATCAAACTAAACCCATCAATTCAGCTCCAGAACCCACTAAAGACAGAGAGCAGGAGGAAAACCCCACTCTCTTACAGAGGCTTAAGAATAATTTATCACCCATTGTCACCCAAGAGATAAAAAAAATCAATCTGCCAGAAACAGAACCATTAAACCCATGGGTTGTAGAAATAGCAATTAAAGGGTTAAAGGCTTTACAGATAATGCAACAATGCATTCAGAGAAATTAGCATAAAACAAGTCTTGGAGCAGAAAAATTCTCTCTAATGCAACCTGTGAAATTTGACCCCTTCAAACACACAAGTATTGATCTAGAGTTTCCTCCTATCCTAAACCCCACAAAAGACTGTGGGTGGAATTTTCTGTTTTTGTAACTAAGTGCGATGGTGGACAGATTTCGTGGCATGTATCCCGCTGCTCAGATCGGTGTGAAATTGCGCCTGATTCTGCGCTTGGAAGCTCATTAAAAATGCACAGGTGAGTATCTCTCCGGATCACCCGGCGGATTGGGAGCTGATTCGTCCACCCCGCTGTTACTTGGCGGGGTTGAAGGTCCAGGCGTCATACTCACATGCCACCCAAACACACACATCCCGCTCTCTCCAGCCCAGCTGTCTCCAGGACATGCACAGAGATGTCTTCGAGCCAAAAGAAGAAGGATGCAAGACTCTAGAAGAAGGCAGCACCTCCCTCCAGGCCTTGATCAGAGGAGTGTGGACTCACAGGAATGTCCTATATCCAAGGGGTGGCTCCACATCAGCACACCTGCCTCACCTCTCTGACCTGGGAAGCCATTGCAGGGGACATCAGCACGGCCGGCAACCATACCTGAAACGCCATCCAGTGCAGGAAGAGGATGAATGATCTCATCTGCTCCACCAGGGTAAGTCATCCTCCAACATCAAACTCTCATCATGGCATCATGTAATCAAAGGGCTACCCTCTTCAGGGATCTCATGCAACCATTAGTGGAGGACACATATCACCACTGATTGGCCAGAATTTTCCAGCCCCCTTGACGTTGGTCATCATGGCAGGCGAGGGTGGGGGTGGGAACAACATGGCGAGAAGGCCAGAAATCAGTTTCACACCATCGTGAAGCCAATTTGTGGTCGTCTGGTCCACCTGTCAATGGCGTTTCCCACCGACGCACGTCGGAAACATCATTTTAATATGCTTGCAGCTATTTATAAACCCTGGTCGCTGGAGCCATCCAGGCATCACACTGAAGTGTTTCACAACTGAACATAAAGTGACGTGCACCTTGTAAGCTGCACCTCACTCGGGATGTCGAGGTTTGTTTGCCTACCAGCACTCACAGTCATCAGCTCCAGGCCTCACAGGCAGCACCACATCACTTTTAGGGGGGGCAGGTTTCTATCTAAAGACCAGCTGTAAGGTTTTCAATGGCTGCAGGGCTAGGGTTTGCTTGGGGAAGGGGTAGAAGTGGCCTCAGGCAAGGGAAGAGGCTGCAGGGTGAGGGCTGTACTGGGGAAGGGGGGTATTCCAGGGTGTGTGTGGGGGCACATGTTGATCTGTGCAAGTGGTCCCAAAGTGGTGAGGGCTGAGGAGGCAGCCTCCAGAGGAAATGAAGCCAGATGGAGATGTGAGGAGATGTGTGAGAGAGCAAGTGGCCATGTCCCTTGAGATGCCAGTGAATGTCCGATAGCCTCGTGTATGTGTGTGTGTGCTTAAAGTGATGAGATGGTTGCCTTGCCCTGGCGGCACTGATGAGATCTTTCATCCTCTTTCTGCACTGGATGGCTGACCTCTTGTGTGCTGTGTTGGAACTGACTACCTCTTCCACCACCTCCCAAGCCAGAGTCGTTTGACTGATAGGTATCCTGCAGCCAGAGTGGGGGTAGAGGACATCACAACAGACCTCCACGGTGTACAGAAGGCATCCCAGGGATGTGTCACTGAATTGGGGCACTTACTCTTCTTGGTTTTTGGGACCATGTCTTCACCGGAGCAGTCCTGGTCTGCAAGCATTGAGAAGTGAGCGTGCGGCTGCTTTTTAAATATGGCGCCCTGCATGAGGAAGCAGCGAGGTAACAGCGAGGCGAGCAAATCCCACCAGTGAGATGGCGTGTTTCCTCTGGCTGCATTTAATGAGGCAGGGATGGGTTGATACGGTACAAAACCCGCCATTGCAGCTGGTGGGTTTTTTCCACCCGCTATTGTATGTAGGACAAATCTGGGACGATCAACCCATTGTCACATGAGAGCTTTCAAACCAGCACCATCCCATCTATCAGGCTGTGCACTCTCCAACCTCAGACTTCCTGGCAAGGACTCACCACACACAGCGGGCATGCATCTTTCCCAAACTCTGCTCCAACCCTTCTCATCACATGCCTTTCTTTTGTCTTCATCCAGGGCAAACTTGCCTACAACAGAAGGAGAAGATCCCAGACCAGGGGAGGGACAGCTGACATCTTAACCCTCACAGAATTCAAGGAGAATTCAACGAGATCACTGGGGAGGGCAGGGATCGTTCCTGTGAGATTTGATTGTCTCAGCAACCCAGTACAGGTCACACCTCCATCAGTCCATCACATCCTGCCAATCACAGTGAGGGGCATACAATCTTATATTCCTCATGCTCTTCAACTAAACCTCCATTCTCTATCTTATAAGCACTAGCAGTTCGCCACCCACAAGATTTCCCACTATAAGTCCCAGCTCCCAGACCACATCCAAAGAGGAAACTGAGGAAGAACCATCACAGCGTTCACCCACACCCTCCACCATTGGAGAGAAACAACTCGGTGGGGCATAACTGTAGAGCAAGCTTGCACTCATCTGCTGGAGAACACCTCACAGGCACATCCCTGCAGCAGTTGAAGGCAGGGATAGCCCAGGTTTCAGGCACTTGGAGGGCTACTGGAGACCAGCCACCTATTCAGTCCAAGTCAGACGATGAGCCTCTGCGAGCGGCCACCAACTCAATGCTGGAGATGCAACAATGGGCGGCAGAACCTCAGGCAGAGATTCGGCAGTCAGTCAGCAGACCAGAGCAAAGAATGGAGTCGTCGTCTGCATTCTCTCTGATTTCCTGGCTCCAACATGCCAGCATCTCAAGGTCACTATGGGATGGGTTGGCAACCACCATGGAGATCTTGGTCCAGCAGATTTTGCCAGATTTGCACTTGGCCCTGGACTCCACGGCCACACACCTTGGTAGGCGCCATCAAGATGTAGGGGACAATGGGGACGAGGCAACTTGACCTCCCTCCACGTGCACCTTCTCCTTAAGGAGTCAGGGTGGGGCCCTTGGGCACCCACAGGGAGAATGAACGTCAGACGGACATACGGTGACCACCTCTCAGGACACTCCAAGGGTGTCCAGCCTCTGCCTGTGACTCCATCCACTCCAGTTGCTCAGGCCAAGGAAGGTGCATTTGCCCCTAGGCATGAGACCTTTATCACGCCAGGGCCTTCTAGGCCTTGGATCACCAAAGGACATCCGCCAAGGTTATCTGAAACCATCAGGACATAGCAGTCAGCAGGCTGCCTCCACCTCTGCTGCGGATGCCAGGGCTGGACCCAGGCGTAGTGGTAGGGTTAGGAAAATTAAGAAATATTAAATTCACTTTAGGGTCACAGATGTGCCACATTTGTAAATACATTATGTGAATTGCTTGGTCAGCTGAAGGCATTGTGATTATGTACATTGGAATCCTCTTTTTTCTAGGTTTAGCTACCCTCCCACTCAGTGATCATGTCCCTCTGTGAGGTTCACATTCATGTGATGTCAAGCTCACTGAAAATAGTTTCTGCACCCTTGTGTGATGTCAGGGAGATGTATTAAAATCTTTATGAGAAGCGTGTGATTATTCGCTTGTAACCCTTCTGCCTCACGAAAGACCATTGTGTGAGGGCAGCTCAGCAGCCTGGAGTGATTAGCGGCAGTTGTGTTTCCTCAGTGGTAGTGCCAAAGATATGAAGGAGGAGATCCCTAACCATGTTCTCATCTCACTGGCAACTGTAGTTTCCAACGTGCCAGAGCCTCGAGGTCACCGTGGGAAGGTTGGTGACCACCATGGACATCTTGGTCCAGCAGGGTTTTCCAGATTTGCGCTCAGCCCTGGACATCAAGATGTGGGCAACAGGTGGACGAGGCACCTTGACCTCCCTCCAGGTGCACCATCTCCTCAAGGCATCAGGACAAGACCCTTGGGCACCCACAGGGAAAATGAATGTCAGACTGACATCCCAGGGGCTGCCTCTCAGGACATGCCAGCATTTCAGTGGCTGCCCCTTATCCCCAAGCAACCATCTCTGCAGACATAATGGCCCCTTAAAAATCTCAGGCACCTGCCAGGGTGAACATTGATGGAATGATAGCCTTTACGGTTTATAAACATTAGGCACTGCTGCCATGGAGCCCTTAAAGCCACATGGTTGCTGTCAATTGCAACCTGCAGTCTGGGGAAGCCTGAGATTGCTGCAAAGCTGGTGAAGCTCACAACCTGGCTACCTCCATCCAGAGCAAACCTTACACACTGATGTGCCTTCCTGTAAAGGGCACCTGTGGCCTCCTTTTTGCATCGATGTGTTGCAGACTGTGAGATGCTGCACAGATCCTCTGTGGATCCCTGGAATGACCCACAGGCAAAGAAATTGAGCATGATTGTTATCTTTAAAGCCACTGGCAGGGGATAGCCTCCCACTCCACAGGGCAACAGGTCTTCATGAAGAATGTGGCAAATGTGATCTACCAGATCTCGGGGCAAGCATAGACATGTACAGCATTGTCTTCCACTCATTTATAAATATGAGCCTTCTTAGGTATACCCTTGGTCTAGCGATTCACCTCTGTTGTCTGGGTCTCATCTCCTGACCCTCTTGTTCTTGCTCTGGATCCCCTTGATCCTGGACCTCAGGCAGAGCCTCCTCCTGGAGCTGCACTTGGCATCGCCTCTCCCTCCTTTGCCTCCTCTATTGCATTAAGACCCTCAAAAATGTAGCATTGAGCTCTGGATCAATTTTTGCTTTTACCTTCCCTCTGAGATGAAAGATTGAAGACATTAATGATTAACGGGTCAAGATAGTAAAACCCACAAGCTGTTACCTTTAGCAACTGTAATGGTCTGTAGTGGTTTCTGCCCTATTTGTATTGTTGCTGATGCAGCTTTGTCTCTGAGGCGCTAGCACATGCATCAAGGTGACCAAGATGCCATGTCAGAAACATAACATCTGAATCCCTGAGTGGTTTGAGAAGGTTTCAGTGAAATGTGCTACCTAACCTAGTTCAGTGCTCCTATCTCTGATCTGGTATACTAATTAACAATAAGTTGCTCTTGATTAATGATTGGATGTCCCTTAGTCTGTTATGAATGCCAATTCTGGAGAACCCGTAACTGGCCTTCATTGATGGAATGCCAAAAATGCTGCAGCTGTTCTTCCTTAATGACTGTCTGCATTCCCAAATTTTACATTCCCATGTGTTAATGTTGAGATGCAGTGACTATGATGTTAAGCCATTTACTAATGAGGATCCCTGTTACAGCACTGATAAAGGTATTAGCTTCCATCGCTAGGAAGTCTTCCTCCTTTCTCTCTGATAATGCTCCAGTTCACTCTTGTAACAGCAACAAGTTAGAGGGCACCCCTAAAAAGGGCTCATTACTCCAACAGTACGCTCCTCCCACACAGCCTCAGGCACCTCCCATTCAGAATCACTTCTACTTTTGAGTTAAAATTGTGCAATAACTCCAGTAGAGCAAGATGGTGGTTTTGCACTGCTATTTTTAAACAAGCCTCGATGCTCCGTCTCTGAATGTCTGTCTGTGTCCCTGATATCTACCTGGAACCTCACGATGTGAAGGTAGAGCTTCCTCCTGTTATTCTCCTGCCCCTCCCTCCAGTAATACTGGATCCCATAGATGTTGTGGTTGACATTCCTACCCAGTCTTAGTTTCAGAGCACAAACACACACGGTTCTGCTGCTGATGTCTTCCAGCTTTCTATCTATGTATAAATGTTCTTTTGTACAAAGCCTAAATAAATGAACCCACAAAGTGTTTACCCAATTCCTTATAAGTGATAGGCACTTTATATCATTATAAACACACAACACCAGTGAAATCCCAAATCCCCTGGATGACACCAACGAGCATGTAGAAGGGAGAAAGGGGGCAGAAGGCACAAAGTTGAAAACAAAAGCTTTCCTTGGGCCAGGCCCAAACACCAAAAGAGATTTAATTATAATTGTGTCTCATCCGAAGAGGATGATGAGAAATTCGAATTTGAACAGAGAATAGCTGTAGCAGTGTAAGATGATGAGAGAGTGTTTTGAGCATGACTGTGTATCTAATTCCTGTTAGAACCAACATTGTAATGAGATGAAAGCATAGCAGCATTCCATTCCACCTGGTGGGTAGATGTTGCAAAGCTATGCTTTATATCAAAAATGACTATGTGTTTCCTGGCTGAGAACCATTGATACAACTTTAAAAAGACTAAGGCAACTTTCCAGTGATTTGACAACACAGTTTTTAAGATGGCTGAACATTTGCATCACTGTACATGACAATTCCAAAGTCATGAAATGGAGCCAACCTGTCTGCGGGAACCCATCAAAGATAATCACCTGAGAAGACTGCCAATGAGCCACATCTCCTGCGCCATTCACAGGACATCCAGACTCAACTGGGTGGAAACAAGCGTTACACACTCGAGACAAAGGACTCTGGCTGAGAGAGAAATTCGCCCAGTCATAATCTAATCACGTTAAACCTGGAATTCACTAGCCATAGCCATACTTGGATCATTTGTCAATAGGAGAGGGAAGGTCATGTGACAAGCCAGCTAACCCACCCCCACCCACATTTTTTTTTGTTTCCAGAAACCATTTTCTCCAGGCCACAGACAGAAATAGAAAAAATGCCAAAGACTCTTGTGTAGGCCTCTTTCTCTCTCTGTACTCCCATCCAACTTGTATGAGTCCTGTCTGTAGGTTGACTATTCTCACGTCACAGGGAGGGATTATTTTTTAAACAAATTGAACCCAACAGCTGCTATCTCCGGAAGAAAAATCGACTGCCAACACCTTTAAACTGCCTCAATTCGAATCCTAAGGGACCACCGAGCTCAGCCTGGACCCATCCAAGTCATCAGCCTACAAGATCTGTGTCACTTTAAGCTTTATTGGACTTTAAAATATCAGTTAACCTATCCTCCTACTTTATAATCAATCTTATGTGTGAATCTGAGTGTAGGTGTATGTGAAAGTTAGAGTGTTTTTATTATTTTACATAGACTGGGTTAAGTACAATAAATACTACCCTCTTATCCTTTTTAAAAACCTCAAGGAGACCTGGCTATTTGTGTCTTTTAGTCACAGCACATAAACTGCTAAACACCCAGTGAATTGGCAAGAATGTCCTTTTAAAAAAAACCTGTTGCAGTCAAATGAGGGGTTGGAAAAGAGGGGAGCCATTCTACCTCTCCTCACCTGATCATAACAGTAGGAAATAGAGAAGTCATTATATATTATTTACAAAGACAATATGTGGTGTCTAATACCTAGTCAGTATTTGTTATGTACAACACAGACAGAATTTACCATACATAACACAGACATTGTAAAACCTTGGTTTAAGTAATTGACAAGATTATATGAGTTGGGAGGTGATGGCATAGTGGTATTGTCACTAGACTAGTATTCCAGAGACCCAGGGTAATGCTCTGGGGACCTGGATTTGAATGCCACTATAGCAGATGGTGAAATTTGAATCCAATAAAAATCTGGAAATAAAAGCCAAATGATGACCACAAAGCCATCTGGCTCACTAATGTCCTTTAGGGAAAGAAATCTGCCATCCTTACCTGGTCTGGCTGAAATGCAACTCCAGATCGACAGCAATGTGGTTGACTCTGAATGCCCTCCAAACAAGGGCAATTAGGGATGGGCAATAAGTGCTGACCTAGCCAATGACACCCACATCCAATGAAAAATAAAACAATTGCTTTTATATTTATCTTGCTAAATCACTTTAGTGAGAAATTACTACTGAAAGCCTAAAGGGCTTAAACTGGAATTGATGGCATATGATGGTAAGCAATTAAGAAGGCAAATGGCCTTCATTGCAAAAGGACTTGAATACAGGAACAAGGATGTCTTACTGCAACTATACAGGGCCTTGGGTGAGACCTTGGTGGAGAATTGTGTGTAGTTTTGTTCTTACCGTGGAGGGAGTGCAGCGAACGTTCATCAGACTGATTCCTGGGATGGCAGGATTGTCGTATGAGGAGAGATTGGGTCGATTAGGCCCATATTCACTGGCGTTTAGAAGAATGAGAGGGGATCTCATTGAAACATGTAAAATTCTAACAGATTGGATGCAGGGATGATGTTTCCTCTGGCTGGGGTTCTAGAACAATGGGTCACAATCTCAGGATAAGGGATAGGCCATTTAGGATTGAGATGAGGAGAAACTTCTTCACTCAGAGGGTGGTGAACCTGTGGAATTCTCTACCACAGAGGGCTGTGAGGCCAAGTCACTGAATATATTTAAGAAGGAAGTAAATTTCTGGATTTTAAAAGACGTCAAAGGGTATGGGGAGAGAGCAGGATTATGGTGTTGAGAAAGAGGATCTGCCATGATCACATTGAATGGCGGAACAGGCTCAATGGGCCAAATGACCTAATCCTACTTCTATTTTCTATGTTTCTACATTAGTTGCTACTAGTATTCTCTTTCTACCCCTGGTCACTTTGTTTGAGCAGAGTGAGTGCAATAAAATTATAACATAGTGGATCCATGGGAGACAACTTGCATACTATTCCTTGAATAAAACAGTAAATAAGCAAAGATTTATTCCTGTGATGAAAAAATAGTCCTCAGTTATTAACAATCACTGAGTAATTTGTGGAATCATCATTACTTAAAGTGATGCACATCAATCCTTGTCAATAAATACACTTTAATTTCTTTGTAAGTTAATGCTACAACGATTTTTCAGACATTAGCAGTAATGATTCTGTTTGTCAGGCTAATGCTATGGTAGACACTATGGTTTGACATTATCCAAAAATTAAAGCTTTATGATATACTGGAGCTGCTAATTATCAGTTATCCATTGACTGCACTCGATCTCTACACAAGATCCAACAACCTTTCCAAATGGGTTTTCTCTGACACTTTATGTCAGAGGAAAGAAACCTGTCTCATGGATATGGCATTGTACAGAGCCAACAGACAGGGGAAACAGAAGTGAGGAAGCCAGGAAGGAGGAGGATGCTCTGCTACTGAAAACATGCTGGTCCTATCTCAGATATGCTCTTCAAATACTTGCCTGCACTGCTCCTATGGCTGACAGCGCTGCTCCGTGCGGCACCTAGTGAAGCAGCCAGGAAAATCCTGGTCTCAAACCTTAGTTTGGCAATTTAAGTGCCAGCTGATGCAATCGTGGGCTGCTACACTCAACCTCACTGCTGCAAGGATAGAGAGAGGAAGTATCAGCCAGGCTCCTGTTTCTGATTACCGTCCAGTGACACCTTCTAGAAAGTGGGCAACAGGGGCAGAATTTTACGCCCCCTGAGCGGGCGCGCACCTGACTGATCGGGCGTAAAATGGCGCGCAGTATTTCACTCGGCAGGCGCTGGCGGGTGCCAGAGCCGTGCCCGCCATTAATTAACAGGCCACGTAAGGCCATTTGAGGGCGATTTTTCATTGCCTGTGCGAATTCATGCTTGTCACATGGTCAAAATGGGCAGGCAGCCAACATTTTCAAAAACCACATCCACAGGTGGGATAAAAAGGGTCAGCAGCATTGCCGGTGTCAGTAGTGAGGAGCTAGGTACGTCGTTTGTTGCTGGTGGCTTATTGGTACTTGGCAGCTTCATCTCTGTTCTGAGCTTCATTCTTAGCATTTCCAGGCTTCATTTCAGGACTCCTTGGCATTTCCAAAGGCCCTGGAGGATTCAGACCATGTGGACCCTTCCAGGTTTCAGACAGCCTTCCCTTACCCTGGTAATGGGGATTGTGGTCTCTGCTGGTGGTACCTCCTCTGAGGAGGAAAAGAGGGGCAGAAGGGAGAGGAGGACAGATGTCCCACTGCGGCTTCCAGAGGAGGGACTGGTGGGAGGAGAGGCTCAGACGCAAGGGGCGCAGGGCCAAAAGGAAGTCCATCGCGGAAGGGGCCGCAGAAGACACCACTATCCTTCTGCCAGGGTTTACAGGCGGCTTTGCAGCTACCTCAATAAGCCTGAGATGCAATGCTGAACAAGGTTCCACCTTTCAAGGGAGACTGTGACCTCCATTTGTCAGATGATTGGGCCTGACTGTGTGTTTGGACACCCCATGCCAGTGGCTCTGAAGGTCACAGTGGCCCTTAACTTCTATGCCTCTGGCTTTTTCCAGGGGTCAGTGGGGACCTGTGTGGAGTCCATAATTGCGTCAAGCTGATGACAGGCGTTCTGTTCAGGCAATGCTGACCTTTTTTCTTTACCACACTAACGAGTCCAGCCAGGCTGAGTGAGCAAGATGCTTCGCAGCCATTGCTGGCTTCCCCCACATCCTCGGTGCTATAGGCTGTACACATGTGAGCCGGGTGCCTTCGTCAACAGGAAGGGCTTCCACTCCATGAACATGCAGATAATGTGTGACCACAGGATGCAGATTCTGCAAGTCTATGCAAGGTACCCAGGCAGCTCCCATCCTGAGACACTCCCAGGTGCCGAGCTCTTCAGTGCTCCAGCCTGACTGGATGGATAGCTGCTGGGTGATATGGACTATCTGTTGAAGAGGTGACTCGTGATGCCTCTCTGCCGCCCAAGAACAGAGGCAGAGAAGTGTTACTATATGAGTCATGCCTCCACAAGGGCAGTGAGAGGGTGGACCATAGGTCTTCTCAAGATACATTTCTGATGCCTGGACCGTTCAGGGGGAGCACTACAATACCGCCCAGAGCAGGTGTCACTGATTGTGGTTGCATGCTGCGCTCTCCACAATCTGGCACTGGCAAGGGGGCACCCACTGATGTTGACGCAGCAGCATGGGTCACAGCTGATGAGCCCAGTGGTGAGTCAGAAGAAGCATGGTGAGGAGAATGCTGAGGGTGTGGAGGCAGACCTCGGTAACCTCCAGGGAGGCAGGGATACCAGGGACGCCTTGATCCAACGCTCTTTCAGCTAGGCTACCAAAGATCAGCTTCAATCGCTGCTGTCTCCATCCCGGATGTCTGAAATGACCCTTTCATTTGAACACAAAGCCCACTCAGTGCCTGTGCACTAAAGTTCAGAGCTATTTACATCTAGCATTACATGCTGGTGTATGCTGCATCAATAAAATAAAAAGGTGAAGCATTCAAACCATGACGACAAAAACAAAATTTATCTAATTTTGCCAATTCAAAACTATTTACATAAACTTCTCTTGTCTTCATTCCCAGATCAGAATAGATAAAGTAAACATAAATGAACATAAAATCACCCGTGACCTGTCCCTCTTGTGTTCATGGTGCCTTTAACTTATGTTTGTGAGAGCTATGTTTAGGTATTCGCCCCTCTCATTGGCACTGGCATTGGAGACAGCTGCTGACTCTGCTGTCTTGTTGACCTTGATGACCTTGGCGGCCGTCCTCTGGCCAATGGAGCCTGTGTTGGCGCTGCCTGGGAGGGAGTGGCCAGTGCCACAGCTGGCATCTCCCCGCTCATCACAGCCTCATCAGATGTCACAGTCAATGATGGAGGGGTGGAGGAGCTGCTGCCGTCATCCAGAAGAGAAGCCCGCAGAGATGACAGGCAGCTCATGCGCCAAGGTCACGTTGCTCTGGTCTTCCCTGCTCACCACTGATGGGCGGGCACCTAGCTGGGATACTGGGTGCCTCATCTATGATCCACACTGACACTGACCACCTGAGGTCATTGCCTGTGTGAGAGTGTGCAGATCCTAGTGCAACCCCGGGAACCCCTGATTCTGTCCCTGGAGCTGCCTCTCCATGAAAGCCACCTCTCTCTCAATGGAGGAGGCACTGCGCTCAGCCATGAGGGTCAATGCAATGCTCATGCTCCGCATGGACTCCTCCATAATGAATCTTCACCAGATCTTCCCACACATCTCACTGGACACCCAGCATCAGTCGCCTAGTAGACAACTCCAGAGGCTCATCATCAGCCTTCAATTGAGCATACCCCTGGTCCTACCTGTACATGCCCTCATTGCTTAACTTCTCCGGAAAGAACAGAGGAACATTGATTAGTCCACTCTCTACCTGCAGCGCCATTGCAGCCTGGTCAACCCCAGCCAGGGGGCACCTTGCAGGTCCCACCTGAGTCATAGCCCTTAAGCCGCAAAGCAATCAGTCCAAGCAGCCAGGGCTCAACCACTTAGCCAGCTCCGGCGTGATCGACAATTGGCACTCAGACTCTAGCACCCCTGAGATCCATGGGGAAACAGCGAGACCTTAACACTTCTGCGCACTGACCCATGCCAACATGGTACTCACCCTTCCTGAGCATAGCTAGTCATTGAAGCACTTCCGGCACTGCCTCCATGTGCCCCGCACCATGTCATGGCTGCTCACCATTGCTACCACCTCCTCCCATGCCCTCTTTGTAAGGTGCAGTGGCTTCCTCCCATCTCTGGGGACAAGGGTGCCCCTCCTGGCAGCCACCTCCTCCAGGAGGATGGTGAGGCGCTCGTCAGAAAAGCGGGGTGTTGAGTGATCGCCTGACCTGCCTTCCCGCCTGCCGTGTCCAGCCGCAGTCGACTCCAATGGGAACGCAGAACACACATCCTTCTGTGGCAGCCTTCTAGGGGCCGCCTGGGCTGTTTGTAAACTGGCTGCCAGGCTGCCCTTGGACCTGGTGGCCTACAAGCCCCCACCCATCCTCAGCCCTTCCCGGCCAGTGCGGAGCAGTGTTTCACACTGGGTGGGCCTTAATTGGCCCACCAGCATGAAATCGCAGCTGGGGCTCGATTGCGGGTGGCAGACTGTTTCCGGCTGCTCCCAGGCTCACCCACCGCGCTCACCCAACGACCTCAAAATCCTGCCCCAAGTGTGGATGGAATTCAGTTCAGCTGTAATATCTCCTGCGGTTGAATGAACTACTGACATCCTCCTGATAAGTACCCATGGGTACCATGACCTCGGTTAGCCTAGCAGGGTCAAAGGCCAAGTGTCATTTCTGGTCCAGTCACAGAACTGAGAATCAAAGGCCTGTTGATTTTCTGCCCTGAGAATCTTTAGGTACAGGAAAGAGTTGATAGATCATAAGATTCTTTCTCATAGATCATAACCATTTATTGTGCATCCGAATAACTCTCAACACCTTTGTTCTCCAGAAGTATTTCCACATTCCTTGATGTCAACCTGACGTATTCCCCCATCTCATCTCTTTCCTGAAACGCATTAGATTTCCCCTTGAACAGAAGAACTTTTAGGAACGCACCAATCAGAAAGCTAGTACTCTGGTCCAAAGGGCAAAATAATCAGCAGTGTGGTGAAAGAACTGTCAGGAAGATAGCAAAATTGCAGATCGTAAACGGGCTCATAGACTCATAGACATTTACAGCACAGAAGGAGGCCATTCGGCCCATTGTGTCTGCACCGGTCAACAAAGATCTGACTACACTAATTCTTTTTTCCAGCACTTGGCCCATAGTGCCCTGGAGGCTGTGGCAACACAAGTGAATATCTAAATACTTCTTAAATGTTACGAGAGCTTCCTACTCAACCACCCTTTCAGGCAGTGAGTTCCAGACTCCCACCACCCTCTGGGTGAAAAAATGTTTCCACAACTCCCCTCTTAGCCTTCTACCTCTTACCTTAAATCCATGCCCCCTGGTTATTGACCCCTCTACTAATGGAAAAAGTACCTTCCTATCCACCTTACCTATGCCCCTCATAATCTTATACAACTGGGTTGTCCCAATGCTAAACTTGTTATTGTTGTGCTGGCTTTATGATGAAAAAATGTACACAACACTTCCTAGCCCTATGCTTTATAGTTTGTTTGCAGCAAAACTAATCTTTTTCATGAGATGTGGGTGTCACTGGCTGAGCCAGTATTTATTACCAATCCCTAGTTCAGAGGGCATTTAAGAGTCAGTCACATTGACCATAAGACATAGGAGCAGAAATTAGGCCATTCGGCCCATCAAGTCTGCTCCGCCATAAAATCATGGTTGATAAGTTTCTCAACCCCATTCTCCTGCCTTCTCCCCATAACCTTTGATCCCCTTACCAATCAAGAAGAACCTATCTATCTTGGCTTACCAATCAAGAACCTATCTATCTATCATTGCTGTGGGTCTAGAGTCACATGTAGGCCAGGCCAGGTAAGGACAGCAGATTTCCTTCCCTGAAGGACATTAGTGAACCAGGTGGGTTTTTACAACGATCAACAATGGTTTCATAGTCATCATTAAACTTTTATTTCAGATTTTTATTGGATTCAAATTCTACCATTTGCTGTGGTGGAATTTGAACCCAGATAATCACCCTGGGCCTCTGGATTACTAGTTCAGCGACAATCCCACTACACCATCACCTCCCTGTGATCTCAAGTGGATTTCCCTGAACTGACTGCAGTTGTAGATTCTGGAGGTAAATTGTTGCCCTGAGGTCACTCCTGACAACCCAAGTACCGATTACAGTCTGTGTACCACTGTAAGCACTTGTATTCATGTAGCTGTGGGCTGAATCAAGTTATGGTCCCATTATGTTGAGTGCTCTCTAAGGTAATAGGCTGCACTTTGCAACTCAGTCAGAGACACGTGGGTGTTCCTCTTAGTTCGCATTATTTCCATCTCACTTCATATGTATGTGATAAACCAATAATTTTATTGCTGTTGCTAAATTACATGCCAAACTAGAGAAGGACATTCAACTCCAAAGTCATGCACATCTAATTCAAATCTGGAATTCTAAAGGGCAACATTTTCCAATGGATCTAACCATACTCTCAATGTCTGACATACCAAAGGAACAAACCACTTTCTAACCATCCCAAGTGCATGGAATTCCAATGGATCTAACCTTTTCGTTTTCCTTTTTCAATCCAGTTGTACTCAACATCAATCGACCAAATGGAATATGTCTGTATCAAATTCCAGAGGATACTCAGTTCGATGTGTAGAAATTTTGAATAATTGGCCCAAAATTCCTGGGGTGGGGGAATGAACAAATTTGACAAATCAGCCATGAAGGTCAGAATTTGCAGTGCAGCCTGAAATCACCACATTTGACCTCCCAGTAGCTGGACCAGAGATTTTCCACCCACCCACACTTGTCTATGCCCACAGCCTGAATTGAGAACGTTTGCCAGCCTAACCTAAGAATTCCATTCAGCAGGTCAATTGATCAGTGCATGGGACCTACACCTGCTGAGAGCAGACATTAGTCCAGTACTGGGCCTTAAGTACACCAGCAAAAAAGATAATTGATGCATCTGGAATTGATTATCTTTAAAATCTTCTTTGTTGCCTCAAAAGCAGGCCAAATTTTAAAATCATTTTTCTTAGGTCCTTCCAGGGCCTTGGTGTTCCCATGTTCAAGCAGCTGGGCAACGGTCCAACTTCCGTGACCTTTTGGTTCAGGTTGTTACATTGTGCAGGCATGGGCACCTCATCCCAATGAGGTAGAGGGACCCCATCCTCACTACTTGGGATGGGATCAAAAGCAAGGCACAATGGTGGGCAGTAGTCCTGTCTCACTACACTTCTGGTGGTATTGTGTGGGGTCCAGAGATTTTGGCCTCAATATTTAACTATAAAACTCCCAGGAGTGGTATTTTTTCAGTTATCCAGTTCTTAATTGTCAATATTTTTAACAGTGCAGAATTTTATCTGGAAACCAGAGGTCATGTCAGGAGACCAATCAACTTTATGTAAAATAACTACTTTTGATAAGTGTTTTTATTTTTATTAAATTGATAGTCATATGATTAAATGGCCTGTGATGTTATAGAATTCTGATCCCAGCATAATCCTTATCCGAGGATATCATGATGCAACAGTAAAACGTCTGTTGTCAAAATTGTTTATTTATTATGTCTGTTTATTTGGGATTAAACTGTCTTTCTCTATCCCCCTTTTCCTGTCCAAGTCCTTATCATCCATTCCATAGCTTCTACTCCATTACTTCCCCAGCCTTCACCAAACTTGTATCATCCATGAAGCTTGTTCCTTTGATATCCTCCAGTGCCAACTCCTGACTACCCAAATTCTCCTCCTCAGCCTGACTGCTGCTGATGTTATCAATTTCTCCCTTCCCACGTTGTCTAAACCTCCTCCGGAACAGCTACCATTATCTCCCTACTTGAAAAACCTCCTCTACTCTCCAATCACCATCATGTCTGCAACATTCTCAAGCTCTGGCAGACATTGTTAACTCACAATTACACATCCATCTCTCGCACTATAAGTTCTACACTGAAACTGTTCAAAGATACTAGCAATATACTGGTGTGGCTGCAAATGTGACTTTCCTGATCCTCCTTTGCCCTCTGCCTTTGATACCATAACCCTTTTTGTCTGATCCTTGAACTCCCTGGCACAGTCCAATGCTTTCTTGTTTTTTCTTTTCTAACTGCACCTGAAGATCCTGAGGGGTATGGACAGGGTAACTAATGAGGAGCTGTTTCCACTCAAGGGAGCATTAAGAACTAGAGGCCGCAGATTCAACATAGTTGACAAAAGGAGTAAAAGTGATGTGAGGAAAAAATTTTTCACCTGAGTCTGGAGTGAACTTCCTGAAAGGGTGGTACAGGCAGGTTTGATCGGGATATTCAAAAGATATTTGGATTGCTAACTGAAAAGAAAGAATGTGCAAGGTTACGGGGATAAGGCAGGGGAGCGGGACTAGGTAGAATGTTCTTTCAGAGAGGCAGAGCAGACTTGATGGGCTGAATGGCCTCCTTCTGCACTGTAAAGACACTGTGATTCTATGATTCTGAAGCTAGCCTCAGCACCGCTGGCATAGGGAGAAGAAAATGCTCCTGTCACTCCTGGTACATGTGGGCTAGGAAATGGAGGGATTCTGGAATCGGTGGAACTGTATCCCAAATAAAGTCAATGCCTTTAGAACAGCAGGAATGAAAACATGAGGAAATTAATTACTTACCTGTCATCTTATTAACACTTGGCTTCACCGTGTGCCCAGAAACTCCTGCTCTATGCATGCTTTCTCATTCATTATTACATAAATTAGCATAAAAGCTGAGATGCTCCTTCCTTCCACTGGCACTCCTCCCTCTCTCCCAAGCACGTGTAGTTCAAGATGAATAATGGCTGAACTAATGGTCAAAAATTAATTGCCACGAGTCAAGCACAGCTAAAATATTTCAGCAAACGACCAGGAATAAAGAGGAGAGTTTCATTTCAATTTGATCGATTGAGTGAACCATTCCTCCAAGCCTCCTTGCCGAGTCTTGCCCCAGGTGTTCAGGAATGGGAATTTTATCTATGACTACAAGAGTGGCTCCAACTGTGAAAATAAATAAGCTCAGGAGAGGGCTGCCTGCACCAGATGAGCACTGTATGTTAAATATGACGTCGTGTCGATGTTTGTTGATTGTTGAATTTGCTTCTTTTTATGCTTGAACTTAAGACTAAATCACTGAAACATGGGAAGTTCTTTCCAGAGCTATTTTGTTGAGAGGTAAATTTAAAAAAAAAGACTTTCTGCCATTTCCTGTTCTGATGGAGGATAATAGTCTGGTTTGTATCTGGCTTTCATTATTCCCAACTATTTCCCTTAAATTGTAAAGAAGTGCATACTCCAATAACTCCCATTTCCTCTTTCATCCAAATACCTCATCCACAAGTATTTCCTCCTCTCTGCATCCACACTCAATAATTATCACCATCAACAACATATATTTATATAGTGCCTATGATAGATACAAAAATGTCTCAAGGTGTTTTGCAGTTAATCACATCTTCTTTTACTCTTAACTTCTCCCCTAGGAACTCATCTCCTTACCTCAGTCTACCTGTCCTCCATTAACTTAATCAATAGCTTTGCAGCATCCAACCATGTCCTCTTTATCTACTGCAACAATAGCAACAATATTTACATTCACCGCTGTCATGAAATGTCCTAAGGCACTTCACAGGAACTAATATCAAAAAAAATTTGAAACCAAGCCACATAAAGAGATATTGGGACAAGTGACCAAATGCTTGGTTAAAGAGGTAACTTTTAAGAAGTGGTACCTTAAGAGAGAAGAGAGGGGTGTAATGTCGGATAGAAATTCCAAAGTTTAGGGCCTGGGCGGCTGAAGGAATAAAGAAACTGGATTAGGAATATAGGAACGTAGGAGCAGGAATAGGCCATTCAGCCCCTCAAGCCTGCTCTACCATTTAACTAGATCATGGCTGAACTTCTCCCTCAATGCCATTTTCCCGCACTATCCGCATATCCCTTGATATCTTTAATATCTAGAAATCTATGGATCTCTGTCTTGAATGTACTCAATGACTGAGCCTCCACAGCCCTCTGGGGTAGAGAATTCCAAAGATTCACTACCCACTGAGTGGAGAAATTCCTCCTCATCGCAGACCTAATTGGCCTACCCCTTATTCTGAGACTGTGTCCCCTGGTTCTAGACCCCACCCCCCCATCTCACCAGCCAGGGGAAACATCCTTTCTACATCAATCCTATCATGCCCTTTCACCTCTCATTCTTTGAAACGCTAGAGAATACCAGCTTCCTCAATCTTTCCTCATAGACGGTCCTACGATCCCAGGAATTAGTCTGATGAACCTCCATTGCACTCCTCTATGTCAAGTATGTCCTTCCTTAGGTAAGAAGGCCAAAACTGTACATAACACCCTAGGTGCAGTCTAACCAAGCTTCTATACAATTGAAATAAGACATCTTTACTCCTGTACTCAAATCCTCTTACGATAAAGGCCAACATACCATTTGCCTTCCTAATTGCTTGCTGCACTGATATGTTCACTTTCAGTGACTTATGAACAAGGACACCAAGGTCACCGTGGACATCAACACTTCCCAATCTCTCACCATTTAAGAAATACTCTGCATCTCTGTTCCTCCTACCAAAGTGGATAACCTCACACTTATCCACATTATATTCCATTTGCCATGTTCTTGCCCACTCACTAAGCCTGTCCAAAAACCCCTTGAAGCCTCTTTGCATCCTTTTCATAACACACGTTCCCACCTAGCTTTGTGTCATCAGCAAACTTGGAACGTGCAAAAGACCAGAATTGGATGAGCGCAGAGAGTTCAGAAAGATGTAACGCTGGAGGAGGTTACAGAGATAGGGAAAAGAAAGAAATACTTGCATTCACATAGTATCTTTCATGATCTTAGGATGTCCCAAAGCACTTTATAGCCAATTAGCTACTTTTTGAACAGGAGTCCCGGTTGTAATTTAAGAAACACCACAGCCAATTTGCACACAGCAAGCTCTGACAAATAGCTTTGTAATAATGAGTAGATAATTTCTGTAACATTTGGCAGTATCTTCGATTCTGGAGTATAAGTTGGGTGGCAGGAACGGAAATGGGAGTGATTTCCACTCAGGAGCAAGACGTGTGCTACATATGATCTCGTGCTGTTCAGTTCATTTCATAAACGTGCATGAGGAGCAAGGCAAATCTTATGGTGGGAGCGGGCAGGAAGTCAACCCGCCGTTATCTCATGGGATCGAAGATTCTGGCACCGTATTTAAAGGGCACACAGAAAGTCATTCACTCACTGCAAGCCAGGAGCACCAGTCTGGCTGTCATTCCAGAAAAGGGGACCTAGGGGCAGAATTTTATGTTCTGCTGGTGAGCATCCACTAAATCCTTCTCTTCTCCATTCCAGGTACCAGCAAGGAAAGGGGGAGGCAAAACAGGGAGACAAAGAAGGCAGCTCCAGCTCCAACCCTACCTCTGAGGATGATGCCTCAGAATCCTCAGAGAATGCACCATCTGTTCTCTACTAATGCAGAGGCTTTCACCTTGACGGCTGCACGTTCTAGTCTTGGGGTCACAGTCTGGTGAGCACATCACAGACATGAGTCCAAAGCTGGCGAAGGAAGTGGCAGCCGAGGTCTCTAACACTCGGAGAACTGCTGGAGACCAGGTCCCTGCTGAGCCCCAAGCAGATGATGAGCCTCTGGACTGGGCCATGAGAGACCAGTTGGAGATGCAGGGACAGGCAGGGGAGCATCAGCATCAGAGATGCCAGAGGCCATGCGCAGACTGGACCGAAGACTGGAGGAGTCAGCCTATGTTTTGTCTGCTGATGTGGCTCTGGCATGCGAATGCTTAGATATCTCCTTGGAAAGGGTGGCGTCACCTTGGAGACCCAGGTCCAGCAGAGCACACTGTGACTGCCAGATATGTGCTTGGACCTGCACTCTATCCATGGGTGCAGTACAGCAGTGGCTAGGAGAGAGAGGGACGGGGCACCTCAACCTCTCTCTTTTGGCACCCCTTCTCCTCCAGGAGTCAGGCAGGTCTCATCAGGCACCCACAGGGAGGAGTGCCAGCCAGGCACCCAGGGAGCATCCACCCAGGACACCCCGCTCCTCCACTTCCGCTCTGCCAGTGACCCCCATCGCCTCCAGCAGGTCAGGCTGCAGAGGCTGCACCTGCACCTGAGAAGGAGGCCCTTAGCAGGCCGGGGCCCTCTAGGCCTCGGGTCACCTGCCAAAGTCTTCCCAGGCAACAGAGCATAGCTGTCAGCAGGATGCCTCCATCTCAGCTGTAGATGTCAGGGCTGCACCTAGATGTAGTATTAGTTAAAGAAAGATAAAGATATTTAGAAGGCACATGGGAAACACGTGTGTACAACCATTATATAGATGTTTGGCATTTGTAGAGATAGGTTCACTTGCACTGTTTGGAAGTATCCTGGACAGTGGTCAATTAAGGGCATGAAACTGGTCAGGAGTAACTTCCCTCACATTATCAACATTGCGATTTATGAATAGTCCGACATGAGGATGCTTAAACACTAACCATCATTTGTCAATGTGCAGTCTGGGCACACATCATGGAATCCATTACTCTCAGCTCACCAGGTTCAGAGCTGTAGGAATGATGTCAGCAGCGGGGCCATTGCATCTCCAGCTGCTATTGCCCTGACGTGAGATGTGAGTGAATGCAAAGAGTACTCAAGGGGAGTTAAATAGAATATTTGAGTGGCAAGGAACACTGTAGATTAAGCTTGTCCAATTCACAGGCTACAGGCTGGATTGTGGCCCCTGAAACCAATCTATGTGGCTCCCAGAGTCACTGTTCAAAATGCTGGTCAGACTTGTCAGTGAAGTTGAAGATTCTGCAAGGTGCTGCTCCTCCAATCACAAGCCGTTCCTGCCCTGCATTTGTGGGAGGGAAAGAGGCCATGATTGGAGGAGCAGCAAACACTAGCAACGATGAGTATGCTGGGAAAGAACAGAGGTTTCAAGGAAGTGGGGAAGGAGAGGCTGCCAGGGCTATGTGGGAAGAAGAGGCTGCGGGGGCCACGGGAGAAGGAAAGAGAGACGTTGCAGGAAGGAGGCCACCGAGGAAGGAGAGACTGCGGGGCCATGAGGGAAGCAGAGAGAGAGGCTGCAGGGCACGGGACAAGGAGGGAGGCCATGGAGGAAGGACAGAGAGAGGATGCAGGGCCACAGGGAGGAGAGACTGTGGGAGCCTGGTGCTGAGATGCTGGCTGCAAGGCCCAGCGGAGGGTCTCTGCGGAGACAAGGGTCAGGGGTGAGGGGCGGGTGTGTGTGTGTGTGTGTGTGTGAGAGAGAGTGTGTGAGAGAGTGAGTGTGTGTGAGAGTGAGTTGGTGAGTGAGTGTATGGGAGAGAGTGAATTTGTGAGATTGAGTGTACAAGAGATAGAGTCAGTGTGTGAGTGAAGTGAGTGTGTGTGAGAGAGTGTGTGTGTGTGAGAGACATGAAAGTGGAGCTAGCTAAAGAACTGGCAAAAGAGGTTCAGGGACAGGTCAATAGAGGTTCAGTGGCAGACATTTAAAGGAATATAGCAGAATACACAGAATAGATACATTCCAATGAGAAAGAAAAATTCCAAGGGGAGGGCCCACCATCCATGGTTAACTAAAGAAGCTAAAGGCAGTATCAAACTTAAAGAAAAAGCACCAAGGTAAAGGCTAAATACTGTGGATGCTGGAAATCCTCCCCCCCCCCGCCCACACCAAACAGTATATATTTCACCATATTTTTACATCTCTTTAGTTCTGATGGACTCAAAACATTAACTCTGTTTTTTTTCTCTCCATAGATGCTGTCAGAACTGCTGAGTTTTTCCAGCACTTTTTGTTTTTGTTAAAGAAAAACATATAATTATGCAAAAATGGGTGGCAGGTCAGAAGATTGGACAGAATATAAAGAACAGCAAAGAATGACAAAAAGATTAATAAGGAGGGAAAAATTACAGTACAAGAGAAAACTAGCTAGTTATACAAAGACAGATAGTGAGAGTTTCTATAAATATTTAAATAAGAAAAGAGTTAACAAAGTGAGTGTTGGTCCTATAGAAAGTGCATCTGGGGAATTGCTAATGGAAAGTAGGGAAATGGCGGATGAATTAAACAGGTTTTTGTTTCAGCCTTCACTATAGAGGACACAAGTAACATTCCGGAAATAGCTGTAAATCCGGAAATGGAAGGGAGCAAGGGACTTGGGAAAATTACAATCACCAGGGAAGTGTTATTGAGCAAATTGTTGGGGCTGCGGGCTGACAAATCCCTACGTCTGGATGGACTTCATCCTAATGCCTTGAAAGAAGTGGCTAGTGAGATAGGTGATGCACTGGTTTGAATTTTCCAAAATTCCCTAGATTCAGAGAAGGTTCCATTGGATTCGAAAATAGCAGATGTATCTCCTTTATTCAAAAGGGAGGGAGGCAGAAAGCAGGAAACTACAGACCAGTTAGCCTAACATCTGTCATAGGGAAAATGTTAGAAGCTATTATTAAAGATGTTATAGCAGGACACTTAGAAAACTTCAGGACAATCAAGTAGAGTCAACATGGTTCTGTGAAAGGGAAATCATGTTTAACCAATTTATTGCAGTTCTTTGAAGGAGTAATATATGCTGTCATAGAGGGGAATCAGTGGATGTCCTGTATTAAGATTTCCAGAAGGCATTTGATAAAGTGCCACATCAAAGGTTATTGTGGAAAATAAAAGCTCATGGTGAGGGGGTGACATGTTGGCATGGATAGAAGGTTGGCTAGCTAACAGGAAACAGAGAGTAGGCATAAATGGGTCTTTTTCTGGTTGGCAGGATGTGATGAGTGGTGTGCCTCAGGGATCAGTGCTGTGGCCTCAACTTTTTATAATTTATATAAATGACTTGGATAAAGGGACGGAGAGCATAGTTGTTCAATTTGCTGATGCCACAAAGGAAAGTAAATTGTGAAGAGGACATAAGGAGGCTACAAAGTGACATAGATAGGTTAAGTGAGTGGGCAAAGACCTGGCAAATGGAGTATAATGTGGGCAAATGTGAAAATATTCATTTTGGCAGGAAGAATAAAAAAGAAGCTATTATCTAAATTGTGAGATATTGAGGAGCGCTGAGATTCAGAGGGATCCAGGTGTCCTAATGCATGAATCACAAAAGGTTAGTGTGCAGGTACAACAGGTAGTTAGGAAAGCTAATAGAATGTTATCATTTATTGTGAAGGGAACTGATTATAAAAGTTATAGGGAGGTTATGCTTCAGGCACTGGTGAGACCACATTTGGAGTGTTGTGTACAGTACTGGTCTCCTTATTTAAGGAAAGATGTAAATGCATAAGAAGCAGTTCAGAGGTTTATTAGACTTATACCAGGAATGGGCAGGTTGTCTTATGAGGAAAGGTTGAACAGGTTAGGCTTTTATCCACTGGAGTTTAGAAGAACAAGAGGCAACTTGATTGAAACCTTTAAGATCCTGATGGGTCTTGACAGGGTGGATGTAGAGAGGATTTTTCCTCTTGTGGGAGAATCGAGAACTAGGGATCACTGTTTAAAAATAAAGGGTCACTCATTTAAGACAGAGATGAGGAGACATTTTTTCTCTCAGAGGGTAGTGAATCTTTGGAACTCTCTTCCTCAAAAGGCAGTGGAATCAGAGTCTGAATATTTTTAAGGCAGAGGCAGGTAAATTCTTGATAAGCAAGGGGGTGAAAAGCAATAGGGGTAGGTGTGAATGTTGGGTTGAAGTTACGATCAGATTAGTCATGATCTTATTGAATGGTGGAGCAGGCTCGAGGGCCTGAGTAGCATACCCCTGATCCTAATTCATGTGTTCGTATGTTAGGGAGTGTGTGTGTGAGAGAAAGAGTGAGTATGTGAGAGAGAGAGAGAGTGGGTGTGTGTTAGAGAGTGAATGTGTGAGAGAGACTGTGTGTAAGAGAGTGTTTATGAGAGGCAAAATGAGCGTGTGAGACAGAGAGTGTGTGTGTGTGTGTGTGTTTGTGTGTGTCTGGCTCACAGTCTCAGAATTCTCACTCACCTTCATCCCCACACACCAATAGATATTCACACCCCCCCGACACAGTGGGTGAGAGTGAGCAAGTGAGTACCCTGACATTGGGCGTGAGCCAGACAGACACACTCTGACATTGCTTTATTTTTGCTCAGCAATTGTTTCTTTTCTTCATACTCAACAATTTTTTGAAATTCATGTATTTTTCTGAAATTTGCTTACTGGCCCCTTGAATGAGAAAAAAGGTTGGGCAAGCCTGCTGTAGATGTGGTTTCTGGGTTGAAAGAGTGAAGCTCTCCACATTGGTCTTAACAATAAAAAACCAGAGACTTCACTAAATGTTAGAAGAATGATGGGTGTGTACGTCCAGTCATTCTCGTCCATTCTAATATTGAGCTAACATGCAGGTGAAAGCTGCAAGTAGGGTGACAATGGGAAATCTAGCCTTGGCCACAAGAGGGATTGAGTGTAGGATCAAAGAGATTTGTGTGCAGTTGACTGCAGCCTTTGTGAGACCTCACATGGAGAATTGTTTGGCCTGCTCGCCTCCTTGTCAAGGGTAGGAATAGACCTCACTTTATGGGATTGCAGCCAAAGTGCACCAGACATCATTAAAGGACCAGAGTATTATCCCATTAGGTGAGAATGAGTAGGATGGGCCTGTGTGCTGGACCATTGTGGGGGACTGTGAGGCTATTTGTGTGAAGCATCAGCAGCACTAACAGCTCTCTGCAGGGTCCATGCAGGAAAGATGTTTAACTTGGTTGGGGTGTCTAGAATGACAGAGCAGTCTCGTAGTAATGCTAAAGCCGCGTAGGACTGAAATTTCTAGGACTCTCTGCAATTGGAGGGTCGTGAGTAGCTGGTCCTCAACACCCGATATTACAGGTGAGGCACTCTCAGTGAGTGGACTCCAAAGTAACATCAAAATCTTTTGGCATGCTAAAGATGTCAAGGAATATGGGTTTACTATTGGTGAGTAGTGATCAGGGGACAGGAACACAATCTTCCCTGATCAATCTGCATATGAGGAGTAATCTCGAGGAGCCAAATGGTGTTCTAATGCTGCTCCTCCCTGTGCACCCATGTACCTGAGTAGGTGTGAGGGTCAGATGAGAGCATCCCTGCCCAAGTAAGATTTCATGCTTTCAATGTTCCATGTGTATAGACTTTTTGAGGGCATGGGGAAAATCTGATTTCTAATTACAGGTGCCCGAGGTTGTGAGAGAATGGAGTGCTGTGTAGGTTTTAATATGTACCTTTTGTTGCAAGGGCTCTGTACATCAGCACAGTTTGGTGCATGCAAAGGATCAAACCACCAGCAGGGCAGATGTTAAGTAGTGCAATTTAATTCAGCTATCATATATCAAGGGACATTAGAGCAAAGTATAATGTGTGTTACAAAAAAAGAGCTGTGGCCTTTCAGCCAGCAGAGGATTGAAAACCAAATAATAAAGGATAAGTATTGGCAGCTCACTGTGCCTGGAATCTGTTAGCTTTAAGATTGTCTCGGGCCCATCTGCTCTGCTTCCCCTGTGGGAGGTGTACCCTTGCAAGGGCCTCTGCATGTGCCTCCACAACATCCTGGCCCTTGCCTTTGCCACCCCCTTCACTGTCCTCATCTCGGTCCACCATGTCTCCCTCAGCCAAGACATCCCCCCTTGGCAGCCAGGTTGTGCAGGGATCAGCAGACTGCAATGATCCGGGACATTCTTTGCGGTGAGTATTGGAAAGACCCACCTGAGTGGTCCAAACATCTGAACCTTATCGTTCAGGCCTATTGTCTGCTCAGTCATGAACTTGTTGGAGGCATATGCGGCATTGTACCTCTCCTCAGCAGCACTCTGCAGATGGTGAACTGGCATAATCAACCAGATAAAAACAAAAATAAAAACAAAAAACTGCGGATGCTGGAAATCCAAAACAAAAACAGAATTACCTGGAAAAACTCAGCAGGTCTGGCAGCATCAGCGGAGAAGAAAAGAGTTGACGTTTCGAGTCCTCATGACCCTTCGAAAGAACTAGGTGGATCCCAGGAAGGGTTGAAATATAAGCTGGTTTAAGGTGGTGGTGGTGGGGGAGCGGGGGGTGGGGGTTGGGGGGGGGGGTGGGGGGGGGGGGGGGGGGCGGGTGGGGTGGGGGGGTGGGGGGGGGGTAGAAGTGGAGGGGGGTTGCTGTGGTTGTAGGCAAAAGCAGTGATAGAAGCAGATCATCAAAAGATGTCACAGACGGCAGAACAAAAGAACACATAGGTGTCGAAGTTGGTGATATTATCTAAACGAATGTGCTAATTAAGAATGGATGGTAGGACACTCAAATTATAGCTCTAGTGGGGGTGGGGGAGCATAAAAGATTTTAAAGTATTTTAAAATAATGGAAATAGGAGGGAAAAAGAAAAATCTATATAATTTATTGGAATAAAAACAAAAGGAAGGGGGAAGAAACAGAAGGGGGGTGGGGATGGAAGAAGGAGGTCAAGACCTAAAGTTTTTGAATTCAATATTCAGTCCGGAAGGCTGTAAAGTCCCTAGTCGGAAGATGAGGTGTTGTTCCTCCAGTTTGCGTTGGGCTTCACTGGAACAATGCAGCAAGCCAAGGACAGACATGTGGGCAAGAGAGCAGGGTGGAGTGTTGAAATGGCAAGTGACAGGGAGGTTTGGGTCATTCTTGTGGACAGACCGCAGGTGTTCTGCAAAGCGGTCGCCCAGTTTACGTTTGGTCTATCCAATGTAGAGGAGACCGCATTGGGAGCAATGAATGCAGTAGACTAAGTTGGGGGAAATGCAAGTGAAATGTTGCTTCACTTGAAAGGAGTGTTTGGGCCCTTGGACGGTGAGGAGAGAGGAATTGAAGGGGCAGGTGTTACATCTTTTGCGTGGGCATGGGGTGGTGCCATAGGTGGGGGTTGAGGAGTAGGGGGTGATGGAGGAGTGGACCAGGGTGTCCCGGAGGGAACAATCCCTACGGAATGCCAATAGTGGGGTGAAGGGAAGATGTGTTTGTTAGTGGCATCATGCTGGAGTTGGTGGAAATGGCGGAGGATGATCCTTTGAATGCGGAGGCTGGTGGGGTGATAAGTGAGGACAAGGGAGACCCTATCCTGTTTCTAGGAGGGAGGAGAAGGCGTGAGGCCGGATGCGCGGGAGATGGGCCGGACACGGTTGAGGGCCCTGTCAACGACCGTGGGTGGAAAACCTCGGTTAAGGAAGAAGGAGGACATGTCAGAGGAACTGTTTTTGAAGCTAGCATCATCGGAACAGATGCAACGGAGGCGAAGGAAGTGAGAGAATGGGATGGAGTCCTTACAGGAAGCGGGGTGTGAGGAGCTGTAGTCGAGGTAACTGTGGGAGTCGGTGGGTTTGTAATGGATATTGGTGGACAGTCTATCACCAGAGATTGAGACAGAGAGGTCAAGGAAGGGATGGGAAGTGTCAGAGATGGACCACATGAAAATGATGGAGGGGTGGAGATTGGAAGCAAAATTAATAAATTTATCCAAGTCCCGACGAGAGCACGAAGCAGCACCGAAGTAATCATCGATGTACCGGAGAAAGAGTTGTGGAAGGGGGCCGGAGTAGGACTGGAACAAGGAATGTTCCACATACCCCATAAGGAGACAGGCATAGCTAGGGCCCATGCGGGTACCCATAGCCACACCTTTTATTTGGAGGAAGTGAGAGGAGTTGAAGGAGAAATTGTTCAGTGTGAGAACAAGTTCAGCCAGACGGAGGAGAGTAGTAGTGGATGGGGATTGTTCGGGCCTCTGTTCGAGGAAGAAGCTAAGGGCCCTCAGACCATCCTGGTGGGGGATGGAGGTGTAGAGGGATTGGACGTCCATAGTGAAGAGGAAGCGGTTGGGGCCAGGGAACTGGAAATTGTTGATGTGACGTAAGGTGTCAGAGGAATCACGGATGTAGGTGGGGAGGGACTGGACAAGGGGAGAGAGAAGGGAGTCAAGTTAACGAGAGATGAGTTCTGTGGGGCAGGAGCAAGCTGACACGATCGGTCTACCGGGACAGTTCTGTTTGTGGATTTTGGGTAGGAGGTAGAAGTGGGCCGTCCGAGGTTGGGCGACTATCAGGTTGGAAGCTGTGGGAGGAAGATCCCCAGAGGAGATGAGGTCAGTGACAGTCCTGGAAACAATGGCTTGATGAAATCAACCAGGCCTTCCCTTGTCCCCAAGGAGCCAGCCTGCAATCACTGAAGTCCTTCAGAAATTTGTGGCACCTGGGAATGATTCAGAATGTAGGCATCATGAGATCTCCCTGGGAACTGAGCATAAACATGCAGGATTTATCTTCTGTGATCACACACCAGCTGTGCCCCCACCCCTGTTTCTCAGATCAGTGCCTGGGAGTACTGGTCGAGGAGGTCAGTGCCAGGCCACATATCCTAATACCCAGAGAGGGCAAGAGAAGGTGGCTCCACCTGACCAAGAAGGCCTGGAGAGAGGTCGCTGCCCAGGTCAGTGGGCATGATGCAGTGCACCACACTGAGATTTAATGATCTTCTGCGGACAGCAAGGGTAAGTACAGAGATGGCACAGATCTGTACAGAGAACCTATTGCTCGGAGCTTTCAGGGCCTATGAATATGACAACTGGCACTGAAGCCTGCCCTGCCAAGGCTGCGATGTCAGCGCCAACTAGCTTTTGTACATTTTGGGGGATGTGCCACAGTGACACAGCCCACTTAATGCCCACGTGGCCAGGGGTGGGGGGGGAACCAGAGAAGGACCTTCAGGGAGATGGAGCAATAATGAGGCTTTTTATTTTTCCCTGTCAGGAGAAGAGCAGTCATAATGTTGCGAAGTGCCGCAGGGTAGGTGGAGCAGTCCCAAATTTGTGTATCCTAGTGAAGCGCGAAAGGGATTCACTGGAGCTGGGATGTCACCGGCCAGCTCGCTCCTCTGGTCATGGTGAGGTGGGGGTCTCGGATGAAGGTAAGAGTGCAGGTGACAGATGTGTGTGTGGTGGGTACTGGAAATATAATGGGTGCCTTTCATCAGAAACTGAACTGTCGTAGTCAGAGAGCCCATTGAAGCTCCAATGCAGATGGCACCATGCAGCAGGTCCCCACTTTCTCCTCGGCCCGCCTAGCATGCATAGTGACTATGATGATTGAATCTACCGATCTTTTGCATTCCTCCAGTGACCCCAAGGACCCCCCACCATTGAGCTCTGAGGAAGACAACACACCTGCACACCGTCTCTCTGAACCAAACCAGGCACCAGCACAGGTATTCACACGTTGGTGAGCATTAGTTCCTCAGCTCCGTGGGTAATGCACAGTGGTGAGGGCACATCACACTCACATGAGGAGCTGGCAGAGGCAGGGAGGCTCCAGGGAGCTGACTGTGGGAGCACAGCTGGAGACCAGGACCATGCTGCGCCCAAGGCAGATGATGAGCTTCTGGAGTTGTCCATCAGGCAGCAGATGCTGGATGCCCAGTGGGATGTGTGGAGAGATCTGGCGGAGACCCATGAGGGTCTGCATGCCATGGTCTCCGTCATGGAGGAGTCTATGCAGAGCACAAGTTCTGCATTTACCTTTAACACTGAGTGCACAGCCTCCCCCATGGAGAGAGTGGCGACCCTCATGGAGAGACAGCTTCAGGAGCAGATTCAGGGGCTCCTGGGATAGCATTCGGACCAGCAAGTCCTCGCACAGGCAATGACCTCAGGAGATCACTGCTAGAATGAGAGATGGATGAGGCCCTAGTCTCTCTGCTGGGACCTCGAAATCAATGGTGAACAGGGATGTGTAAACGTACCTCACACTGGCAGATGAGCTGCCTGTCATTTCTGTGAGCTTCTCTCAGGGCTCTCTGGACAAGGCCACCTGCCCCTCCACCCCTCTGCTAGATGTTGCCATGATGACTGAGGAGTGCCCAGCCATGGGGCTGGACACATCCTCCCAGGCGGAGCCTGCTCAGGCTCCGGCAGCCAGACGATGACCCCAAGGTCATCAGGGCCACCAGAACAGCAGAGTGAGCAGGCTGCCTCCAACACCACTGTCAATGAGGAGGGGACACCAAGACGTATCACCCGCAGACTTAAATTGAAAGCACCTTGAGCACAACAGGGGCGTGACATGGGTGACATTAGTTACATTAATTATTTTGATATTTACATTAGGGATGGACACCTTGTTTGTTCTTTGTTCATGTGAAGTAACATAAACATTTATTTGATTTAAATGGGCTGAGTTGGTTGAATAGTATGAATAGGTGCCAGATGCAGCACAGGCTTGTAAAAGTATGGCATTGTGTGGTGCTGGCGTAATGTGTTGTGTTCTCTTTTATTGATTATTAGCAAAGCAGACAGTGCCATTGGCTCAACGAGGCATCGATACCTTGAATGCCTAGCAGAAGGTTCGCTGCATCAAAGCATCCCTGGTGTCCCTGCCTCCATGAAGGTTCCTGTCCTCTGCATCGAGGTCCTCACCCTACACCTCCCTAGGCTCTTCCACTGAGTCAGCACAAGTCATCCTCTGTAGCCTGTGCAGCTGCCTCCCTTCCTTCAGCCTCCAGTGGGTTCCCCCTTGCCAGAGCCAGGTTGTGCAGGGCACAGCATGCAACGACTTTGAGGGAGACACACTCTGGAGGATACAACAATGCTCCCCCTGACTGGTCCAGGCATCTGAAGTGCATCTTCAGCAGCTCGGTGGTCTTCCCCACCACCGCCCTTGCAGAGGTATGACTCCTGGTGTATCTCTCCTCAGCCTCAGTTCCTGGGAAACAGAGTGGGGTCATTAGCCACCTCTTCAAGGGATAGTCCTTGTCATCCAGGAGCCATCCATCCAATCGTGCAGGAGGCACAAACAGCCTTGGTACCTGTGAGTGCCGCAAGATATAAGTATCATGTGAACTCCCAGGGTAACAGACACAAGCTTGGAGAATCTGTGCCCTGTGGTCACAGATGACCTGAACGTTCATTGAGTGGAATCCCTTTCTGTTTACGAAAGCTCCTGGCTCACCTGCTGGCACCTTGATGGCCACGTGAGTGCATCTATTGCACCCTGGACACGGGGGAACCCAGTCATCGCTGTGAAGCCTCGTGCTCTCTCCCCACCTGGCTCACCTCGTCTGTCCAGAAGGGGATGAACGTGCGGACATGTCTAAAGATAGAATCAGGCACGAACTTGACACAACTGTGTGCAGCTGATTGAGAAACACCGCACAGATCGCCCACTGAGCCCTGAAAAGAATCAGAGACACAGAGGTTGAGGACCACTGTGACCTTCAAAGCCACCAGGATGTTCACCCATGCAGTTGGAGATAATTTCTGGGCCTATCATGTGACATATTGCTGGCACTGTGTCCCTGGAGAGGCAGAGCCTCCTGCAGCACTGGACCTCGGCCATCTGGAGGTAGTTGGAGTGCTGCCTGAGCACTCTAGCTGCTGGGTCTTCAGTATGCTCTCCTGCCTTGGCCTCCCTGCTGGCCCTGCACCAACTGAGCCCATGCCTCTCCTCTTAAAGGTCTGTCCCTGGGATGCTGCCTGCGCTCACCTGGCCTCCTCTCCCTCCTGCCCCTCTCTTCCTCTTCAGAGGAGGTTCCACCGGTGGAATACACAATCCCCATTAGATGGGATGCAGAGGAGCAGTGCCGTGAAGATGAAGGAGCACTGGGCTGCAATACTCAAGAGAACCTTCCAGGGAAGATGAGGACCTGAGGTGCTGAAAATCAGGCTTGACAATCAAACGAGATGCAAAGAAACTCTGGGACACCTCTCTGTACCCACGTTGGCAATGACAGAGAAAGTGCTGCTTCTCCAGGGGCCTTTCGTCCCACCCGTGGATGAGGAAATGATTAAAACGTGATTCTCCACCCACTCATTTTGCCCATGCGATGAGCTGAAAACCACATGGGCAGCGTAAAGTCACTGCCAATTGACTTGCCAATGGCATTAATTGGCCCTTTAAATACTGGCGGTCGTGGATCCGATTTGCCCACATGCCTGCCGACTGTGAAATGGAGCACCTGCGGGTGACGTCGGGAAGCACACCCGACATCATTTGCCAATATTTTACATTCGGTCGGGTCGAGCGCACGCCCAACCCCCGAACATAAAATTCTGGCCAAAATTTCTGGAACAACCACAGCTTTACATGTTGGGGCGGGGCAGGTAACATTTTAGCACTTGTTTCTTTTCTCAAACAAAACGAGGAATGGAGCCCTTTGTCTCATAAGTACAGCAATTTGCGTTTTTTTTTAATGTTTATTTAATTTGATGCTGTATCCATTTAAGCTGAACGAGAACAATAGTGCATGACCCAGTGATGTCTCGTGATTTTAATAAACTGGCGTGTACATGCACATTATTGTTCTGGATTAAAATAATTGCTGAACTGACCGGTCTCAGCTGCAACCTCAGGTTCCTTTTTTCATCTCTCAAAGGCACTGATGCCCAACGACTCTTCAATGTCTCTCTCCTCTCTCTCAAATCCCATTCTTCTCATGTGAGTCTAGATAACAATTGCCAATAGACTATTTTTTAATATTTGTTCATGGGATGTGGGTGTCACTGGCCAGCATTCCCTAATTGCCCTTGTTCAGAGGGCATTTTTAAGAGTCAACCACATTGCTGTGGGTCTGGAGTCACATGGAGGCCAGACCAGCAGATTTCTTTCCCTGAGGAAGGAAATTACTAAACCAGATGGGTTTTTATGACAATCAGCAATGGTTTCACAGTCATCATTAGACTTCTAATTCCAGATATTTATTGAATTCAAGTTCCACCATCTGCTGTGATGTGATTCAAACCCAGGTCCCTAGAGCATTACCCTAGGTCTCTGAATTAGCAGTCCAGTGACAATACCACAATGCCACCACCTCCCCACCTTCCCCCATTTGACCAATGATGGGCATATCTCAACCCAGTGCTTCCTGCTTTCAGGAAATGGCTCCACAAATTCCCAGTAAGGTTCACCGAACCGCAGTCAAGAATGCAAACCACAGCCAGTCTTTCTCTTCATTAACCCAATTAATGACTTATATATAATTTTTAAAAGTACGCAATTTGTTCTGCTCATGGTCGGTTGTGAAGCAAATGACCTGCTATTGGCACTCACCAGATGGGCTCACACAGGAAGAACAGCTAATTGGACAGAGGTAGTGGGAGGTGTCACTACCTGCAGAAAGCAGCCCAGCATCAAGCCAGCACTTTCAGAATAAGCGGAAAGGGAATCAGAGAACAGAAATGTCTCAGCAGGTCTGGCAGCATCGGCGGAGAAGAAAAGAGTTGACGCTTCGAGTCCTCATGACCCTTCACAGAACTGTTCTGTCGAAGGGTCATGAGGACTCGAAGCGTCAACTCTTTTCTTCTCCGCCGATGCTGCCAGACCTGCTGAGTTTTTCCAGGTAATTCTGTTTTTGTTTTGGATTTCCAGCATCCGCAGTTTTTTTGTTTTTAACAGAAATGTCTCCTCATTTAAACCTTACATTCCATTTCAATGTGCTCCTTGCAAGAAAATAGTGACGGCCCTATCCTCTGACGCAAATTTAAAAAAAACATAAATAAGGAAAAGGAAATGATATTAAAAATGTTCTACTTATTGCCCACCCTCTATAAATATTTGTAATAAATAAACCAATACAAGCCAACAAAATGGATGCCATCGATTTAATAGGACAAGATATGAAACATACTCTTCCCTTTCTCCCTGTGGTGTTTGCTGTTGTGACAAGCTGCACCATCAATCATATTCCGGGTTCCTGTGGGCAATGGCAGAATGAAGACATAGTAACAAGAAAACATGAGAAGGCTGCACTGAAATGTCGCGGTTGTTTAAAAGATGTTGGAAATAACTCAATTTACCTGTGGCTTGGCAGTTTCTTAGATGCTCATTTAAAAACTTCAACAACAAAAAAATATCCCCTCTGATTATTTATTTATACCTGGTTCTTCAGTGCAATCAGAGTCTGGTTGGTGTCAGAGGGGATGGACTGCCTGAGGGGGGGAATGTTGGAAATGCAGTTCTTCGCAATCCCTCCTCTCAGGTAGTGAGCTCACTAGGAGCAGAGCCAGGCTAACTGAGACAGGGAGATTGTTTTTCTGAAATCAAATGATTTTTTTTGTGTGTGTGTGTGATAAAAAAGCCTCCTGTTATTGGGTCTACATATTTTGTATTCTCGTATTTATAAAGAGCTTGATATAATAACAGCTACAACCATAGCTTGCATTTATATAGCATCTTCGATGTAGAAAACATCACAAGATTTTTAACAGGCACATAATCAGACAACAATTGACAATGAGCAAATAAAGATTATGGGCAGAATTGACCGAGAATTACGCTCAGTGCTGCAGCGGCTGAAAAAAATGCCGTTTTACCCATTGGCTGCAATGGCGGGTTTTTGCGCCATATCATATTCCCCCCGCCTCATAAATTATGCAGTCACGGGAAACACGCCGTCTCACTGGTGGGCAGCCTCTGATTATGTGTGTTAACTCACTGCTTCCTCACTCCGGGCACCATGTCTGAACTGCAGCTGTGTGCACACTTGTCAATGCTTGCAGCCCAGGAATGCCCCAAAATCCAAGAAGAGTGCACGTCCCCGATTCAGTGACGCACCCCTGGAATGCCTATTGGACGCCGTGGAGGCCTGCCGCGATGTCCTCTATACCCTGCTCTGGCTGCAGGAGACCCATCAATCTCACCATGCTGGCTTGGGCAGAGGCAGCAGCGGTGGTCAGTGCCAGAGGCGCACAAGAGGTCGGCCATCCAGTGCAGAAAAAGGATGAATGATCTCATCTGTGCCACCAGGGTAAGTCATCCATCTCATCACTCTCCCACTCACAAGCCCATCACACATTCATTGGCAACTCACTCTCTGCCAGCTCAAGGGACATAACCACTCACTCTCTCACATACAGCCTCACATTTCCACCTGTCCTCATCTCCTCTGGAGATCGTCCCTCATCCCATCCATGGCCCCATGCATGCTCATTTGGCCTGGCATGCACGTTGCTAACACTCTCTCCATCGTCTTTATGCAGGACAAGATCATGTACAACCAATGGGAGAGTTCCCAGACTGGGGGGTGTGGAATGCCAGACATCGAAGTTCTCACTCCATTCGAGAGTCGCACATTGGAGTTGGCTGGAAAGGACGTTGACTATTCCTGTAGTGATGGTGAGGTTGTTGGCAAGCATCCACGTGAGGATCCTGCACCAGATCATCCCTTTGTCAATGCTACCCTGAGCCCACTGTTCTGCGTGTAATGCCACTGCCAAGCACTAATACCTTCCACTGTCTCTCTGAGATATATCTGACACACCGCCCTCAGACAACCTTGACCCCTACTCCAGCACTGAAAGCACCTCAAATGTGGACCCTGAGGGCAGCACTGTTAAAGACCCGTCACAGTGACCACCCACACCCTCCACCAACACAGCAACACACACCTCGGTGGGACCTACATGTACAGCAGGCTTGGGATCACAATCTGGTGAGCACAGCACACAATCTGTTCCGCAGCAGGCAGAGGCAGGGTCATCCCAGCTTGCCAGCACTCAGAGAACTGCTGGAGGCAAAGAATCCACTGAGTCTGAGTCAGTTGATGAGCCTCTGGACTTGGTCCTCAATCAGTTTTTGAAGCTGCAAAAGGCAATCACCGGAACATCGAGACGGGATGTCAGGTGTACCCCTCAGATTGCAAGGGATGATGGAGGAGTCCGTCCGTCTTAATTCTGAGGTGATTGCACTGACGCACCAAGGTCAAAACTGGTAGGGTGGGCTTGGCGACCACCATGGAGACCTAGGTGCAGGGCATTAGTCCTGCACTGTTGCACGGGCTGAACTCCATCACTAATGCCATGGTTGGCCTCCAACAGTGTCAATTCGAGAGAGGTGCAGGGCAGCTCGATCTCATCCAGCTACCCCTTCGCCTCAAGGAGCCAGTCAGGGGCCATCATGCACCCGTAGGGAGGAGGACAGCAGCTCAACACCCCAGGACCATCCACCTAGGTGACTCTGGGAATGTCCAGCCCATCGGAATCACCTCTTCCTGTGGCCCGAGCAGCTCCAGTGCCACAAGCTGATGAGGGTGCACCTACCCCACAGCAGGGTACCCAAAGCAGGCCGGCGCCATCCAGGTCTCAGCCCTCCAGAGGACGCACGTCAAGGTCATCACAGACAGGGTGTAGCAGTGGGGCTGCCCCCCCCCATCTGTTCAGCATCTGTGATCAGTGACATTGTGCTCGTAAAGGGGCCAGGTGCTGAAGGCTGACAAAGGATCAGATGCTTCTAAAGTTTCATGGCTGCGTCTTCGTGATATCACCCTGATCACAGAGCGCAAGTGAGCTGCCCTCAGCCAGACAGGAGGCAGATATTCACAGAGGCTATGTGAAGATCTGTGGAGTGTCCTCACTGCATGTGACATCATTCTCCTGGAATTGAGCAACAATTATGAGCCTGAGCACTGAGACTATGTGCACTTCCATCAGCCACACAAGAGTCAAATGTTCACAGATGCAAGGTGAGGTTGTCAGGACTGTCCTCCTTGTGGCTTTGAGGGCCTCACAAGTACACCTGTCTTGCCTGGCCAGGGCCTCAACACCAGCATCCTCGCCTTTGAGGACTTCATTACCCTCATCCCCTTCGATGTCCTCCTCATCATAGAAGAGGTGCAGCCCTTCCATCTGCTCCTCAGCCAGGTCCTTCCCCTGTTGCAGCGCCAGGTCATGCAGCATGCAGCAAGCTACGATGATGTGTGACACCTTCTTGGGACTCTATTACAGTGCTCCACCAGACATGGAGAGACACCAGAAAGTCATTTTCAAGATGCCGATTGTGTGCTCCACCAAAGTCTGGATTGCAGCATGAACCTCATTATACCATCTCTCTGCTGCAGTCTGAGGCTGCTGCATGGTTGTCATCATCCACATCCTCCTTTTTTCCGAGGAGCCAGCCTTGCAGCCTCAACTGCCCCTGGAATTTGTCAGGAATCTGAGACCTGCTAAGGATATAGAAGTCATGGACACTCCCTGGGGATCATGCGCAGACCTGCAGGATGTGTTTGTGGTGGTCGTACACCAGCTGAACATTCAGTGAATAGAAGCCCTTGTGGTTCACATACTGGACTGCTTGTTGCCACGGAGATCTAAGCACGTGAGTGCAGTCGACTGCACCCGGCAAGTGTGGAAAGCTAGAGATCTACTCAAATCCCAGCAATCTTGCTTCCTGGCTTGGCTCATCGTGGTCAAAATGCACAAAGTTCTGAGCCTTCGTGAAGATGGGGCTCGTTACCTCCTGGAAACATTTGTGGGTGAATGTTTGCGGAATCCCATACAGGTCACCTATGGAGCCCCGGAAGGGGCCACTGATTTAAAAATTGAGCGCCACGGTCACTTTCACGTCCACTGGCAAAGGATGCCCTCCAACTCCTCATGGCGCCAAATCCTGCAGCAGGCAGCAGATGTGACTGACCAGTTCCCTAGGCATGCGCTGTCTTCAGCGACACTGGTTCTCGGTCATCTGCAGGAATGACAGGTGCCATCAATAGACCCTGGATCTAACAAGGTGCCTATGAGTGATGGCTCTCTGTGACTCTTCAGCTGCATGTGCAGGAGGCCCTGCCACACTTTCATCTTGAGGGTGGTGCTCCTCCCTTTGCTGAGCCAGGCGTCTCTGCCACAATCTTCTCCTTCTTCTCTGGTCTATGTAAGCCATGAGGCGTACAGCTAAATCACCAGGCTCCATGAGCGTGATGTCCTACTTCTGCAGGATTAAAGAAGGTGTGCGTTAGCAAATGCCTCCTAAGGGTCTCTCCTGGTTAACTCTCAGGTTCCTGTTGCATCTCAAGGCTCCTTCACACATGCCGGAGAGTGCTGGATGGCCAGTATGTGGTGTGTTTCACCATTGTCCAAAACCCCACCTACCTCCACCCAACTCCATTTGAACAATTGGCGGCAGTTCGGCCATTGGACTGCATGCTGTTCTCTCAGCTGCACTGTTCACTTGAACCATGAGGGATACTGGTCCAAACCTGAATCAAGACATTGCAAGGGGCTGTGAGCGCCTCCACCAGTGACTGGTCCAAGGCCACCTTTCATAAGGAGATTGTACAACTTGCCCAGTTGACCAGTTGTTCTATCGCCTCCTAAAATGCACATTATTTTGCAGTCTGTGCCCAAGGGGTGAAAAGTCTGGAGCGTTTGGGGGCACCTTCATGCTTTTGTGTTGCTTGAGTGGCCAGAAAAGCTTCAGAGGCCCGATTGCAGCATATCAATGGAGCTGCAGCTGAATGGTCTCAGCTGCGGAAGAATGCTCACTTTTGACAAGCTTTTCCAAGTGCGTGTCCGCTTCCCTCACCACACCGCCCCTCGCCACTGCTCCACCCACACTGAAGCCCTTGCCCCAACACTGCACTGAAAGCCAACCGGGAACAAGCGACTTGCCTATGCCACCCACTGAATGCACAGAGCCTCTTCCTCAATATCCTAGGACGATCCTCACGGGCGCTGCACAAGGTTGTGTGCACTCAACTCCGAGTTACCCTCGAAGTTCAGCTCACAAGCTGCACGCTTTTTAAAGCACTAAATCACGCTGTTCTGAAGTGACACCAACGTGGGCAGTAAATTTGACATTGGGGGAGAATGATTCTGGTGTGCAGGCATAGTGATGAGATGCAAATGCATTAAAATTAAGTTCCCAGTGTTGGACAGCAGGAAACATGGCCCGCCATTGGAGGGCGGAGCGGACGATCGCAAACTGATTTCACGACGGTGTAAAACCAATTTTTGTCCTTCTCACCATATTGTCCGCTCACACCTGCCATGATGCCCATCGCCAACTGGAGTGGAAAATTGCAGCTTATAAGATGGTTTATAAGGTGGATTAAAATGTGAGTGTTAAAGAGGAGAGCCAGGTAGAGAGGCACAGATATAAGAAGGGGATTCCAGAGGTTAAGGCTCATAAACTGAAAGACCAGCTGCCAATGGTAGGTAATAGAAATGGGGGAACCACAAGGACCCAAAGTTGGAGGTGCACAGAGATCTTAGAGGTTTGTACAGTTGGAAGAGTTTACTGACAGGGATGGAGAAACCATTCAGGAAAAGCAAGAAAGAAAGATTTGCAATACTATCGTCCCTAACACAACCACATGTCCCAAGGCACTTTAAAGCCAATGAAGTACTTATTTCTTGTCAGTTGTAATCCAGCCACCATTTTGCACACAGCATAGCCCCACAGATTATAATGTGACAGTGATCAGATAATCTGCTTTTAATTGATTGACGTATAGGGCAGAATTTTGCCGTCGGCGTGCGGGGGTGGGCCCAACACACCGACGCGTAAAGTGACGCTCAGTGACATTGGGCGTGCATCCTGATATCACCGGGCGCCATCGCGATATTTCAGAGGCCGGGCGCACTATGACTTCCAAGGCCCGTCCACCATTAACTTAAAGGACAGTTAAAGTTCTTGAGGCGTAATTGACAGCAATTTCTAGCAGCCTGTGCGATTTTCAGTGCGTCGCTCAGGAGTGACAGGCACACAGGGGGAGGTCACATTTTTAAAAATCTCACCCATGGGCGGGATAAGAGGGGCAAGTGGGCTCACTAATTTGAGTAGTTAGTAATTTACTTTTTATACTTACTGCTACTTGCCTGTGTGAACAGGACAACTTCATTTCGCTTCAGAGCTGCTTTGGCAGAAAAAAGCAGGCTTCAGTTCAGGGGTCTGAGGAGTCATAACATTTGGGGCCTTGCAGGTATCAGACAGCCTTCCCTAACCCTAGGAATGGGGATTGTGCTCTCCACTAGAGGCACCTCCTCTGAGGAGGAAGAGATGGCCAGAAGGGAGAGGAGGCCAGGAGTCCATATTCAGCCTCCAGGGGAGCCACCTTTGGGACGAAAGGCACAGGCACAAGGGGCGCAGGGCCAACAGGAAGTCCAAGGCAGAAGGGGCTGCAGAAGACACCATTATCCTGCAGCCAGGGTTTACAGGCGGCGATGCAGCTACCTCAATATGCCTGAGGTGTAGTGCCAAAGGAGGCTCCGTCTGACCTCCATCTGTCAGATGATTGGCCCTGAGATCAGCTCCAACTGTGTGGATGGACACCCCAAGCCAGTGGCGCTGAAGGTCACGGTGGCCCTCAACTTCTAAGCTTCCGGCTCTTTCCAGGGGTCAGTGGGTGATCTTTGTGGAGTCTCCCAGTCAGCTGTCCACAGTTGCATCAAGCTGGTGACAGATGCTCTGTTTAGGCGTGTATTGACTTTGATCCACTACCGCATGGACTAGGCCAGCCAGGCTGAGCGAGCCAGAGGTTTTGCAGCAATTGCTGGGTTCCTCTGCATCCAGGGCACACATGTGGCCATCGAGGTGCCAGCCGAAAACCTTTGTCAACAGGTAGGGATTCCATTCCATGAACGTGCAGATAGTGTGTGACCATAGGGTGCAGATTCTGCAAGTCTGTGCAAGGTACCCAGGCAGATCCCATGATGAATACATCCTGAGATACTCCCAGGTGCCTGGGCTCTTCAGTGCTCCAGCCCGGCTGGATGGATGGCTGCTGGGTGACAAGGGCTACCTCAGATGGTGGCTCATGATGCCTCTCTGCCATCGAAGAACAGAAGCTGTGCAGCGCTACAATAGGAGCCACGGCTCCACAAGGGCTGTGGTAGAGAGAACCATTGGTCTTCTCAAGATGTGCTTCCTATGCCTGGACTGTTTGGGGGTGCACTGCAACACCCCCCAGATTATATGTCACTGATAGTGGTTGTATGCTGCACCCTCCACAATCTGGGGTGACACAGTGGAGGGAAAAGATGTAGACGCAGATGCTCTGGCTGCAGACGATGAGTCCAGTGGTGAGTCCGAGGATGAGCACACACAGGAGAACAACGAGGGGATAGACGCTGACCCGGGCAACCTCCAGGGAAGCAGAGACACGCTGGAGGCTTTGATTCAAAGCTCCTTCAGCTAGACCACCAAAGATGAAACTCCAACACATGCCAAGGCTGCAGGCTCCATACTCAATACCTGAGAGCAACATTTACCTGGTTAGGAACATTAACTATGTGCCTTTTCAATAAAGCTCAATGACAAACAAGTCACTCATAACATCATGGGTTCCTGTCCACCTGCAGAACTAATCAGGCACCCAGGGGCTTGGTGAGAACCAGCACATTTAATGATTGCATACTTACATACAGAAAGAAAGTGTTGGACAGCACATGTACTGAAAAATTACTGAAACAGGAGCAGGGAGTGGGGGGGGGGCAAAGAAAAAACACCAGCGATAAGCCCATGTTGTGCCTCAGGTGATTTACGTTTACGTTTTCGGGTGCTGCATCTAGGTTCTCCCCCCTCGCTGGCACTGGCATTGGAGACAGCCTGCTCACTCTGCTGTCCTGTTGGCCTTGATGACCTTGGCAGGCATCCTCTGACCTGTGGAGCCTGTACTGGCCCTGCCTGGGAGGGAGACGACAGTAGCATGGCTGGCATCTCCCCAGTCACCGCAGCCTCATCAGATGCCACAGTCACTGGCAGAGGGGTGGAGGGGCTTCTGGCGTCATCTGGACTGCCCTGAGAGGAGCCCACAGAGGTGACAGGCAGCTCATGAGCCAGCATGAGGTCTCTTCGGACTCCCCTGCTCACCACTGATGGATGGGAACCTAACTGGGATATTGGGTGTCTAATCCATCTCCCATGCTGACACTGACCGCCTAAGGTCAATGCCGATGTGAGGGCTTGCAGGTCTGAGCACAACCCCAGGAAGCCCTGATTGTCTTCCTATAGAAGCCTCTCCATGAGAGTCACCACTTTCTCCATGGAGAAGGCATTGTGTTCGGCCATTAGGATCATTACATTGCTCATGCTCCACATGAACTGCTCCATCATGAGACCATGCCACGCATTCCCTCATGTATCTCCGCTACATCCTCCCGCACACCCTGCTGGATTTCCAGCATCTGCTGCCTCAGGGACGACTCCAGAGGCTCATCATCAGCCACCGACTGACATGTTCCTGATCCCCAGCGTTCCTAAGACTTCCGGCACCCTGGGCACTCTCTGCCTCCGCCCGCACCTCAGGCAAGTGTGAAGTGCCCTCACCACTATGCCCCGAGACACTAGCCGACGATATTATCCCCACCAAGTGCTGTTATGTGCGCTGGTGCCTGCCTGGCTGAGAGGGTGTGATGCTGGTGCGTTAATGTCTTCTGGGCCCTCAGGGGTCAGTGGCGGTCCCTCTGCCTCCTGAGTGTGGGTGTGCTCCGGAGAGGCTGAAAGGAAGAACGAGGACATTTGATTAGTTGAAATCATTACACTGTTAATGTGCAAGCCTGGCACCTGGATCAGTGTGCGCTCCTCCTTCCATTGTCACTGGGGATTCCATGTTGGAGGCTGAAATCAATATACAGTCAACAATGGAATGTTTGCACTGACAGACATTGTGGCCTCAGTGCACGACACTCTTACCTCCCCCTGGCACCCCAACTTCACCCATGGTTGGTTGACCTGGGCACATGGCGCCTCTCCAGCTCCAGTGCCTCCTGCTTGTATCTGGTGAGGATGAGAAGGTGGGGCTGCCCTCCTCCAGTCCACAGCCTCTCTACATTATTGTGTGTTGTCTTCTCCTGAAAGGAGAGAGGAGCATTGATTAGTCCGCCCTGTACCTGCATTGCCATTGCAGCCCTGCCACCCCCACCTGAGTGAAAAATTGCAGGGCTCATCCGATTCGTGACCCTGAAGCCACCATACACTCACTCCAAGCAGCCAGGGCTCACCCTCTTGCCCAGATGCTGCCTCCATCACATTTGCCACTCACACTCTAAGACCTTCCAAAGCCATGAGCACTACCACCTAGAAGGACAAGGGCAGCAGATGAATGGCTGCACAGCCACCTGGAAGTTCCCCTCCAAGTCACTCAGCATCCTGACTGAAATGTTTCAGAACCACACCACTGTGCCTAGGTCCAGATCCTGGAGCTTGCCCCTAAACAGGACTGTGGGTATATCTGCAACATATGATGCGGATTCAGAAGGCAGCTCAGCACCACCCTCTCAGGGGCAACTAGAGATGGGCAATAAATGCTAGCCCACCCAGCGAAGGCCACATGCCGTCAATGAATGAATACTAAAACAAAATTCTGAGTTGGGGGTTAGCCAGGGGAAGTGCTAAGTGACCCATGCCAACATGATACTCACCCTTCCTGTTCACAAGAGGTCATTGAACCCCTTGTGGCACTGCACCCAGGAGCATCTCACCACATCGTGGGAACTGACACTTTCTGCCACCTCCTCCCAGGCACGTTTTATCATGTGAGGGGGGGGGGGGGTCCTCCTCCTCCTCCAGTCCCCCAGCACTATGAAGTTGGGGTGTGCTGCCACCTCCTCGAGGAGGGCAGTGAGGCACTCATCCAAAAACCTCGGGGCACACTGCCCTCCCACCTGGCCTGCTTTCCAGGAGCAGTGTTGGATATCCTGCTGTGCAACATCGGTGGCAGCCTCTGGAAAGCTGCCTGCGCCATTTTTGAATAGGCTGCCGGGTCGCCATTGGACCCAGCGGCCATGCAACTCGCGCCGCTGGCCACCCCTTCCCGCTGTTCTCAGGAGCTGCGATTCACGCTGGCCAGGCATTAATTGGCCCACCTGTGTAAAATGGCGGGTGGCAATCGGCTCCATGCCCGCCCGTGCCCAATCCCGAACAGCCCACCCGCCATAAGTAAAATCCTGCCCATAAACATTGGCTAGGGTACAAGGAAAATCTCCCCTGCTCTTCTTCAAAATAGTGCCATGGTGTCTTTTATCTTTTTGGCTTATATCTCATTTGAAAGCATCTCCGACAGTTGAGTACTTTCTGAGGACGGCATTGCAGTGTCGGCCTTGATTTTAATGTGCGAGTCCTGGAGTGGGATTTGAATAGTCAACCTTCTTGAACACAGGAATGTGAATTTTAAAATCAAGGCATTTGTAGAAAGAGAGCCAATGTAGGTCAGCGAGCACATGGGTGATGATATGTGAGTGAGGCTTAGGTTAGGTTAGGTTATGAAGGTTTTGTTATGGGCAAAAGAGTTTTGGATGATCTCAAGTTTATGAACAGTGAAAAATAGGAGGATGGCTAGTTTGGAATTGTCAAGTCAGGACATAACAAAGGCATGGTTGTACATTTATTTAAAGGGGAATATATATTCTGATTGAATTGCACCAAATTCAAAATGATAGGAAGAGAGATCTGTATTGTTAATAGCTATCTCAGGTTCCAGTATTGTATACTTTCAGACATGCTGGTTCCAGACAGCCTGGGATCAGGCATTTTAAGATCTCAGTTGTGATCCACAGAAAGTTCAATGGGTAAATCACATAGATAAGAGATCAAGAAAGTGCCAGCGTTTATCATTAATCCGTGTTAAAGCTGCTCCGGGGGAGCAAATTTTTTTAATTCATTCATGGGTTGCGGCTGTCACTGGCAAGGCCAGCATTTACTGTCCATCCCTAATTGCCCTTGAGAAAATGGTGGTGAGCTGCTTTCTTGAACCACTGCAGACCATGTGGTGTAGGTACACCCACAGTGCTGTTAGGAAGGGAGTTCCAGGATTTTGACCCAGCGACAGTGAAGGAACGGCGATATATTTCCAAGTCAGGATGGTGAGTGACTTGGAGGGGAACTTCCAGGTGGTGGTGTTTCCATGTGTCTGCTGTCCTTGTCCTTCTAGATGGTAGCGGTCATGGGTTTAGAAGGTGCTGTCGATGGACTCCTGGTAAGTTCCGGCAGTGCATCTTGTAGATCGTACACACTGCTGCTATTGTGCATCGGTGGTGGAGGGAGTGAATGTTTGAGGATGGGGTGCCACTCAAGTGGGCTGCTATATTCTAGATGGTGTCAAGCTTCTTGAGTGTTGTTGGGGCTGCACTCATCCAGGCAAATGGAGAGTATTCCATCACACCCCTGTCTTGTGCCTTGTAGATGGTGGACAGGCTCTGGGGAGTCGGGAGGTGAGTTACTTGCCACAGGATTCCTAACCTGCTCTTGCAGCCACAGTATTTATATGGCTAGTCCAGTTCAGTTTCTGGTCAATGGTAACACCCAGGAAGTTGATAGTGGAGGTTTCAGTGATGGTAATGCCATTAAATGTCAAGGGGCGAGAGTTAGATTCTCTCTTGTTGGAGATGGTCAATGCCTGGCACTTGTGTGGTGCAAATGTTACTTGCCACTTGTCAGCCCAAGCCAGAGTATTGTATAGGTCTTGCTGTATTTGGACATGGACTGTTTCAGTATCCGAGGAGTCATGGATGGTGCTGAACATTGTGTAATCATCAGCGAGCATCTCCACTTCTGACCTTATGATGGAAGGAAGGTCATTGATGAAGCAGCTGAAAATGGTTGTTCGAGGACACTACCCTGAGGAACTCCTGCAGTGATGTCCTGAGACTGAGATGATTGACCTCCAACAACCACAACCATCTTCCTTTGTGTTAGGTATGGCTCCAACCAGTAGAGAGTTTTCCCCCTAATTCCCACTGACTCCAGTTTTGCTATGGCCCCTTGGTGTCACACTCGGTCAAATGCTGCCTTGATGTCAAGGGCAGTCACTCTCACCTCACCTCTGGAGTTCAGCTGTTTTGCCCATGTTTGAACCAAGGCTGTAATGAGATCAGGAGCTGAGTTGCTCCTGAACGCAAACTGGGCATCAGTGAGCAGGTTATTGCTAAGCAAGTGCCGCTTGGTAGCATTGTTGATGACCCCTTCCATTAATTTACTGTTGATCAACAGTAGACTGATGGGGCAGTAATTGGCCGGGTTGGATTTGCCCTGCTTTATGGGCACAGGACATACCTGGGCAAATTTCCACATAGCCGGGTAGATGCCAGTGTTGTAGTTGTACTGGAACAGCCTGGCTAGGAGCATAGCAAGTTCTGGAGCACAAGTCTTCAGTACTATTTCGCAATGGAGGGTATCTGCAATGTGAAGGCAGGGACTCCACAAGGACTGTGTGACCGGCAGGTTGGTGAGGATGATGTCAAACATGTTTTTCCCTCTTGTTGGTTCCCTCACCACCTGCCGCAGACCCAGTCTAGCAGCTATGTCCTTTAGGACTCGGCCATCTCGGTCAGTAGTGGTGTTACCGAGCCACTCTTGATGATGGACATTGAAATTCCCTACCCAGAGTACATTCTGCACTCTCCCCACCGTCAGTGCTTCCTCCAAGTGATGTTCAACATGGAGGAGCACTGATTTATCAGCTGAGGGGGGCCAGTACATGGTAATCAGCAGGAAGTTTCCTTGCCCATGCCATGAGACTTCATTGGGCCCAGAACTATGTTGAGGACTCCCAGGGCAACTTGTCCTGACTGTATACTACTGTGCCGCCACCTCTGCTGGGTCTGTCCTGCTGGTGAATCAGGACATACCCAGGGATGATGATGGTGGTGTCTGGGACATTATTTGTAATGTATGTTTCCACAAGTATGACTATGGCAGGCTGTTGCTTGACTAGTCAGTGAGGCAGCTCTCCCAATTTTGCTACTAGCCCCAGATGTTAGTAAGGACGACTTTGCAGGGTCGACAGGGCTGAGAATGTCATTGTCATTTCCGGTGCCTAGTTTGATGGTGGGTGCTCCATTTGGTTTCATCCGTTTTAGGCCTTTTAGCAGATTGATACAGCTGAGTGAGTGGCTTTCTAGGCCATTTCAGAGGGCATTTAAGAGTCAACCACATTGCTGTGGGTCTGTCACATGTAGGCCAGACCAGGTAAGGCTGGCAGAGTCTCTTCCCTAAAGGACATTAGTGAACCAGATGGGTTTTTACAACAATCGACAATTGTTTCATGTTCATCAGATGCCAAATTTTTATTAAATTCAAATTTCACCATCTGCCACCCCAGTCCCCAAAGCATTACCCTGCACCTCCAGATTACTCGTCCAGCGACGATATCACTATGCCATCGCCTCTCCTTGGCCATTGCAATCAGGGTTGCTTGCTAAGGAGGTAAAAATAAGCCACAACTCCTGCTGCTGGTTATTATTCTGTGATCCTTCCTGGAAAGTGTGCCAAATTGGATATTGAGAGAGGGGAGGATCAAGTCGGACTTTTTCAATTGGAAAGCATTCCAATGCTGAGGCTTAAATGTGTGAAATGTCCATTTGGGCAAGGTATCAGATGGTGGCTAGCAGTGTGGAATCATATCTCTCCTGGACAGATTGGGACTAAATTATAGGGGGAGGTATCCATCTAACTGGACACCATAATATTGGGGCTTAGTGATACAAATAGAAACAGTGCCTGTGGCAGTTCTTCCCATTTACGTTGCCAGAGTAGAACTTCACTCATGCACTTTCATACCAAATTTCTTCTGCCAGACAACCTCTAACCGGCAGTTCAACACTGTATCATGGGGTGACTGAAAGACACCAGTCAGTGAACAAATATCATCATTTATAGCCCATGAAAGATTCTGAGTAGGGCTGTCAGCTCTTCAGCATTGTCCAGGAGTCTTTAGGAAGTGGTGTATGTTGGTTGTGACTGGCTAAGGAACGACTCAGATATGTCTGAACAATGACCAGTTTATTAGGTGAACACAACGATATACAGATATACAAGACCACAGGTGTTACTCAGTCTAAGGCCACCTCTCCCAAGCCAGAGCGGGGGTACAGGACGTTGCAGCGGGCCTCCACGGTGTCCAGAAAGCACCCCAGGAATGTGCTACTGAAGTGGTGGGGTTCACTCTTCCTGGGTTTTGGGGCCACGTCTTCACGGGAGCAGTCCTGGGCTACAGGCATTGAGAAGTCTGTGCGTGTCTGCAATTTAAATAAGGTGCCCCATGCGAGGTAACGGCATGGCGGGCATATCAGCGAGACGGCATGTTTCCTGTGGCTGCATAATTATTGAGGCAAGAATGGGTCGATGTCACACAAAAAATACACCATTGCGGCCATGGGTAAAACAATGTTTTTCCCGCCTGCTACCGCACTTTGTGCAAATCTGGAATGATTCCGCCCTAAGCCATGAGCTTTTTCCCTTCACAGCTCTTAGTCATGTGTCTCTCTCTCTCTCACATCATCATGTGGGCGGCACTGTTTCCCCAGTCCCACACATTAACCCTTTCAGCCTTGAACACCATAATAGCACAGGAAATAAAGGTCAGAGGATCCCAGCTATGGCTGTGAGCAACTCAGGAGGAAAATCATGGTATCATTAAAATGGTGTGGCTTTTTCAGTTTCTTTGAACATTTTAGTTCAAAAAATATTGTGAAGATGGGAAAATTGACTGAGCATGGCAGTTGGAAGTGTATCAGTCAGACTTTGGAAAGAATTCAGAGGTAGACATGGCACAGACCCAGCCTGCCAACATGAACTGGGCACTAGGAACAATCCCTACACAGGTCAATCCGAGCTATGATTGAAATTGAGATAGGGTAGATTTAAATTAGACTAAACACTTGCTGCCAGTCACCCAGCACCTTCAAAGTGAGGAAGACATTGATGCTGGACACTGCAATACCCCACAAGCCCTCAGGTAAGTCACATGAGGGGATCTGGAACAGGCCGTGGGGCAGGATGATCTTGACAGTAACCAGCAATCTGCCCTAAAATCTCCATTTCGTGGCTCAGTGTCATATTCTGTGAAGAGCCTTGTGATGTTTTATTATGTTAAAGGTGCTATATAAATAAGCTGTTGTTGTTTCTGCTGAAGTCACACACCATCCTTATTCGGAAATATATTCCTTCACCATTACTGAGTCAAAAACTTGCTGCTCCCTACATAACACTGTGGGTGCACATACACCACATGGACTTTAGTGGTTCCATAATGGCTCACCACCAGCTTCTCAAGGACAGTTAGGGATGGGCAATAAATGCTGGCCTTGCCAGAAAAGCCCACATCCCAGAACTGAATACAACAAATTAATATTCATCCATATTGCGCCCATATTCTCTCCATTAATTCTGCTCAAGATTTTAAATCCTAGATCGTACATGATTTATTGCAAGTGGCAGACAAGTGCCAGATGAAGTTCAATGCTGATTACCTCTTCACACGCTCCCTCAGCTGATGAATCAGTGCTCCTCCATGTTGGACACCACTTGGAGGAAGCACAGAGGGTGGCAAGGGTGCAGAATGTATTCTGGGTGGGGGTCTTCAATGTCCATCACCAAGAGTGGCTCAGTAGCCTCTACTGACTGAGCTGGCAGAGTCCTAAATGACATAGCTGATATAATAGGTCTGTGGTAAGTGGTGAGGGAACCAACGAGAGGGAGAAACATATTTGATCTCATTCTCAGGACCATCCCCAACCTGCCTGCCACAGATCCGTCTGTCTATGACAGTATTGGTAGGAATGACCACTGTGGAGTCTAAGTCGCGTCTTCACATTGAGGATACCCTCCATCGCGTTGTGTGGCACTGCCACTGGGCTAAATGGGATAGATTTCGAACAGATCTAGCAACTCAAGACTGGGCATGCATGGGGTGCTGAAGCCATCAGCAGCAGCAGAACTGCACTCAATCACAATCTGTAACCTCATGACCCAGTATATCCCCCACTCTACCATTACAACCAAGTCAGAGGATCAACCCTGGTTCAATGAAGAGTGCAGGAGGGAATGCCAGGAGCAGCATCAGTCATACCTAAATATGAGGTGTCAGCCTGGCAAAGCTATAAAACAGCATAAGCAGCAAGCGATAGACAGAGCTAAGTGATCCCACAACCAACAGATCAGATCTAAGCTCTGCAGTCCTGCCACATCAGTTGTGAATGGTGGTGGATAATTAAACAACTCAGGAGGAGAAGGCTCCACAAACATCCCCATCCTCAATGACGGAGGAGGCCAGCACTTCAGTGCAAAAGATAAGGCTGAAACATTTGTTACAATCTTCAGCCAGAAGTGCTGAGTGGATGATCCATCTCAGCCTCCTCCGGAGGTTCCCAGCATCACAAATGCCAGTCTTCAGCCAATTCGGTTCACTTGGCATGTTATTAAAAAACGGCTGAAGGCGCTGGATATTGCAAAGACTATGGGCCCTGACAACATTCCGGCAATAGTACTAAAGACTTATACTCCAGAACTTGCCACGCCCCTAGCCAAGTAGTTCCAGTACAGCTACAACACAAGCATCTACCCCGCTTTGTGGAAACTGCCCAGGAATGTCCTGTACACAAAAAGCAGGACAAATCCAACCTGCCAATTGCTGCTCCATCAGTCTACTCTCCATCATCAGTAAAGTAATGGAAGGGGTCATCAGCAGTGCTATCAAGTGGCACTTGCTAAGTAATAACCTGCTCACTGATGCCCAGTTTGGGTTCCGCCAGGGCCACTCAGCTCCTGACCTCATTACAGCCTTGGTTCAAACGTGGTTAAAAGAGCTGAACTACCGAGGTGAGGTGAGAGTGACTGCCCTTAACATCAAGGCAGCATTTGACCGGAGTGAGGCATCAAGGAGACCTCACAAAACTGGGAATCGGAGGGAAAACTCAGATAAAAGCAAAATACTGTGGATGCTGGAAATCTAGAACAAAAACAAAAATACCTGGAAAAACTCAGCAGGCCTGACAGCATCTGCAGAGAGGGATACAGTTGACATTTCAAGTCCGGACAGATGCTGTCAGACCTGCTGAGTTTTTCCAGGTATTTTTGTTTTTGTTCTGGAAAATTCTCCACTGTTTGGAGTCATACCTAGCACAAAGGAAGATGATTGTGATTGTTGGAGGTCAGTCATCTCAGCTCCAGGACATCACTGCAGGAGTTCCTCAGGGTAGTGTCCTGGACACAACCACCTTCAGCTGTTTCATCAATGACCTTTCTTCCATCATAAGTTCAGAAGTGGGGATGTTTGCTGATGATTGCACAGTGTTCAGCACCATTCGTAACTCTTCAGATACTGAAGCAGTCCATATCTAAATGCAACAAGACCTGGACAACAATATTCAGGTTTGGGCTGACAAGTGGCAAGTAACTTTCATGCCACACAGGTGCCAGGCAATGACCATCTCCAACAAGAGAGAATCTAATCATCACCCCTTGACGTTCAATGGCATTATCATCACTGAATCCCCCAATATCAACATCCTGGGGATTAACATCGACCGGAAACTGGACTAGCCACATAAATACTGTGGCTACAAGAGCAGGTTAGAAGCCAGAAGTCCTGCAACAAGTAACTCAACTCCTGACTCCCCAGAACCTGTCCACCATCTACAAGGCACAACTCAGAAGTGTGATGTAATACTCCCCACTTGCCTGGATGAGTTCAGCTCCAAAACACTCAAGAAGCTTGACACCATCCAGGACAAAGCAGCCTTCTTCATTTGCACCACATCCTCAAACATTCACTCCCTCCACCGATGCACAGTAGCAGCAGTGTGTACCATCTAGAAGATGCACTGCAGGAATTCACCAAGGGTCCTTCAACATCACCTTCCAAACCCACAACCACTACCATCTAGAAAGAACAAGGGCAGCAGATAGATGGGAACACCACCACCTGTAATTTCCCCTCCAAGTCACTCACTTTCCTGACTTGGAAATATATCGCCGTTCCTTCACTGTCGCTGGGCCAAAATCCTGGAACTCCCTTCCTAACAGCACTGTGGGTGTACCTACATCACATGGACTGCGGATGGGTAATAAATGCTGCCCAGCCAGCGAAGCCCACATCCTGTGAATGAATAAGAAAAAGAGTGTGGGTTGGTTCATTCTGGCAGGAATACAATGCAGAGACAGTATTAAAAACGGGAGAAACTCTAAAGGAGGCACAGGAATAAAGGGACCTTGGTGTATATTTACATAGGTCATTGAAGGACAGGTTGAGAGAGCACCTATTAAAACATATAGGGAGGTCATGTTGGACTTGTATAAGACAGTAGTTAGGCCTCATCTGGAGTACTGCATCCAGTTCTGCGCACCATACTTGAGGATGGATGCGTAGGCATTGTAGAGAGCACAGAGGATGCTCAAAAAAATAATTCCAGGGATGTGGTTGGAACTGTTTCCCTTGGAGAAAAGAAGGCTGAGAGGAGACTTGATAGAGGTATTCGAGATCCTGAGGGGCATGGACAGGGTAAATAGTGAGAAACTGTTCCCACTGAAGGGAGCATCAAAAACTAAAGGGCACAGATTCAAAATAATTGGCAAAAGGAGAAAATGTGATGTGAGGAAAATTCTTTTCACCCAGAGGGTGATTGGAGTCTGGAACAAACTTCCTGAAAGGGTGGTGGAGGCAGGTTCGATTGAGGTATTCAAAAGGATTACTATCTGAAAATGTAAGACTCCCCTCTCTGGTCTTAAAATTATTGTCTCTGCTCATGATATCATTGGCACACAACAACTTGGGATACTGTCTCTCTAAATGTGAAACACCTTTATTAAATCACTAAGCAATAGTACATACTCACAATGTCGCTGGTTGCTTAGGGAACCCATGAGCTAGGGTCCATTTCAGGTGGTAAGTCCTTCAACAGATTTCCCAGCATGACTTCAAAGTGGCTGACCAGGCTATTCTACCAACTGCAGGAACAATGTCGTTGAGGGCTGTGTCTTTATGCCCCTTCTTGAACATGGCCTTTGGATCGTCCAAATAGCTTGTTATTCTCTCTCTGGCCATCCAGGATCAACCCTACGTGGTCATACCCTGCTCTCAGCAGGGGGCAGGGGGATGTCTCCAGGTACATGCCAACAATGGATGTGATTACTGTATCTTGGGGCAGGAAGAAGGTCATTCACACCATTCCTAAGTGGCCATCGTCTAGTTCAGTTTCTGTAGACAAAGTGTCTGTGGCAAACCACCACCTCAGGGACCTGCCCTCACAAGTTTATGTGTGTGTGTGTCTGCTCATTGAAACTGTCTTTATTTTTTCTGTCAAAGGGTCATGAGGACTCGAAACGTCAACTCTTTTCTTCTCTGCCGATGCTGCCAGACCTGCTGAGTTTTTCCAGGTAATTCTGTTTTTGTTTTTTATTTTTACAAAGTTCAGTATGAGCCTCAGTGATGTCTTTGGTCAAAATTCTTTTCTGTAGCTCCATTTCTTACCACCATTAAACAAACTGCCCACAGGACTCCACCATAACCAGCTTACATTCATTAATATGAAAGAAATATAAGTAAGGTTACATGATTAAAAGTTATTATTACAATACAATTTAAATGATGCATTGACTTACAAAAAGAATGTAGAAGGTTACAGGGATAAGAGAGGGGAGTGGTACTAGATAGAATGCTCTTTCAGAGAACCAGTGCAGCCTCGATGGGCTGAATGGCCTCCTTCTGCACTGTAAAAATTCTGTGATTCTGTGTATAGTTTAATTGCAAAATAATTCAGTGCTAGAATCACAATATTTGTTAGTTTACAGCTAATAATACAACAATCAAGTTTCCTTTGACAAGAATGGGAATAGCTTTGAACTTTTGTGCTGTCTACACTGTACTCAGGATCGAGGTGGAAATAGGGCAGATGGAGACAGACAAATTCTTGACCTGTCACTCCTGGGACCCATACTCAAATGCAGTTCACACTGACAGGATGAGGCTGTTATATCTCTCTCTGTGTGATTGGCAGATGCAATTAATTTGACTGCAGGTCATCCCAGGTCAAAGTGGACACTGCTCCATAACATAAAGCTGCCTATATTTCAAGCTAATTGGATCCTCTCACTCAGAGAGCTCAGAGGATCACTTATCCGGTAAACAAGGGTCTTACAGAGAAGGAAATCCTACTGCTTTGTCAGAACAGGGTGGCTAGGATATTTTTTGAAGTTAGTGAATATTCAGTGTTGGCTGTGGGCAGACTTGCAGCTCCATGGATCTGTAGGTCTTCACTGCCAGCCTGGCCAGCCGTGGATATTGACCAGTTTAGTGTTTAGTGTTATTCTGGGGGCAAGGGGTGGAGGAGGAATGAACCAGGAAAGCAAATAGAGATTTGATAAAGACAAATCATTATCAACTAACTTGCTTGAGTTTTTTGATGAGGTAATGGAGAAGGATGATGAGGGCAATGCTGTCGATGTGGTGCACATGGACTTCCAAAAGGTGTTTGATAAGGTTCCATATAATAAGCTTGTGAGCAAGGTTAGAGTTCATGGAATAAAAGGGACAGTAGCAACATGGATACAAAATTAAAAACAAAAAAACTGCGGATGCTGGAAATCCAAAACAAAAACAGAATTACCTGGAAAAACTCAGCAGGTCTGGCAGCATCGGCGGAGAAGAAAAGAGTTGACGTTTCGAGTCCTCATGAAGTTCTGTCGAAGGGTCATGAGTACTCGAAACGTCAACTCTTTTCTTCTCCGCCGATGCTGCCAGACCTGCTGAGTTTTTCCAGGTAATTCTGTTTTTGTTTTGGATACAAAATTGGCTGAGTGACAGGAAACAGAGTGTACTGGTGAACACTTGTGTTGGGATTTGTGAATCCCAATTGCACGCTTGTTGCAGGATGGCCAAGTTGGCACTATAGTTGATCAGCAAGCACTTCTTAGGTGGAACATATTCTGTTTATTTACAAGGTACTCAGCAGCTACACATGTGTGCTTCTACATCAAACCCTATCTCCATACTTCTCCTGCTCCACACTACAGACCACTGACTACTAACTAACTATAGAGTTAGCCCACTCTATTCTTCTATTGGTTACAGGAGGTCATGTGATCTTCCTTTACCACAAGGTATTCTATACATTACATAAAACCATAATTAACACATCTCTCTCCTTTTACGCGGAAACATATTTTACATTTACAATTACAATTTTCTCAAAATAGCAAATTATTTACAGTTAAGTATTTTACAAATTCAGTCTTTCTGGGGGTTTCCTTTGGCATGTAGAATGTCTGAGCTCTACAACTTCAGATGCTTCATTAGGAACCTCATTTTCTGGAGATGTCAGAACATCAGGTTTTCGGGCAGGTACCTGCAAATCTGTTTCCTCAACTCTTGTAGGTACACCAGACACTTTAGACACATCTGTACCGGGTTGAGTTCTCTCAACAGGAAATGTTGACCCGGCTGTGAACACTGGTGGAATCATTTCTTGGTGATTTGTTTCTCTCTTCCACACTTGGAATGGTCCATATTTCTCCATACGACTTGGCCTTCCACTTTCACGTGATAAGATAGAGGTCCAGTCACAGCACTTATTTCACCCCGAAGTTCTTCACATATGCTGTCTCTCCCACGGTAAATTTCCTCTCACGGCTATGCCAGTCGTGTCCAGTGTTCTGGCTTCCCTGACTCCTTTCCACCTTCACCTCTAAATTCAGCATTATTAAACTCAATCTCGTCCTGAGACGGTGTTTCAATAATAACTCCACTGGTGTGACCCCTGTTGTTGTGTGAGGGGTGGTCCTACAATGATAAAGAAAGCGTGCTAGCTTGGTTGCTATGGAATCGCCAGTTGATTCTTCATGCCTGACTTGAATATTTGAACTGCCCTTTCGGCCAGTCCATTTGAGGAAGGGTGGTACAGTGCAGTTTTCACATGAGTGATACCGTTGAGGCTGATAAATCGTTGAAACTCAGCACTCGTTATCAGAAACGACCGCTTATGGCAGGCCATTAATTGCAAAACTTTGATGTAGCTTCTCAATTATAGCAGAAGACGTTGGTGATTTCACCTCATCTATGTCCATCCATTTTGAGTGGGAATCAACAATGAGCAGAAACATTGTTCCCATGAAAGGTCCCACATAGTCAGTGTGTAATCATACCCATGGTCTTCCTGGCCACTCCCAAGGGTGTAATGGAGCTGTTGAAGGTAACTTTTTCAATTGCTGACACTGCACACAATTCTTCACTAAGCTCTTTATTTCTCTATCCATCCAGGCCACCTTAGATAACTGCATGCCATGGTCTTCATTCGGGAAATTCCTGGATGTGCACTATGTAGTTCAATCAGCTTTCTTCCCTTTGGAGGAGCTATCACTCGTGCTCCCCACAATAAGATGCCATCCTGGCTGGTTATTTCATGTCTTCTGTTAAAGTATGGTTTCATTTCATCAGATACAGGTTATTGTGACCAACAATGAAGCACTTGTTTTCGTACTTGAACTAGGGCTGGGTCCCTACTTGTTCAGTCTCTGATCTGTCGAGCACATACTGGTGATGAATCTAAGGAATTTAACAATAACTCAAGTCCTTGTGGAACTGGGACAATTTCATCATTTTCTTGTAAAGGCAAACGACTAAGTGCATCAACATTTTCAATTTGATTTCCAGGCCTATGCACAAAAATGTATTCATATGCTGCCAGGATTAGGGCCTTACTTGTGTTTCTGTGTCTTCTTTCTCGCACTGACTTTAATCTGGACCTTCTTTTCTACTTCCATATTGGCCAGACCACTCTCAGATGCAAGTTCAACTTGAGTGAACTCAGTGGTTGAGTCTCCCAGAATTTCATCATCTGTCTGCTTCTTAGAAAATTCTGTGACTTTTGCTTCCAAAACCTCTTTGGCTTCATTTAGCTGTTTCTTTGGCTCTTCCATCTCTTTTTTGCATTTGTTGGTTGCTTTCTGGGAAATTGAGCATTGTTGTGTCTTCTCTGCCAACTCATCCTTCAGTTTATCCAGAGAAGTGATGAATTCTTTCTGTTTCTTTTCATACTTTTCCAGTGGTACAAATTTAGACCTGAGGGAATCTTGTAGTCTTTCAGCAGGTTTTCTTTTTCCTTTCGGAGGTTGTTCACCTCAACTCAAACTCTGTCATCAAGCATGGTCTCTTTGAGTTCCTTTTGCTGTTCTACCATGTTTTGACTTAAGACGGCCTGCTTCTCTTCAGGCTGTTGAGTCCTTACACACTCCTTTTCCAAAACAAGAACATTTTCAGCTTCCTTTTGGAATCTCAGTGGCCAATCAAGGTTGATTTCCCTCAGCCAGCTTCATCCTAGGAGGCTTGGTCCTCTGCCTCTCAATATCAACATTGATTGTTTTACCGATTGGCTTCCGTAATAGACAGAAGTCTGCTTATGCCTTTGATTTGGATGTCTTCACCCATGTAAGCTTTTAATTTGGCATCAGTTTCTTCCAAATTTATGTTCACCATAATTCAGGTATTTGAAGGTGTGTTCACCAATTACTCTAGTGGAAGCTCCTGTGCCCACTTCCATCCTAACAGGGTTGCTATTTATCTTCACTGTTACATATATTGGTTCTGTTTTTACAACTTTCAAATTAAATAACAAATAACTATCTGAATTTGCTGCTTCAGGCTCTCCTACACTGTAAATCTCACAAGGTTTTCTCTTTTGTTTGAAAGTCTGCCTGATTCTTTCCTTGCACTGTCTCATTATGTGTCTGTTTTGATGACAATAAAAACATTCGATTTTTTTAAACTACCAATCGTTATAAGACTGCTTGTTTCCATCTCTGTTGCAATTATTCCTTGTCTCACTGCTAAGTCATTTCTTTTTCTTTTTCTGCTAGCAGTGGCTGTTTCTTGCTTCACTAAAACAAAAATACCTGGAAAAACTCAGCAGGTCTGGCAGCATCTGCAGAGAGGAGCACAGTTAACGTTTCGAGTCCAAATGACCTTTCAACAGAACTAAGTAAAAATAGAAGAGAGGTGAAATATAAGCTGGTTTAAGGGGGGTGGGACAAGTAGAGCTGGATAGAGGGCCAGTGATAGGTGGAGATAACCAAAAGATGTCACAGACAAAAGGACAAAGAGGTGTTGAAGGTGGTGATGTTATCTAAGGAATGTGCTAATTAAGGGTAGAAAGCAGGACAAGCAAGGTACAGATAGCCTGAGTGGGGGTGGGATGGAGTAACGGAATCAAAAAAGGCTAAAAGGTAGAGATAAAACAATGGATGGAAATATATTTAAAAATAATGGAAGTAGGTGGGGAAAGAAAAATCTATATAAGTTATTGGAAAAAAAGGGGGGTAATTGGAAAGGGGGTGGGGATGGAGGAGAGAGTTCATGATCTAAAATTGTTGAACTCAGTATTCACTCCGGAAGGCTGTAAAGTGCCTATTCGGAAGATGAGGTGCTGTTCCTCCAGTTTGCGTTGAGCTCCACTGGAACAATGCAGCAAGCCAAGTGAATTGGTGGACCTCATGAAGGGTCATGACCAGCTGAAGCTCTCGGTAATGATGCAACATTTCAAGTATAATTCAAGGAATAGAGCCCCAGGGGAAACAATTGCTTGTTATATGGCAATTTTGAAACAATTAGCAGGACATTGCGAGTTCCAGTGAAGCTTTAATGCAAACTGGAGGAACAGCAACTCATCTTCCAACTAGGCACTTTACAGCCTTCCGGACTAAATATTGAATTCAACAAGAGATAAAAGCAAAAAACTGCAGATGCTGGAAATCCAAAACAAAAACAGAAACAGAAATACCTGGAAAAACTCAGCAGGTCTGGCAGCATTGGCAGAGAAGAGCACAGTTGACGTTTCGAGTCCTCATGACCCTTCAACAGAACTAAGTAAAAATAGGAAAGGGGTGAAATATTAGCTGGTTTAAGGTGGTGGCGGGTTGGGGGGGGTGGGGGTTGTTAGGACAAGCAGCCAGTGATAGGTGGAGATAACCAAAAGATGTTTGCATGGGAAGGTGTTGTGGGAGGGTGTTGAGGAGTAGGGGGTGATGGAGGCGTGGATCAAGGTGTCATTCCTGGCGGCATTCCGTAGGGATCGTTCCCTCCGTGACACTCTAGTCCACTCCTCCATCACCCCCTACTCCTCAACCCCCTCCCACGGCACCTTACCATGCAAACGCAGAAGATGCAACACCTGCCCCTTCACTTCCTCTCTCCCCACCGTCCAAGGGCCCAAACACTGCTTTCAAGTGAAGCAGCATTTCACTTGCACTTCCCTCAACTTAGTCTACTACATTCACTGCTCCCAATGCGGTTTCCTCTACATTGGAGAGACCAAACGCAGACTGTGTGACCGCTTTGCAGAACACCTTCGGTTTGTCCGCAAGCATTACCCAGACCTCCCTGTCGCTTGCCATTTTAACACTCCACCCTGCTCTCATGCCCACATGTCTGTCCTTGGAGCTGTTGCATTGTTGCAGTGAAGCTCAACACAAACTGGAGGAACTGCACCTCCTCTTCCAATTAGGCACTTTACAACCTTCTGGACTGAATATTGAGTTCAATAATTTTAGATCTTGAACTCCCTCCTCCATCCCCACCCCCTTCCCATTTCTTCCTCCTCCTTTTTGTTTTTTCCAATAATTTATATAGATTTTTCTTTTCCCACTATTTCCATTATTTTTAAATGTATTTCCACCCATTGTTTATCTCTACCTTTTATGCCCTTTTAGTATTATTTCACCCCACCCCCACTAGAGCTATCTGTACCTTGTCTGTCCTGCTCTCTACTCTTAATTAGCACATTCCTTTAGATAATATCACCACCTTCAACACCTCTTTGTCCTTTTGTCTGTGACATCTTTTGGTTATCTCCACCTATTACTGGCTGCTTATCCTAACAACCCCACCCCACCAACACCCCCCCCCCCACACCTTAAACCAGCCTATATTTTTCCCCTTTCCTATTTTTACTTAGTTCTGTTGAAGGGTCATGAGGACTCGAAACATCAACTGTGCTCTTCTCCGCCAATGCTGCTGAGTTTTTCCAGGTACTTCTGTTTCTGTTTTTGTTTTGAGTTCAACAATTTTAGATCATGAACTCTTTCCCCCATCCCCACCCCCTTTCCGATTCTCCCCCTTTTTTTCCAATAATTTATATAGATTTTTCTTTTCCCACCTATTTCCATTATTTTAAATGCATTTCCATCCATTATTTTATCTCTACCTTTTAGCCTTTTTCGATTCCTTCATTCCATCCCACCCCCACTAGGACTATCTGTACCTTGCTTGTCCTGCTTTCTACCCTTAATTAGCATATTCCTTAGATAATATCACCACCTTCAACACCTCTTTGTCCTTTTGTCTCTAACATCTTTTGGTTATCTCCACCTATCACTGGCCCTCTATCCATCTCTATTTGTCCGACCCCGCTTAAGCCAGCTTTTAATTCACCTCTCTTCGATTTTTACTTAGTTCTGTTGAAGGGACATTCGTACTTGAAACGTTAACTGTGTTCCTCTACGCAGATGCTGCCAGACCTGCTGAGTTTTTCCAGGTATTTTTGTTTTTGTTTTGGATTTCCAGCATCCACAGTTTTTTGCTTTTATCTTGCTTTTTCTTGCTTCTTGGCAGAGTCTTGCATTTTCACGTCCTTTTTGGCTGGGGCTTCCCTCCAACGTGGAGAACAATACCATTTTGCGCTCCCTGTATGGCTTTCGAACCCCTTACTGCACTTTCCATGACCAGTGCTATCTTGAGCGCCTTATTAAAATCCAAATTTGTTTTGGACAGTAATCTCTTCTGAATCGCGTCCCCATTCAAACTGCACACTAAACTATCTCTGAGCACATTGTTTAAAGATGTACCAAACTCGCAATGTCCTGCTAATTGTTTCAAACTTGCCACATAACAAGCAACTGTCTCCTCTGGGGCTCTATTCCTTGAATTATACTCGGTATCATTACCGAGAGCTTCGGCTGGTAATGAGCCTTTATGATGTTCACCAATTCATCAAAATCTTTTGAATCTGGGGCACTGGTTGTCATCAAACTTCAAATTAAGCCGTAGGTTTTATTCCCACATGTAGATAAGAGGATTGTCAGCCTCTTCTCTTCTCCCATAATGTCATTCACTTGGAAATAGAACACGAGGTGTTCAATATGATGAGACCAATCATCTGTGGCTGAATCAAAAGGATCAATTCTTCCAAATTGCGGCATTCTGTGAGGGGATTACTTCAACGATTTGGAAATTCTACTTACCATTATCGTGCGAATTACAGCCCAATTTCGTTTCTCTTGATTTCTTCCATTAAGTGATTTTACTCTTGACGTTAGTTTGTTGTACTTGTCTTCTGTCCTTGTTTTTTCCTTGTCGCTAGTTCATTGTGTCCTCATCACAAGTTTGTTGATTCTTCGCTTTATCCTTCTTTTATCCTCACCTTATCCTCATTTTATCCTCGTCGCCAGTTGTTGAGTCCTCATTGCAAGTTTGTTGGGTGTTCACTTTATCCTTGCTTCATCCTCATCGCCAGTTTGTTGGGACTTGTAAATCCTAGTTGCACACTTGTTGAAGAATGGCCAAATTGGTACTATAGATAGAGTTGATCAGCAGACACTTCTTAGACGGAACACATTCTGTTTACTTACAAGGTACTCAACAGCTGCACATGTGTGCTTCTACATCAAACCCTATCTCCATACTTCTGCTCACTACAGACCACTGACTACTAACCAACGACAGAGTTAGCCTGCGCTACTCTTCTATTGGCTACAGGAGATCATGTGATGTTCCTTTATAACATCCTTCTTAAAGATATTTTACACACCACATAAAATAAAGAAGGATACTTTAGTGACTGCAAGATTTTTTGAGAGAGCTACTCAACCCAGCATTGCAAAATATGTTAACAACAAGAGCATCTTTCTGTTGATAAGTACAACATATTGCTCGATATCCCAACAAATAAATAAATTGGTTAACAATCATTTTGAAAATCCACTGAACCAGTATAACATAACATCAGCTTTTAAAAGAGGCAAAAATCTAAATGATTTATTAGTCAGGAACAGGGCAAAGACACAGGCTACCGACCTTTCCAATCTCAATTCTACTCCCCCATTCACTCATTCAGCAACCCCACTTCCCAACCCTCGCACTCCCTCTCATTCCCTCAGAGACTCTCTCACCCCCTCAGAGTCTGTGCGTGTGTGTGTGTGTGTCTTTCTCTAATCCCTTTGGTGTTTGTGTGTGTGTCTCTCTCTCTCTCTGTCACCCCCTTGGGGTCTGTGTGTGTGTGTGTCTCTCTCTCTCATCCCCTTGGAGTCTGTG